>NW_027466601.1:1337500-1777500 GCF_050575085.1 Anarhichas minor
CCGATTGACTTGAAATTCGACACACATGTCCGACTCCGCTAGATCTAAAAAAAAAAAGCCTCTCAAACCCCTAAGCTCCGCCTCCTTAGATTTTCCGCCATATTGGATTTAGTGTAAAACACATTTTTGCGAACTCCTCCTGCATGCTGGGTCCGATTACTACCCAATTTGTCATGGATCATTATTGGATGTAGATCATCAAAAGTTATCAAAAGCTTTTTGATAGCTCTTAGCGTGTACAAGATATGGACCAATAAACTTCCTAGGGGCATGGCTTAATATCAATACACATAACTTCTCAACCGTTTGTCCTAAAATTACAAAATTTGCAGCATATGTGCACATCACATGCTGTAACATACCCTGAGAATTGGTTTGCATTCAACCATTAGGGGGCGCTACAGTAAACCCACGAATTTGTGCTTTTTGTCACTTTTTGCAGATTTCAGACTTCGTATTTTAACGAACTCCTCCTAGAGAATTTATGCGATCAACTTCTCCTTTGGTCAGGATGCTCCTTAAGACCTTTATGATTAAAAGTTATCAAAATCGTGCGCTTTCATCGAAGAACCTTGACGTGGCGTGGCGGCCATTTTGCCTCATTGTTTATGAAAAAAGAAGTTGTTATAACTCCAAGGTACATTATCCAATCCGCAAAAAACTTCTTATGCATGATGCTACTTCAAGTCTGAACATACAATTTCAATTGAAAAAAACCTCAATAACTCATAGCGCCGCCTACTGGCTAAAGGAAATGTCATATTTTATACTTTGATTTATTCCTCCTAGCCAGGTGACCTGATGAGTCTCAAATTTGGTAAGGATAGCCTTAAGACATTGATGATAAATCGCCAAGAATATTGTGCGTTTTCGTTGAACGCTGTTGCCGTGGCAACGCATCGTTCGCCATGAAAAAGGAAGCCGATGGTTTAGTGGGTTAAGATGCTCAAAAACTCATGGAACTTTGTACATGTCATAGGTCATAAGCAGACATAGTGTATATGGGCTTTTGGCTTGGCCGTTTTAAATTGCCTCTATAGCGCCCCCTACACTATTTCAAAAGAGCAGCCCCAGCGCTATGTTTCAGCTACATGTATGAAACGTGGTAGGCACATGTATCCTATGGAGACTTAAATATAAGTCTCTTGGGACCATGCTCTAAACCCTACCGGATGTCGGCAAATTCCATTTTTGTGTCATTTTTCTAGTCGCTATACTTTGACGAACTCCTCCTAGGGAATTTGTCTGATCCTCTTCAAATTTCGTCAGTAGAATGTCAAGACCGTTGTGATTAAAAGTTATCAAAAGCTTTACGTTTGACAGAATGGCTTAGCCGTAACGGGCGGCTACTTTACGTGATTCCCCATGAAAAAAGCTGATGTAACTCAGCTGGACTTGTTCCAAACAGTCCCAAACTTCACATGCTTGATAACACTCATGGCCTGAAGATGTCTACAAGCTGATTCCCCCTAATACTCACAGCGCCACCTGCTGGCGAAAGGAAATCTGGATTTTGTGATAAACACCTCCGATTTACATGACTTTTACACAATGTGGTTTACACTTGACACAGAGCAACATAATGCATGTTTGCACGCGTTCTGTAGCGCCAGGCAGCGGATACAGGAAGCATCAGACTATTTGCAAAGCATCATTTCCAGCATCAGGCGGTCCATGCGGGATTAAAAACGTCTCGCTCGCGGACGCGCCGTCCGCGGACGTTCTCGGACGCGCAGGCCGGAGTCCCGCCGGCACCCCCAACGCGCTGCAGATTGCGAGGGCCCGTTCATCGCTGCTCGCAGCTTTAATTTGTTTTGTATTAAATCATTCTGGGATGTTTGCTGAAATTGATTGGATGTGGCACAGCCCTACCTTGAAAATTTTCCACCAGCCGCCACTGGTTTCACTTTCTTTAGCCGTCCATCTCATGTATGTCATGATGGAATACATCCTCTTCAGTTTGAATCATAGTGGCTGTCTACAACGGCAGCGTACTTCCTGCAGACTTACCACATGCAATCTCGGAACCCATCAGCTATCGGTCTGATGACGGATAAGCCTCGGGTGGCGAGGGAATATATTTTAGTATATCCATTGTAGCCAGCTGATATTAGGGCCAAGACCTCCTTGTCCGTGCACTGCTTGTCATTTGCAGTCAGATTAGCAACTTGAGATGCGAGACTGGAGTTGGTGTAGAGAGACAACGTGTACCACCAGATTGTTTCACAAGTAGCCAGTTTAAGCGAAATTTTTAAACCAATAAAAGGCTAAATCGCCATTGACGCTTTCTATGCTACGTTAGCTACTGAAGGTGTACTGAATGTCTACACATGCTGCTTTATCTTTTTAATGATTTCAACAGTGAATATAGACCTCTCCGGCTTTACAGGAACACTGCTGTTCCTTATGTCATTGTCTTCTGTCTGGATCCTCAGGTGATCACTGTTACACTGTGATCTGTAGCTTTAGCTTCTGTCTTTATCTTTCAAACACATATTGTAGACCATTTTATTGGCTTCTCTCTGATGTTGCTTTTTTGTTTCTCAAAAAATTAAATAACATTTTCTCAATGACTGAAGTTAGTGACAGTGTGGGCTCCATGTTAACAGTGAAAGCAGTTTGTAGTGATAAAATTATTGATGATTACATTTCCCGTCGCTGCTTCACAATTAAAGCATCCCAATGTTTTGCCAGTGGAATTTAATGTGAAGAAGCAACCACAGGAAAATGTTTATAGCATCACTGTTTACAATAGCTGCTGCTTTACCACTGTTCTAATGCAAACCAGAGGTTGGTTACAGTACGGAAGGCTGAACACAACAAAAAATATAGCTCCACCAATTTTGTCCATAAGCAAACATCCTGTAACCTCTGTATGCCACACGGACAAAACTGAACAACACAGCGATGTCCATGCCATCCAAAAGTGAGCACTGGCCTCCATGAAAATGTTCTGGCTCTGCCGCTGGCGAGCGTTCAACACAGCTGAGCGCGCAGCAGCACCGTGGAATTCAGTGTAGACAGTGACAGAGGACTGCAGCTGCTGCTACTGTGCTGCTGACGTGCACATTTGAGGACAACCAGTGTAGAGAGGGTGCCAGGGAGAGATTTAGTCAGAAGAACAAGGGTATGTTGGAGAACCAAGGGTATGTATAAGGGACTTATACATAGATACATATTCAGATTTTCAGCAGGACCAACTTTACTGACAGTAATTCCTTTTAAACCACCAATATATTTAGTTCCAGGGGTCCATCAACTGTATACTGGGACAACGTGAAGACACAGTTGTAAACAGTGTTCTATACTGATGTTTCCAGGTTTCCCAGGATGTCTGAGACCCTTCAGCAGCAGCAGTAGTAGCTGGGTAAGCAGATGGGCTAACAGCAGACTGATAGCTCCGGTACTGGAGATGCTAGTTGTAGCCAATGTGAAGCAAGAAATAGCAAGAAACAGAGGCAGCAGAGGAGATGAAATTACCAACAGCAGCCTGATCTCTCAATGTATGACATTCATGAGGACAGAGCCAGGAGGAAAGTGCACACCCAACTGCCACTACCCTTGACGGCAAAAACGAGAAGAAAGAAGCAGGGAGACGCCCACGGAGTGAAAAATAATAAAAAATCAGGAGGCAGCGCAATAAACTGTGAATGTTAGCTCCCCTCACTGCACTACCTGAAGGAAAAGCTATGGGTGTGATTGAAAGAAATAAACTCTGGGAAGAAAAGAAAAAACTGAAATGGAAGATGTAGCAGGAGGAAGTTAATAGTCTCCTTTATGGCATAACTGGGATATTTTAGACGGAGGGAAAAGACACTCACCTCACTTCCCCCCAAAAAACCTTCACATAAATTATTCAAATAGGTTGTGGGAGGGGGAGTCATTTGCATATAGATAAAAGTCAGTTTAATATTGTAAATTACCTTTTTTATACGGCAATCTGGGAGATTTGGTTTTAATCTCTCAATAAGTGTCTCGCTGTGTGTTTGCCCTGCCTACCTGGAGAGTGTGGGTGGGTGGGTGGGTGGGGAGGAGAGGCAGCGGGGGAGGGGGGGTGAGGTGGGGTTGATGGAGATATCACACAGGAAAAGGTTCCCCATTCGTTTTGCTGCCTCGCCTTTAATTAATAGATTATGTACACATGCACACTCCTGTCAGTCTCTCCCAGAGCTTCCCATTACCACAGTGACCTCTCTTTCCGCTGCCCGGCAACCTCCAACGCACACACGCAATAGACACACACCCACATCAGGCACAAGTGGGGGCTGATGAATGGGTGGGTGAGCGAGGGATTGGGGAGTAAATTCAGTGGACGAGTAAACCCAATGAGCCTTAATGAGAAAGCAGGAGGACTGAGTCTAAGACATTCAAAATAACAGAAGTTGTCGAATAAAAGCTGTTAAAAAAAATAAAATAAAGGTCCAGTCTCAAACCAGCGCCAACAGTTTATGGGAAAGTCAGTTGTTTGCGCTTTCATGTGAAACTTTAATGCTGCTGTCTTGGCCAGGACTCCTTTGAAAAAGGGATTCTCAATGGGACTATCCTGGAAAACTAAAGGTTGAATAAAAAAATGACATAAAACCAAATAAAGGCCAGTCCCTGATAAAGTCAATGGATTTGGAATGGGTTTTTGGTTAGATCCCTGAAATAAGGTTTGGAACACAACACTTTGTTCTACTAATAAAATAAAATACATCAGTATATGCCCATCTTGTGAATTGTGAAGTTATATGCAGCTTGAAAAGGTGGTTGTTAACCAGTGGCTATATGAGACGACTTAACCTCATCACACCAACTAGTCTAGCCTTTACAGCCTCTCGTTGTGTGGACTCATGGGGTCATGTGACCGTGGTGTAGTTCCTTTATACCTGAACGGTAGCTTTTTACTTCTGCCAATTGCTTTTACGCTTCACTACGCTTGGATTCATAAAAATGCTGTTCATTCGTAAAGATTATCTCGCTGAACAAAACCTGTGAGTATCATACATGTTTTTTTGCCTCAAAACTATAATCCTGTTGGCTTTTTGTCGACGGAACCAGTGCGATGCTAACTTCCGTTGGCTAACCAAAATACGTCATCCCTGCAGCACTCTATAAAGGTCAGGTAATCAATATTGAGCAGGGGTGGAATTAGCTATTAAAGAGGTGATGACGGACCATCAGACCATGTCGCATGGGAGACGTTCATTGTGCTGTACTCAGTTGTTCACATGAAAAGTGAAGGAAATAGTCAAGCGAAGAATGACAAGGAATAGCAAGAGAGAAGTTTGAACCCTGGCACCTTCCACACCTCCACACAGCTGAGTGAGGTGGGTGTGATGTTGGTTGTGATTGTTCGTTGCAGAAAGCTACAGAAATGGTTGGTCACAGAGTCTTTTAAAGTGAGATGTAATAAAAGCTACAAGATCGAAGAAAGAGGAAGGAAAGAAAGAGGCTTTCTTGGATAAAAACCGAGTTCGATTTTGGGGGACTGTAGATTAAAACAAAGTAAAGGGGCCTTGTCATGTTTTATTTAATGCCACACAGTCACCTGGACTTAACCAAGTCTCAGGAAACATAAATAAACAGATTTGATAATATGACAGATTTACTTGCCAGAGATCTGACATTAAACAGCCCCAAACACTGCTGAGTTAGAAGGCGGACATGGAACAGGACTGGCGAAGGCATAAAGTGAGGCAGCAAGGTTGACAGGGACCAGATTATTAACAATCACTGTGCGCTTTCATTTCCAGCGGGGGACTCGGTTAGAACACCCGGCAGCCCTGTGCCCAGAGACGGCTGGCCTACACCTCCTTACTGACAGCTGGGGAGCAACACAGATGACTCCATGATAGGCAGTCTATTGTGTTACACCCCGTCACTCAAGTGCAGACTGCAGGACGGAGCAAGCAGAACTTCAGAGGTAACTGATCAATCACTGATCGTGGTTAAAATCAATAGTGAACGGTTCTAATCTGTTGAATGAAATATAAAATATAAACAAGATAAAGATGTCAATCACTAAGGTCAGGCTGAAAGAGAAACTAGATCACTGTCCCTTTTTGACGCAACAGAAGTCTTAAGTGCAACAAAAGTAATTTATCAGTAGCATCCAAAAGAATGTAGTCCAAAAATAAGAACTGTGTCAGAGTTTCTCTTTGGAGACAGAGGTTACCATCTCCACCCATATACAACCACCTGTTATGGGAGTCAAGAAATCAGTCACTTAAATGAGATCAGCTGCTTAGTTGATATTTAGTTTGGGATTTTGGCTCCATTATTGCTGATCTACTCCCTATCTACAATGAGAACTATGGTAAAAAACAATTGCTCAAGGGGGACTCCAGGAGTTTTACTGTATGAGCTTTTAGTGTCTTCAGAGGTAGCTGGGTGACGTCTGATGAATGTCCTACAGGGATGTGACTTGAGTCAGCTTCGATTGGGTCTGAAGAAAACAAATTTGAAAAGTAAAAACGTTTTTAACTTAACAGACAAAGTCTGGTCAAAGAATTGGCGGTCAGGTTGCATTGTGGGCGATGTAGGCCGGTTTTGACAAAGAAGATGAATGTGTGGTATTAAAAAGGCTGTATCTCTCTGGTGTGATATATATATTTTTTTTCAAACTGCCCATCAAGAGTCCTGTTTTAAGAAAACACACAAGTTCTAGAATGGAGTGATATTTTTCTTCTGTCCACATGACTTCTGACTACTGTCCTGCTTTATTAGATTGTTGTCAGTTTGGATCCGCCGGATGCAGACAGAGAAGGAGATGTGAATCACATTTCTCTCTCTAGCCATGCCCCGTGGCAGTGGGGAGGGGGAGGGGTGAAAGATGCCTTGACGATAATGTACTCTGTACGATGATGGTCGTACACCTTGATGATCAATGTAAGTCATAAAAGGCACGGTGACACAGAGAAAAGTGATAAATCTCCCAGGTCCTCAGTGAAGCAAGGCACATAAAAGCAGGCAGCCGTGGGATTTTCATGGCTATTGCCGGATTCCTCTCCTCACCTCGGGGGCAAAAAATGCAAATAAAATACAGATTATAAAAAAGGATAATGTGTGGGCTTTGGAAGATGAGGAATGAAAATATCAGCGGGCCTCTTTTTGATTTGTATGTCCAGCGGCGACACTTGAGATGAACGAACCATGTCTTAAATTACCATGTAATAAAATTTTTACCTCAGAAGGTGGGGTGTCTCGCACAAAAAAAAAATGGCAATGGCAGCTTAATGGTGCCAGAAAGTGGGGAAAAAAAGACCATTATATTTTCCCATCTGTGACAAATCCTATTAGTAATGTGGCATGTAAAGATGGAAGTGCACCGATGTTATGTCTAGTGGACATCTTATTCTGTTGACTTGATAATCGAGATCAATGGGCACATAAAAGGGAGCAATCAGCATTAGGTTTGACTTGTTCCTTTGCTGCGGGTGTGGTGGGCTGACTTAATCACCGATCTGGCCTCTGCACCGGCAGATATTCTATTTGTCATGCAAATAGAAACACGACCATCTCTAATAAATGCAAATTCTCTTTCACTTCATGCTCATTGTTCTGTTTGTGTGGTAAAAATCGAGCGCTGATCATGCAGTGTTCGGTAGATCAAAATCTATAAAGGCTCTCGTTTTTAATCTGTCGAAGCATAACAATTTAGTTTTGGACAGTGAGTAGTTCCCAATCAACAGAGCTCGGAGCAGAAATTCGATCCGGCCTGGTTGTATTTGAAGTGTGTGGTCAGTGATAAGAGGAAGTTTAATAAACTATTCATAAAGATGGCTGTGTACATGGCGACATCTGCTCTGGAAGAAGGAACCAGATTGAGGGCTACATTATTCAGGATGATTGTCGGGTATAATCAGTAGTATTAAAAGTCTTTTGAGTGGTTAGTTTGTATATGCCTACACAGAATCATGCAACGTGCTTCTTTTAGTCCATTTGAGAATTTGTGATTTCACAATGCGTAAGCTATTTTGATGAGTTCCTTCTCAGTGAAGGCTCCAAATGCACTTTGAGATCCCTCTGGTACGCAGTGATCCAGTGGATGTGTCCGGGGCTTTTATTGTGAAGGGTCGAACGGAAGTAGTGATGCGCTGCTGATGTCTGTGTCGGAGGAATAACGTTGTTGACATGTTATTATTTTATTACAGTCATTAAGTGTAGGGGTTACATCAGTAACTGAGGAGAATTAAACTGTGTGAATGATCAGGAGTCTTTGGGATGTTATGTTAAAGACTGTGGGTGTGTGAATTCAGTAAGGGAATCATGGGGCTTAGGTTCGCCACTTTTGGAACCATCCATATTCCTCATGCATAGAGCCTACAAACAGTATTCATTCTTCTTCTACTTCTAAAAGATGCGGCAGACCAGATGCAGTGACAGTGTCGCTGATTTTCCGTTGGGCTGAAAATCTGGCAACAAATGAGTTATGTGACGAATGTTGTGTTATTCACTCTCATCTCTGGACTTCACACTGCAAAAAGGATCCTAAGATTGCTAAGCAAAGAGGTAAAAACAGACGGCACCATGAACGGGAGCCTCAAGCCAAAATAAAGATCTGATTATCAATTAAGGGCATCAACGCAATATCACTGTAGTGATGCTGTACAGGTGAAGTCTTCAATTTTGACTAAATCTGTACACTGTTATTCACAATGAATCTCAAGTTAAATGTCTTCACTTTCACTTCAGAACACTCAATTTAACTTTAGCTCAATGCTAGCCTACAGCCTAGCGAGGTTAAACACTAGCTTAGCTGTGTGGTGGGGCGAGTGTGGCTCATTGGTAGAGCAGGGTCGTCCTTTAATCAGAGGTTCGATCCCCAGCTACGCTAGTCCATGCCCATGTGTCCTTGGGAAAGACACTTAAGTGCCCCCCCAAATGGCTCCCGTAGCTGTGCCTAGGGTGTGTGAATATTGTGTAAATGCTAGTTAGAGTCCTGATGGGCAGGTGGCACCTTGCATGCTAGTCCCTGTCATCAGTGTATGAATGGGTGTGAATGGGTGAATGATGACATGTAGCGTTAAAGCACTTTGAGTGGTCGGAGGACTAGAAAAGCGCTACACAAGCACAGTCCTTTTACCATTGAGCTAGATAAGAAAGTCATCTATATCATACTGTAACCCTTACTGTACGGTGGTCACGCCGCAGTACTCCTTTATCATGGACAACATGTCACCACACTTAGTTGCCAGTTTAGTAGGTACACACATGTTGATTTTCGATACAAATCTGCTTTCCGCTCACCGTGGGGGCGCAGAGCATTGTGCGGACACTTGGAAAGACAAGGCGCAGCATTTTCGAGCTGCGTGCCACTCCCGAGGATAGTGCTTCGGCCTAGTTGGGCGCCATCGCTCCTCCCATAGGAAGACGATGGCACAGCCAGTCGCAGAGCAGTTTTACACTGCTGCTCGGCAATAAATCCTACGTTCATCAATGTTCTGTTTTTACATTTTTTAGAGAGGTCTTTTTTTAGACTGCAATTTGAATTCCATTGCATTATACTAAGTGGGGTTTGCAGTAGTACTTTTTCCACCCCGTTTATATCAATGGAAGTATACCCACTTTGGGTACCAGTGCACTAGAAGTAAAAAAAACATTGTTATCTTTTTTTTTTTTTTAACAAGGCCTTTAATTTAGACAAATTGCTGCACAGTTGTTGTTCTCTGACACACACACTCTGTCTCCTCCTCCAGCCCATATGTGGTGACAGCTACTGGTAAAAGTGCTGGCCGACTGGCGCCGGTCCTACAGGGAGGGGGGGAGGACAGGGGGTTGAGGGACGGCGAGGCCAGCAAAGCAAGCCATGCATTAAGATGACACGGCCCCGTCTTTTTGCTCAAGACACAGACAGGAAGAAAGGGAACGAGAAGAAGAGAACAAAGGCCGAATCAATACTGTCATTATCAGGCCTGTGTAGTACTGAATTAGATGTCATGCAGCCTCGGGGTTAAAGAGGGGATTTGACATATCTGAACATTAAGACTGCTGTGTGATGGATACAGCTTTGTGTGTGTGTGTGTGTGTGTGTGCGTGCGCAAGGGTCATTTTCTCTACAACCAGCTTCAAGTAGGCAGATAGTTGTTCACTTGCACACAAACGGACACATTTGCATCGGTCATGATCCGCAGATATGGCAGGTTGACAATGGGGATGCAATTTGGCTCACAATGAGGGTGGCTTCCACTGTCACCCCCATCAAAGCACCTGCTGACTTTTTATGACTTTTTCAACATAATATGACTTTTCACAATATCAGTACCATGGCTTTTTTGTAACTTTTATGACATTTTTGACTTCCTCTTCCATCTGTCTCTGTCAGGACTTACAAACAGAATGAGGACCACCTTTGAAGATTCTTTCATATTGATGGCGAGCATGATTCTACCTGCAATGTAGTAAAGAATTACAGACAGTGGATTGACAAAACAGTGATGTTGAAAGGGATCACAAAACACAGACACTTTCATTTTCAGGGCCATTTTTTTATTCATGGTTATTACTCTGTGTCCCTTTGCTCCTTACTAACATAGTGGTGAATTTACCCAAAGTTGGTCACATGTAAGAGGATATTTTAGAAATACTATACATTGACTTTTTTTCAACAAACTATATTTTTTGATATACTACAAAATAACTTTCTCATGACTTTTTGATGTACTATAGCTTGACTAATTTCTGACATTTTTACACACAATAGTATGACGTTTTTAAGACTTTTTGACATACTACACTCTTGCTGTTTATGACTTTGTTCGTCATACTATACTATTCCATCTATAATATACTATGGCTGGTTATGAAGTCTATGACATGCTGAACTTAAGGGTGGTGGAAAAAATCGATAGAGCATAGTATCGCCATATTTTGTGGTTTTGTAAGTTTCATAGCCATAAGATCTGAAGTTGCTACGATATCTATGTCGTCCTGATTCCTGCATTGAGATTTGTTTATGTGCAATTGTATCTGAGTTAGATTTAAAGTAACCTGTAACTATTTTATAAAATAGTATTTTTTTTTTTAAACAAAGACAAATGACTAGAGCAAATGACGGAAGAGATGATTTATTTTGTGTTTCATTTAAGGGTACCATAATTTCTGTCCAGGCCATTTTCATTAGTTTGTTTGTTGTAATTATTCTGTTGAACCACAATTCAAGAGCAATGTCTGATTTTCATTAGTTCATTTTTATTTGTTATTACTTTTGTCAGTTTCAAGTTATTTCAGTGACCATTGTGGGTTTTTCTTTCTTTAACGGAAGGGTACCAACAATTTTGTCCACGTGTGTATTTATATGACAACAAAGCATGACACATCAATCCAGCAACACTGCAGTGCTAAAACAGTATTCCACCGCACACTGAAGAACACGAGCCATTCAAATATTATTCACATCAGAGGGAACATCAACCGTATAATAAAAACGACACCATAGACCAGGTGTCGGCAACCTGCGGTTCCAGAGCCGCATGCGGCTCTTCAGCCCCTCTGTTGCGGCTCCCTGAGTCTACATCCACACTAATACGTTTTAAAACGATCTCCGTTCACACGGCGTTTCAGCATAGTTTTCTAGATGATCTCCGTCCAGACTTAAACGCCTGAAATCAAATATCACGTGACTGTTCACCAGATCCCGCGATACGATATTATCACGATACTTAGGTCACGATACCATATTATCACGATACTGCGATATTCTGATTATTGCGATAACATAGGCCTATATTGCGATTTATTACTTTTTTCAACTTCAAATGATGTCCCCAAAGGAAAACTGTGTCAACATGTTTTATCTAATAAGATAAAGTTTTCAGTCTGTTCATCTCACTTCAATCATTTTTATTGCAGCAAAATAGGATTGTCAAGCAGACAGACTGACCAACAATGTCATAAATGTTGCATGAACCTGACAAACTGAACTGTTTGTATTATTACATAGTCCAACTTAATTAAATGCAAACGTGTGGACTCAGTATATGAACTATAACTTATATAAGTAGGATATAAGAGTTATATAACTCAGTATAACTTGCGATGCGTGGACATCAAGGGCAGAGAGACAGTTATGCACTGCACTCTCCCCATGAGCCTGGCTACTGTTGGCAGATTTAACCCCGTTGTGAGGCCAGATGTCTCTCTTTGTTTTGACCAACTTTCTACCAATCACACTCACCCGGGACCTTTGCTGACCTCACCAGAAAACAACTCGGCACCATCTAGTGGACTGAAAAAGTAATTGATTTGATTTTTCTAAAAAAAAAAATATAGTTTATATAATAAAAGGTCGATACTTTGCGTCCGTGTATCGATACAATATCGCCACGCAAAATATCGCGATACTATGCTGTTATCGATTTTTTCCCCCACCCCTACTGTTAACACTGGGCATGCGGGTGGTTGCCGGTGTAAACAGGAAGTAGATTAGTTGCTCAAAGCCGCTAACGTGACTTCAGACAGCCGCTCCGTAGGTCTGATAACACCGCTGGACACGCTGCTCGCTAATCGCTCCAATAACAGCTGCTTCCTCCGCAGAAATGCAGACTTTTCTTCTGGACCCGACGGCCCCCCACGGGATCACTTTTAGAAAAGTTTAGCGTACAGCGTGTCGTAGAATGCACTTTTCATCAACAAATATAATTAATTCTCCACACACTTTATGTACCGAATTAACGTAAAAAGTCCGAGCAACATCATCATACCAGCCATTTTAAACACTGCAAACATAATTATACATGCACTAATGGACGATATCTAGAAGATTTACCACAATTTTGGCCAAAAATCGGCCAACTATGCTCTCTGTATGGATCTCTCATGAAAAGCAGGCAGCGATCATGGCAGATTGATATATCACATAGGGCTGCGTTTCAATGCCGCGTCGATGAGCGCCGTCCAAATTCCACTCAGTTAAACCGTTCAAAAGTTACATAAACAAAGCCAATGAAACACAATACCACTCCAGAGAAAAAAATTTGAAAGTCAGCGTACCTTTTGGAGATTTTCATGCCGAGAAATGCAGGCAGTACATTGAAAACCGGTCCAGCGTATAGTCCAGTATTGCCAACTTGGCGACTTTCTCGCTAAATCTGGCGACTTTCCAAACCCTCATGGCGACTTTTTTTGTCAAAAGCTACTAGCGACAAATCTAGCTACTTTTTCTAGTGTCGTTGGAGATTTTTCTGGTGTTTTGACTCTGACGTGAAAGCACGTACCGTTCGGCACGCGGGAGCTGCCGTGAGCCCCTCCGCCGCCTCAAAGCACTCAAAGGTGGTTAGTGTCACAGTAGCCCCTCGCACAGCAGTCCCAGCTGCAGAAAGAGGAGACCCACACTCTCCTGTGGTCCAGACTGCAAATGAATCGCGCATGCGCAAAGCCGCCGCTGGTCCCGCCTCTCTCCCACAGCGCTCATTACAATTATGCAAATTAGGCGATGACGTCATTTAGCGACTTTTAGGACAGCCAATAGCTACTTTCCTTACTGAGGAGTTGGCAACACTGGTATAGTCCCTCTGCCCGGCTCTCTCTCCATGTTGAAATGGCGTCTCTGGGAGGTTCTGGGATAAACTGGTCAGCATTTTTCTCATGGACGAATGGTTTTAGACGTGGGGGGCTGAGCCAAGCAGATCGAGTTTATAATGGATAAAAAGTCTGTCAATCTTCTAAATAACCCGCGTACTGCGTTCGTGAGAGTCTTCCGCATTGAACAAGGTGTCACAAGATTAAATCCGCCAATCACAGGCCTTACAAAGGCTTAAAGAGACACAGACACATATATTTCATGGAGCAGAGATATGACAGCTCAAGATGTCTCAAAATGATGCCAAACTGCTTTATTAGGATGTATTGAACACTCTTAGTGATAAGACAAGTGAATATATAGTTAGTATATACAATTAGAATAGAGCAGCGCAACAGCTGGTTCCAAAAATGAGAATTTGGCTTGACTCAGACCGTGGCTTGCTGGCCTGCTTCACTCAATCGAAGTAAAATCTGTTCTAGAGACTGTAAAACACGTTGTGCTATGACTGTGGCGTATTTGTAGGCAAGAATCTGCATTATTTCAAGTAAATATTTTGATACAGGTGCTTTTTTTTCAGGCGAACCTGAAACTTTTTCAATTTGAGCTGTGTGCCATCTTCAGTCACTATTAACCAGTAACATATACACACTATTTACATATATCAACACATCTCACAAGTGTTACCTGTATTCTAGCATCAAAATTATTAAAATAGGCCTTGTAGTTACAGATGTGGAGTCTTTTGGGTATGGTAATGCAATTTTGAGCAGAGGCCTAAAAATAGGGCTAGATACCAGAAGGGAACTGGACAGCTGCTAGTAAAGACAACAAGCTCAGTAATACCTGACCTTAAATAAAAATGTTTTAATATTTTGTCAACTAAAATGTGCTACACATCCTATTACGCATGTCAAGCGCCTTTCCCTGCAGGTGGCTCATCATGATTTGCAGACCCCCGCACTCGGTAAACTATCAATGGATAAATCCAAGAAAATAAAAGTCACGGAGGAAAATAGAGTTTAATTCTGCGTGGACGTATTAATTTGCTTTCACTGCCAACAATGCTGGCTTACCTGTATACTTGATGCAAACAATGTAATGTTGAAAGACACTTCCAGAAGAAGCACACAGCATTTGCTGAAAAGTATCACTCTGGAGATGAGCGAAAAAGAACGATTCTAACTGCTGCAGCAAACTCTCCTCTTCATAAGAGTTTGATATTGTTATAACAGGTAAAATAGCAATAAAATGCCAAGAATTGTCTTTATTCTTGTTCTATACTTTCATCAGTACAACAAACTATAGTTTTTTGTATATATAATATAACTATATATAAAACTTTATAAGCTGTGATATCAAATAGCTTTTGCGGCTCCAGACCAATTTTATTTGGTGGAAAATAGGGCAAAATGGCTCTTTGGATAGTAAAGGTTGCCGACCCCTGCCATAGACAAATGAACACAGTAGTAACGCTACTGCAGAGGTTAAAACACAAAAGCACTTCACTTACCAAAGCTGCTGTTCACTTAAAGACAAAGTCCATCCTCCTTTCTTTGTAAATGAAGAGTTTAATGACGCGGTTGTACAGAACATCGGTTCAGTTCCAGTCAGAGGTCCTCCTGTGAACATGTTCGTTGAGTTGTAAATCCACCCGGGTCTCTCCAAAACTTTTCAAAAGCACCGTAGCTTGCGAGTGTAGCTCCAAACACCAAGACACTCAGTTGCAAATAAAATGCATTCCCAGCCATAAAATGTGCAACGCTTCTCCAATGCTGAAATACCGTTCGTACAAATCCTTTTCCATGCTGGTTCAGGGCTGCTAGCTGTGGGGTTGACCAACCCTGTCCAGCTTTTCCTGAAATGTCCTTCTCCAGAAATCCGTTTCTCCTCCTTCAGCCATTGAGTGTTAAAAAAACGAAGTTAGGTAAAAAAAATTAATAATCTATACCAAGCTCGTCTTGTGTCCGACCGCGTAACCAAACCTGACTTTGACGGAGCTGCGGGATTTCGGAAACAACTTTACACCAAGTGGAATGGTGAGTGTGTTACTCTCACCATATTACACAACAAGTAAGCTAAATGCTAAAGTTAGCTGAGTGTTAGCATGCTGACGATTTTCTGTGGGGTCCAGTTTATAACTTTAACACGTGTGTTTGCATGAGCTGTGTTTTAAGCTAGCTGAAGATAACGTTATGTTAGCTTTTTAAATTGGTGTTTGGTTAGGTTGCACAGGAGTTATTTATTGCATTTATAGCAGTAACGTAGCTGGTTTCTCAAGGCACGAGGTCATTAGTTGGTTATTAGCAGAGGCTGGGTAACGTTTTGCAGTGGAGTTAATGTTACTGGAACTGGGTTGTTGAACTGAAAGTTGAGCTAATAGTTGTCTTCTTGTTTTTAGAGGTTCTTGTGAAGATGCAGTGGAAGTGTACATATTGTGACTTCATAACTGGGATAAGGTACATAATGACTAGGTCTTATGTGCAGAGACACCTCAACCATGGGTCTGCTAGCTCGTGGGTATTAATAGCCCCTCCAAACCAAGCCTCACGTGGTTTTAATTCCTTTTTGTCACCAAAGACTCCCAGGAAATGTTTAACTACTAAGGTACTCATTTTGAATTGTGTTAGAAGTTTATGTTGAATTCTAGGAATGTTCCACCACTTGTGTTTTACAGTGTATGCTCAGGACTGCATATTGGTGTTCAGTTGTTTCGATGTGTTTGACCCAGTTCCTCTGTCCTTATCCAGTCAAGTTGAAATTGAGAATTTTAGTTTAAATGCCTGTCTGTATGTGAATAGTCATTCACAAGGCACAGTTACTGTGTAATGCTGCATTCCTTCTCTCGACAAGTTGGAATTTTTTTTCAGTTTTAACAGTTACAATGCAATGTTTTGAAAATAAAACACATCGGAACATTAAAATGTATTGTTGAAGTTCTTTCCTTCTGTACAATTTTCTTGAAACAATACATTAAATCTCAAAATCAAATAGTATAATTAATTGTATTTGTAACATCCCGTTAGTTTCATGGTGTCTCTCTGTCTATCTCTCTGTGTTCCCCTGATTACATTCATCCTCCTCACCTGCCTGGTCCACCCAGCTGCCTCCAATCCTCTCATTATCCCACTCAGATATATATACTCCCTTGCTTTCTCCGCTCCGGTTGTCAGATCGTCATTGTTCTTCCCCTTGTGCTCCTTGTGTCTCCCGTGCTGTTCCCTCGTGCTGTTCCCTCGTGTGGATTTAACGATTTTTGGACTTTGCCTTTTTGTTTGTTTTTGCTCGCTCCCGTTTGGAGTTGCTTTAAGTTTTTGTTTATTTCTCTTTTGATGACCAGTAAAGACTCTTATTTCTAACCTTCACCTCGTCTCCAGTGTCGGTCTCTGCTCATGAGTCCGAGTCCAGCCCTGAACCGTGACAGTATTAAAAGTAAAGACATTACTTAAATAAACCAATGGTCTTAAGTAGCAATAATTAATGTTATATTAGTGATTTGTTTATATATGCTTATGTATGTTGAACTTAAAATAGTTATTCCATTAAACTTAGACTAAAGAAAATAAATAATTCAAGTGAACTAATCATTTTTAGTAAAGATTACTAATGTGGACTTAAATTTGTCTACTGCATCCGTTTAAGGTTCTATGTTAACACAACTTGATCTGTTTAGTTCCTCCATGTGTAAAAACTAGTGCTGGGCAAGTTAACGCGTTATCGCGTTAAAGGCATTAATTAATTAACGCTGAGAATTATTTTATCACGCGTTAACGCAGTTAATTTTTTTATTATTAAGCGGACATTTTTAACACAAGAACCGGCCGGCAGCGAGTGGTGAACAGCTGCTTGTGTGGCGTCTCTTCCTATTTCCTTCACCTACATTCCCCTGGGTCTTAAATCCCTCCATGTATAGCTTCTTATCACCCTATGTACCAACGTACATTTATAACAAATACCACACATATTACGGTAATCCGCATTGCATATGTGTCTGACCAAAATACCAAAAAATAAATGATTAATTTAAATTTTTTTAGAGTTTTTTAAGTGTTTTTGTTTGGAATATGTATAATAAGCATATCATTTAGTTATCGCTACTGAGAATTAAACAAACAATAAAAAAAAAGAAAAAATACCGGCTGAATATCTATTATCAGAATCATTATAACTGTATTTTAACTGCTACTGTGTAAAGGGAATACTGCTGTTAAAAAGCACCTTATTTGTTTAAAGTGTTTGCAAACCAAATGTTATTGCACTTTTGTTCATATAGCAGTACTTTTAAAATAAAAGTGCGCAATACACTACTTTTGAATTCATTATTGAATTTTGCGCATTACAATGCGATTAATCGCAAAAAAATCATGTGATTAATAATTTGAATCGGTGCCCAGCACCAGTAAAAACTTAAATGGTTTGAGGCAACGGGTTTCCACGCAATTTTCTAGTAAAGTCAACTAGTTTGGGATAACAGTGTAGCCCACTGACCAATCACAGCGCACGTTAATGCTGAGCCAGCTGCACGTTAATGCTGACGTACTTGTAGGCCAGCTAGAAGGCTCTGGCACATCAAAGAATACGCCCAACATGTCAAACTAAAGATCTGATTGGTTGAGCACTATGACAATCAACAATATCGTCCCCATTCACTTAAAGTGCAAAGGGATTCACTTGTGAGTCTGCAGGCCTCGGGCCTCTGTTCTTACCTAGAGACACAGAGGTGAAATCTGATTGGATAAAAGCTCTACTTAAAACAAGCTGCACTGGAAGCAGAGCAACTGAGGAAGACAGTAGCTGTGCAATGAGAAAATAAGATAATGGGGAAAAGAATTTGAATATAAACATCGAACAAAAAGTTCGGAAATTAGTGTTTGGTAGATTTTTTTCTCTGTTGTAACAATGCTTCTTGGCAATAAATTGTATACCGTTGGAAAGCCTGTTTATTTACCTTTTTAAATGGTGCCCCATTTGTAAGGAACATGCATTTCTGGGATGAGCAGCACAGCTGAGTATGTGGCTTGCGCCCATGAAAAATTTGCCAAATCTTCTCTGCCAATGCCAAACAGCTTATTCTGCTGTTGCTATCGACTCTTGTTTGGTGGATTGGATGATTGAAGTCTATCAGTAACAAGGAAGAAACAAGAAACAACGTTAGCCCAACGTTACTCCCTTACCGGGAGCTATAACATCACGTTTGTTAAAATCATTGGTTGAGTTACGTGACATTTGTAGCTGACAAGCTAACTAACGTTAGCGGCAGCTCGTGCCTGTATCCGACCGTAGTTAAGCCTTGTAAAGTAACTTTTTTTGCCTTCACTTTCAAACTTCAGAGGTTGAGTCATATCTTACTGAGATTGTGACGATTTTACAGATAATTTATACTTCATATTATGTCCTTAAACGGACCAACAGGAGCTCAGGTTGTGAACCTGAAATATCACTTTAAGTCCGGTAACATTACAAATGAGATTAATTACACGGATAAACTGAATTTGAGTATTTTGCACCTTTTGTTTTGTGGTGTGAAATAAAACTAACTCTACATTTAGTTTTAGGGAGCCAGGAGCAAACTGCTCAGTTCATCAAGCTGAGGGGGAAGAACGACGGCCTCTTCACCAGGGACAAACATTCAGCAACTGTAGTTTGGAATTAAGACATTAGTCCATTTGTAATATCTCCATTTGACCATCCTATACTTAAGGTTACAGTTACATTAGCTCTACTCCTATATAAAGCCTTTACTAATAGGACAACCAGTAGAGAGGACAATACACTTCGTGTTATTGTTGCTGTCACACAGATGACAGTTGTGACTGTCACCTTTTTCTTTCTTTTATTTAAATTGAAATAAGACATCCATGTAAATGATTTCTATATGAATTTATATTCTGTATATTCTGCTGTGTAAAATTTGTCAATCTTCTAAGTTTGCATCCATGTGTTAACATTATTGATAAATGTTTCTCTTTTCATCATTTTCTCAATGTGATTTGGACAATTTTGGCTGCCTTGCAAGCAAAAAAAGCGACAACTTATAGAAAAAATATGAAATAAGTGTTACTGCAAGTTAATAAACATGTTTGCTGACATTTATTTTGCTGCTGTTTTTTGTTAACTGTCCTCTGCCTTAGGATTGCAAGTATCCAGGCTCTTTTCTCTAATAGAAAGATTGAGAAATAAATAAATATATATGTGTATATATATGTGTATATATACACATATATGTGCTGGCAAATGATATATAGTTATAAATACATAATTATGTGTGTGTGTTTTATATTATAGTGAATATTATTATATGATATATATATTATTATATGATACTAAATTGCTTGTGAGGGTGACCAAAATAAGATGTCCTGACGTGTTCATCAAAATGTTATTTACTGCTTTTTTTCATGTTGGAATAAATGTTAAATATTTAACTGCAAAGTAATGCGTGTTTGATGCCTTAATGTTTTTTGCATTAAATCATTCTGGGATGTTTGCTGAAATTGATTGAATGTGGCACAGCCCTACCTAGAACATGTTCCACCAGCCGCCACTGTCTGTAAGTATAAATAAAGGTCATATCAATAATTAACATGCACAGCAATCTAATAATAACCTTATTCGTGGCTAATAAGTATTCAACAGGCATTTAAAACAAAGCCGACAATTTTAACACACATTTATTAAAAATTGAACGAGGAATCTTAATATTTACAGATATGAAATAATAGCCTTACTTTTATGACACAGTTCAAACATTTTATGATAATGGAACACATAACTATAACAAACAAACAAACACATGAACTCAGAATGAATTAAATAACAATAGCTTGTAACATGAACACTTTAATAAACAACATTAATAATAAAGAAGAACAAGTTTAATCTATACAGCTTCAATTGTCTCGATATATCCGCCCACCACCGTGATCTGTACCATGATGGGTGGACTTATCATTTGTTCCTCTATCGGCCCCCACTTCTCCTCCCGAATCTTGAGGGTGCTATTGTCCTCCAGCAGCAGCTGTAAAACTCCAGGAGATCCCTCCACGTCGACGACCCCCATGGCCCCGACAACCCGAACGGCCATTGATGTTAGCACCTGACGGACAGGTACCATATTGTTAAAAGAAGGATTCAATATAACTGCATACGCATTTGCCCACGATATAATCTCTGGTGCAGCCACTTGCTTTGTAAATTATTTGTATTGTATTGTTAAATTGATAAATTATCATAATTGTCATCATCATCATTATGTTTCTGTATATTTTGACAGAGCACTTCTAAAATCCGCATCCACTGCTTTCCAAAAAAGAAAAAAATAGATACATTTAACGGTAAGTTAACAGAAGAAAAAAGCAGCAAAAGCCAAGTAAGCATACTTCAATCTTTGAGCATAGGGTGGATTGCAGTCGGAACCCATATGCGGCATCCGACCCTCGCAGATGGGATATTTTCACTTTTGTCCCAATGGCAATATCACTCATGGCCGCCTCCCTCCACAAGCACACAGGCACCTTTGTTTCCTCCTGTAAATATATTTGTATTTTATTGTGCTGGCAATATGCAAGGTAACCCATGGACCGTTACTTAATAGCTTACCTGCTTTATTGTAATAGTGAGCAGAGGGACCGTGTCCCTCGCCACCACCACCTCTTTCACTGCAGACACCTGAACACAGTGGATATGTTTGTTAGTTTTCACATTTTATACCAAAAGTCAAGAGGTCTTAAACTTTTTATTTTACAGCAATAGACTATTTGTTTCCACATCGCGGTCCTGTCAGACAGAAAATTACGTCCATCGACAACCTCCGCCTCCACCGTGACAAGACCCAAGGACTCCCTGCAGGTGCTGAGGGGGGTCAGAGGCGAGGGAGGATACAACAGTGCCTCAGCCTGTTTTAGCAGCTCGTCTGATACGCTAAGGGCACTGCTCCGAAAGAAGACAGTGTCCCTGGTAATGTTTAAAAAGTAAGGGGGCGATTGTCCCCTTACATTGTAGCCTCGCATTACATAGGAACCCCCCTCCTTCACTTTCGTGCTGTACTCCTCGTACAGAGTCACTTTGGTACAAGACTGGCTGTCGGAGACGACCATGACGGCGTGGTTATTTGAAGAAGCCGCTTTGGCCTTGCCTTCGCTAAACTCCCAGCTCAGCACCCTGGGCTGGTCCTTGCCACAACACATATGTGGAGTGGCGGTGGCTTTGAGTAGGGACCTTCAGGTTTGGTCGACAGTAATTTGCGTAATGCTATTCTGAAATGAATAAAAAGACATAGACAAAGTTACAGAAAGCCTTTGCTGTATGGACATTTCTTTATTTTCTATAAGATGTATTCATTATTAAATAGGTCTGTGTAGCCTATTCATTGTTTGTTCATTTTAGGCTATTCATTTTTTGATGACTAATGTTTTATGGTGGCCCTGAACGAACGTTAAAAATTTGTTAGCTGTATAGCTGTCTGTCTGCCTGTCTCACTCACTCAGTCCATAAAACTGTCTGTCTGCCTGTCGCTTTTTGCAATTTTCTTTTGAATGGGATCTCTATGGAGAAAATCTTCAAATCCTGTTAAACTTTCAAAGCCTTCTTCTTCCTCATACTTTCAGCTACAGACAACATAGTGAGACATTTCAACTAGAAGGGTTTTCAGCAGTGCAGTTTAAATGCTTTCGGGCTTCAACATTTTTCAGATGGGTAGTCTCCTATTTCTTAATTTTCAGCAATTGTTTTACATTTCAGCTTTCAGCATTCCAATGCATTTTCAGCAGGAAATGTATTTTCTAGTTATTTATGCTCTTTTCCGATTGCCTGACTTGCCTTCTTTTGTCTCTTGTTTACCATCACATTTTAAAATGAATTGAACAATGTTATGTTACTAAAGGTAAGGAACTGTATTAGTATGAGGTATGCAATGGAGAATTAAGGTTTCTGACATTAAACATGCTGAGTATCAGAAAAAAAGCATCCGTTATTAGTGCCTTCAACCCCCAATTTTGCCCTGAGGAGCTTCTTGCCTGTTGTATGATTGGGGAGCAGAGGCATCTCGCCACGTTAACACTGAGAATCTTCCAAAGAGGGGAAACATTTTCTTGCTTATTCAGTGTTGCTTTTAATATTTCAGGACGCCAGACGCTGACAGGAAACTGTTGGCAGGTTTGATTCGTTCTCCGAGGCAGGCGGCAGACATTTTTCCTTTTTATGAGAGTGGAAATAAAAGAGATAGTGGAAGGAAACTAACATCCCCTCAACATACTGTAGCATGAAGCCCCATGAGGCCAAATGTACCGACTGCATTCAGACGTGTTAACGTTTGGGAGGAATTCTGCATCTACTTTGAGCCTCGAGGGAGCAGAGACACATGGTACACTCTGAGGAACACAGATGAGATGAAACTCTTTATTATCCACTCTCATCACTTTCACTACTGTTTGCTTTCACTTTTTTTCACCATTTGCTTTACTGTTTCCTTATTAAGCGTGTTAGAATGGCTCCAGTGCACCAGCTTTGTTGGGTGCCACTCCCATGCAGGAAACAGATTCATTTGCACTAAATGCGTCCTATCATTTCACACTTGCCTGCCTTGATTTAATTTTTTTTTTGCAGCAGAACTCCACTGTCTTATGCAGTTGTCTGCTGCAGTAAACTGTTATTCTGTGACTGACAGGGTCCCTAGTTAAGACAGGCAGAGCAACCAATGTAGTATGAAGAGCAGGATAGTCCACACAGGGCGGGAGGGGTTTGGATAGGACTTTAGCCCAGGAGACCGCTGTTCCTGTCCCATGCCAAACTAAAGGTAAACGTTCAGTCACGACAGTCGCTAGTCTCTTGATTCACTACTCGTGCATTAATTAGTGGAGGTGACATCAACCACGCTGACACCAGACGGGTACGTAGAGTTTCATAGTTAGAAGCTCAGGGCCACTGGCCAATAGTTGGTTTTTAACAAGTTGGGAGTGAAAATGTGTTGCAGCTTCAAGCTTCAAACAAGAGGAGAGAGAAAGAGACGGGAGACAGTAGGCAGTGGTGTATAAAGTACCCAAAAGCCATACTTGAGTAAAAGTAAAGATACCTTACTGGAAAACTACTATACCTATTAGAATACTACTTGAGTAAAAGTCTTAAAGTATCTGATATTTATTGTACTTAAGTATCAAAATTAATTTTCTGATATTAAATGTACTTAAGTATTGAAAGTAAAAGTACAAGTAAATGCTGTTAATAAAAAAGCAAAGGGTCAGAATTTTGAGAATTATGAAGTTTATTCTTTTAAGTGCTGTGGCACCAGGACCAAGGACATGGAGCTGTGTTGAACATAATTGGGTTGGCTGTGATCCATCCAGGAGCAACAATGTTCAACATAATATATTGTACATAAGTATACTTTTGCATCTACTATGAACTTATCATCATAATTCTCCGAAAAGCAATATGACACTATGAAGGAGTTGTAACAGTGTGTTTATAAGTATGCTCATTCCGACTAGAGGATGTAGAGGGCAAATGCATAATATTGTGTTCAGCAAAGAATATCCACTTGATGCATCAGGTCAGTGTTTAGAGAAAGGACACCTGCCTTGTAAACTCCTATGGGCCTGATTTGAACACAATAGGCAAAGGTTTTGCTCATAGAATGTAAAGAAGCTACATTCTATTAGAATGTAAAGAAGCTACATTGTATTACAATGTAACTTCTTTACATTCTATTAGAATGTAAAGAAGCTACAGTGTATAGAATGATTCTATTGAAGTTATTCCTTTTTTAAATGTTTTAGACGAGTCACTAATCACTTTAAAAGAGTGATTATAGCTGATTTAACTTACAGACATGAGATTGATCTTCTCATGTCACTCTCTTTATACAATGATATAAATTCATCCCCGTTTTATTGATATCTTACGAAAAGTTACTCATTTTTCGTGCGTTTTTCCTGCAAAAGTCCAGCAACATGAGTCTGTTTTCGCTTGTTACACGCATACTGTCTTTTCAAAATAAACTTCCATCTTCACAGGAAACAACTAAGGTTTAGGCGATGAAACTACTTAGTTAGGTTTAGGAAAAGATCGTGGTTTGCGTTAAAATATCTACGGAAGTGGTGTTGCTTAAGTACGGAAGTCACGTCACAAATAAATCAACATTGGCTTCTCGTTTCACACACGGCACAAACTGCGGCCTCCTGGAGGAAACACCAGTGTTTGTTTGACCCATCCACCTCTCCTCATCCCACCCGTCCTGTGTGGAATTCTACTCATGTTGTCGCTCGCTAGCTATAGCATGTAGCATCCTGGGCATCACTGGGAATCAAAACACCGTGGCTTTGAGAGCACTTGTTTGCAATTGCGCATTAACGTGATTAACCAATGATTTAACTTGCAAGCTAGGACCACTGATTCGCCAAACCTGCTTGTTGCAGTCTATGTTCCACCACAGTCCCCGACGTTGGTCTCATGATTCATTTTGTTTCTAAAGATAGATTTGATTTTGTAGCGAGTAACGAAGGTTTCAGGGGAAATGTATCGGTGTCAAAAGTATCAGTTTTCTTTGCAAAATGTAGTGAAGTAAAAGTCAACAGAAATATAAATAGTAAAGTAAAGTACAGATATCCAAAAAAACGATTTAAGTACAGTAACGAAGTATTTCTACTTCGTTACTATACACCACTGACAGTAGGTCACCCCATCTTCATTTCTTTCTTTTCATTTCGGTTTTCCATTTTCCATTGACTGAGTACTTTTTATTCACAATGGCCTGAGATGTTCTTCAAGGGGAAGGCTTTTACTGAACACCCAACACTCGAGACCCTGATGGCTAACACACTAGGACTGAAGGACATTCTCTCCCATAGGACATCCGGTTCATGCTCAGTAGGCCAAGGCAAATCTTCTTATACAGTAAGACCCTAGGTCAGGGGTGGGCAATTATTTTTCCCAAGGGGCCACATGAGAAACAGGGACTGTTGTGGAGGGCCGGACCAATAGACTGAACTCAATCCTGCTCAATATTATTCCACCTCTTTATAAAAAGCAGTATGTTGTATGGTTTTGATAAGCTCTGAGTGGTAAGAGTAAATGTTATGATCAGTGGTGGAATGTAACTAAGTATATTTGCTTAAGTACTGTACTTATGTACAAATTCAAGGTACTTTGAGTATTTATATTTTATTTAACTTTGTACTTCTACTCCACTACATCTCAGAGGGAAATATTGTACTTTTTACTCCACTACATTTGTCTGCCAGCTTTAGTTACTAGTTACTTTGCACATTATCATTTGTCAAACCTTAACTACCCAAACTGAACAACAGAGTTCCACCTTAAACATCTGCAGCAGGAATAATCCAAACAACATACACATTTGTAATATCCATATATAATAGTAGAACACTGACGGGGATCATGTTGCTGTTAATTAGTACTTTTATTACGATAACTATTACTATACAAATGACCTCTTTCTGTTTTTCAGTTCAGTGCGAGAAATCTAGTCTTTGTTGGGCTTAAACGAGTGCACTGAAGTCAGGCTGGATGTGTGAGGTGAGATGTGAAGGACAGCTGACAGGTGATCATCAGTGAGAGAGTATCTGGATTTGTTCAACTTCATCACGGAGAATGTTTGTTCACAGATGTAGGTCGATCCAAAGAGAACCAACATCTTCTGAGCATGCTTCCTCATGTGTGGAAAGTTCTCCTCTTTGAGATGTTGGGAACGTAGAGGAGCGTGTTTGGGTTATCAGCATCTAAGAAACTAAATTCTCGACATCAATAGAATTATTAATGTCAGTAACAATTATTAATGATTATTAATAATAACGGGGCACCACCCTGCGGACAGGGACCAATAACCAAACTATAAACTAAGTCTCATAATTAGTGTTCACTCACGATATTAACAGTCTGAATTCTATTACACGTTTGGAGTGAGAGTGAAGGTTTGAGTTCGAGCACAGGCCACTACATCCCGTTATTATTACACACATATGCACAAGTAATCACAGACGACTGCTCTTTAAAATATAACAGAGTTTATTAAATCAAAATAATAAATGATCAAATCAAGTAATATCACAATCAACAAATGCTATCATAGAATTATATGTCTAATACCTAAACTCAAATGAATAAAGTGGGGTAAGGATATGTGTATCGATATATGTACGTGTGTGTGTGGAAAGAAAGGGGGGGGGGGCTACTCAACAGTGATGGTGAGTAATCTCAATAGGGGCGTGTGAGCCTACAGGCAAAGATGGCGGAGTCTAGAGACCGGCGACCAAAATGGCTGAGAGGTGGCTGCTATAACCACGTGGGACGGCGCACAATGTGGGTTGGGACAATAGATTACGCGACCACGTGTCTGAGAGGTTCACCCAAAATCAGTGAATCTAACTATGTGTATGCGGGTTAGTAGGAAGAGAGGTAGACAGAGACAGAGAGAGAGAGAGCGAGGAGCTCGGCGCTGCAGTGAGAATGTGAGGAACAGCTGATCACTGGTAAACTCTGCGTTCGGATTCTGAACCGACCGGTCACGCTTGTACGGTGATAGTTGCGGTTCTAGATCTCACTCACAGAGCCGATTTAAAGAAGAGAGAATAAAACCAAACAAAATAAAATAATCCCCAAACAAAACAGATCTTTATCACTGCAGTGAGATGCGAGTATTGCCCTCTTATCACGCCGAAACTCGGTCGGTGAGACGAGGCTCCGCCACCGTGGTTTTGGTCTTTGAAGTGATAAAATCACAACCTCCACATCCACTAGCAGCGACGGATCTAATGCAAACAGTTACAGCAGGAAATACACAATATAACGGGACTCCGTGGTCCGCGATGCTTGCGCAATAACACGTTATAACACGACAGTAACTTAACGTAACAAGATACAGGAATAACAACGACATAACGAATAGGCTAAATTAAGCTAATGCTAAGCTAAGCTAGGCCCAGATACCAGTAACTCTTACTTGTAGAAGCTTTGTTCGGTAGGGTACGTTTCCCGTGGTGGGGATCACTCGGTCCTCGAGTAGCCGCTGGCTCTCGGTGGCGCGGCCTCGTGGGCTGGCTGGCGCAGACTCGGCCTCCTCGCTGCAGAGAGGGGCTTTTTAACTTCGGCTGAGGGACGAGGTTTGGGTCGTCCTTCCCTGAAATCTTCGGCGAGGAAAGATTGTTAATCGTCCTTCTGCCAGCGTGTGTACACAAAAAGGGTGGGAGAACGGGGCATAGGAGTTATCCGTTCTCGCACTACGGGATCCAAAACTCAAAATAAAACACAGTCTGTTCGACCAGCGAATGTTACATGTGACCTGATGAGGCCGTGGTTCCTCGTGAATCTTCTTGTTGCCTGGACGAGTCCAGAGTGAAGAGGCCTTGTGGACCTCCTGACATCAGCATGTCCGGAGTGAAGAGAGCCTTGTGGATCTCCTTACACCAGCGGTGTCTGGACGGAAAAGGAAGAATTCTAGCTGTGCTCAGGCTTATAAACCAGGTGGCACAACCAGTGTGGGGCCCTTTCTTGGCCAATGAGGGACCAGCATCAGGTTTCTGCTGGAGCTGGGGGATGTGGTCATCCGGCATGAGGTTTCTTGCAGACCCCAGGTCAGGCGTTTTGGTGAAAGGAAGGAACATGGCTGCTCCTTTGTTTGAAAAGCACATGTGAAGGTCTCAGCCAGCCAGGAGAGCAGGGTCAGATCCCAACAGAGAGAAGAATACAAATCCAGCAGTGCTACTGGTTTAAAGTGCTCTGCAGTACTGCATCAGACTGCAGGTCAATGAGTTGGAGCTGAACATCACTGGGAGCATTATCCACACTGCACGTGAAGGGAGAAGAAATCATGTGCATTTCACTCTCAACTGTTTTGATGTCTTGAAATGGCCTTGAAAACTCACCATGCAGTGCCCCTAACATGGATGAGTACCTGTGGAGATGTTCAACTTATGGTGTGGCTTCTTTCAGGGTGTGCAGGTGGGTGAGAGTGTTACCTGCATCTGGCTTGAAAGAAACTGCAACTTTGTCATGAAAGCCTTCACCAGGCTGCATGTCATGTGCAAAGAGGCCCTTGCCTTGCAGTTTGGTATTCAGATCATTCATTAGTGCAGTCACATCAACAGCAAATGCAAAATTTGTCATCCAGTTTACATCAGAGAGCTCTGGGATGTTCTTGCCTTTCTTCTCACAAAACTCCTGAATCTCTGCTCTCAGGTCCCGAACTCTTAACTCTCTTAAGCACTTTGCCCAGGCTGAGCCACTGACAGCTGTGTGTTATGTCACTGTGTTCAGTCTCATGCTCCTCCAAGAGTGCAACACACTGTCTGTGATTCAATGCTCGTGCCCTGATGACGTTAACTATTTTAGTTACAACATCAATAACATGGTTAAGTTTTAGCACTGACTTACACAACACATTCTGATGTATAACACAATGCAAACATACCAAGTTCAGTTCTGGGTTGATTTCAGTCACTTTATCTTGCATCCGCTTTAAAAGTCTGACATTTTTCCCCGTCAGATTTTTTTGGACAACCATCGGTTGTGACACATGCCAGTTTGTCCCATTTCAGTCCCAGCTTGTGGAAGCATGCATTTACCTCCGTGAACAAATCACTCCTCGCCGTCGTCCCTTTCATTGACTGCATTGCTGCAGCTCCTCTGTAATCACCAAGTCTTTCGTTATCCCACGTACAAAGATGAGTAACTGGGCTGTGTCGCGGACATCGCAGCTCTCGTCCAGAGCCAAGGAGAAAAGTTCAAAATTGTCTGCTTTTTTTTGCAGCTGAAGCTCCAGATGTCCCTCGATGTCCTCGATCCTCCTCGTTACGGTGCGCCTGGAGAGCTGCACATTCTCGAATGCGTCTTTTTTCTGGGGGCCTAGTAGTTTGATAAACTCCCCATCAGAGAATGGCTTCCTGTTTTTTGCAATTTTGTGGGATATCTCAAAGCTGGTGTTGGCGGCTGCATCCCTGGATGTGTGAAGCTTGGTAAAAAGGCCTTGTTGCTTTTGCAGCTTAGCTAGCAAAGCCTCAGACGTCCGTGTCCGCTCTGCATCAGTCAATTTTTCGTATTTCTCCGCATGTTTCCTCTCATAATGACGATTCAAATTGTAATCCTTCAACACTGCGACTTGTTCTCCACAAACTAAGCACACGGCTTTACCTTTGACTTCAGTAAAAAAACACTTTAAAGTCCATATTTTGTTAAAAATTCTACACTCTGTCAGTCTCTTTTTTAAACACAGGCTGACATTTTTGAGGGCAAACAGCTAACTCACATCTCCCTTAAACTCAGTTAGCCAACACACTGCAGTGACGCTGCTGCTCACATACGTTCATTAACATACGTAAATTGAGAAGAAAAAAAACAACAAAAGTCGCCTTCAAAATAAAAGCAATGCAGCTCTATTCTGTGCATGATGTACACTTATTTACGTTTTATTCATAATTTCCCAATGACCTCCCGCGGGCCGGACGGCAACAGCTCGCGGGCCGGATGTGGCCCACGGGCCGTACAATGCCCAGGTCTGCCCTAGGTTATTGTGCTGCTATGCTAATATAGTGGCATTTTGACTCGATGCAAAAAATTCCCTACCGTATCTGTGTCATGCTCATGATATGAAATAGGGGCGGATTGCTAGATCACCACCTAAAATTGGTCCGGTGGTAAGTTTTATGAAAGTCATTGATTTGACCATCAAGTCTCAAATCATCAGCCTCAGAAAGGCTAAAAACAACAACACAGGACTACTGTTCCTAAATCAAATACTACATTGATTTCACAGCGGCGGTGAAGCCAGTATTAGTGACACCTGAGTGTCCTCGCCATGCAGTTCCATTTCATCCACTCCCTCCCTCTTTCTCGTTGACCAAAACTTCACTTCACTTCGTCGTTTCCATTGTGAGAATTGCCACAATGGAAAAAAATGTAATTAGGGCCAAAAGTTCAATACACAACCACAAAAAACAAGCAAGGCTGAAACAAGATGAAACAGCGCTGTCCATGGTTCTGAACATCGCACTTCTTAAGGTGTGACATGGTCTATTTTAGTAATGCTTGCAGCTTCATAGTGATAAGGGTTGAGAAAGTCAGGCCCTTATGAAGTTTTATTATATAGTCCATGTAATATATCTTGCAGGCCGTCAAGACTCACTTCACATCCACGCTGGACCGTAAAGAGGCCTTGCTGGCTGCAGTAGCCATTCCTAAGTTAAAGCTAGGAGGCAACCTCTGGTTCTGCCGAGTGAAACCAATACAGAAGTGTCTTAAAGCTGCATTCTCTCTACTGTCCAGCAGGGGGCGACTCCTCTGGTTGTATAGAAGTCTATGAGAAAATGACTCTCATTCTCTCTTGATTTATTACCTCAGTAAACATGAGTTTATGGTCTCAATCTCTAGTTTCAAGTCTTCTTCAATACAGCATGATGTTCATTTAGTACATTATGGTCCATTTAGAGTCAAACAGACCATAAAGCAGGGGATGCTTTAGGGCGGGCTTACTGTGATTGACAGGTCGCTGCCGATACCAGAGCCTTGACTGGCGTTTCTACGTCACTCCTCTGCATTCCAAATATGGTACCCTCCGTTCATTGATTGCGAAAAATACAACATGAAGACGGCCGTAATCCATTATGGTAACCATAATTTGTTCATTTAGCGCCACTTTTTGTGCCTGTGTTGAATTAGTCAGTTTAGATATCAATCAAATCGTGTACTCCTGTGCGCTCTTCACTCGTGTTTGTATCACATTGACTATGTCCGTTTGTGTCTTTAAGGTGTAACTTCACCCCCAGGTCTGAGCCACTGCACATGTTTTTTTTTTTTTTAGCCATTTTCAAACGAAATATGAATATTAACACCAGCACAGAGGCTTTTCACTAAATTACTGTCACGTCATTTAGTTTATAGCTTAAAAAACACAGTTAGTCTATAATCGATGAGATTGTCTGAGAATCAGTCTTCCTGTTTACTTGTATGGCACAATATTGACTTGGTTTATTACCGCACATAGCCTTAGCAGATTGAATACTCAGAATAAAAAGAAGAGAATTTAGAGATGCTCTTGCTGCCATCATTGCCTTCATACTTACTGTTCTACTGTTTGAGGTGCAGGATGAAAAAGAAAGTCAGACCGACCTAGTCCCACTTATGTTTAAGATGTTCTTGATCCTGCAGGAGTGAGATTTCCTCTCCTTCTTTCTCGAGAGAGGTGAGGATCATCTTTCTCTTTTCTGGGTGAGTAAGGAACTGTACATTCCAAGCACAAAGCTAGGATTATTCATATTCAAAATAAACACACAAAGGATATTTGCGAGTTCTTGCTACTTATTGCTGTCGAATGCATATCATACATCGCATATCATATTTTCTTTTACTTTTCTCTAATCTTTGCTTGTTTTTGTAAAATAACTCTTCGCGCCTCGAACACATATAGTGTTTAGAGGGGAGATATCTCTTTTTAACCTTCCTCCTGTGTTGGCTTTCTGTTACCATCTCTTATGTTAACGGGTCGGTTTTGACCCGTGTCTTAAATCAGCTGTAAAATACACTAAAAACAATTATCTATCATCCAATTTGTTTCTCATCTCTTGGTTACCTTGTTAGGCTTCCTTATCCATGAACATATTGGTTTTAATATTTTTGGTGTGGGCCTCTGGGCCTTTTCTTTGTCAGTATACCCCTCGATTTCAATTAAAAGAATGTTAAAATGAACCTCAAGAGAATCATATAAATAAATAAAAGGTTGTTGTGTTACCTGACTATTACTGAGGGGTATTAGAACACATCTCTTAAATAAATTTGTTTTATTTATTTTTTCATTTTAATATTATTAACTATAGTAACATCTATGGTGTTAGGGTCAATTTCGACCCATATATATTTACTTCAAGAAAAAGGCTCAAAAGTATTTTTTTCAGCACCCATCTGTCCCAGACATCCCTAATGGGGGCAAGCTTGTCAGATATTGCTCTGGTATCTCTGTTGTCAAATCTGAGGACTCTTGATATCATTTGAAAGGTCTGAAGTGACATTGTTGCCCGGAAAATATTTCTGCCTGTCGATGCGTCCCAGAGACTATCAGTGGCCTCATTGCAGGATCTGTACACTCCAGCAATAAGAAGAACACCAATATAAGCATCCAGGTATTCCTCATCAATGTCTTTCCACATGTCGCCATGGACTTTTTTTCCTTCAAGGTTTGTCATAGCAATGATGACTCTTTTTAGTGACAATGGCATAAATAGCTCAAAACATGTCTTGATGTCACTGACTCTCATCACAGCAAACCTTGTGATTCCAGGGGTCATTTTGATGACATTTGCAGCAGCTGCCCTGCCATGTACATCATGAGGTACTGAGCTCCAACACATCTTACCATTTTTGGACTTGTATCTTTCAGCGGGAGCAGCTTCACCACCGGTGACCTCCTCATCAGACTCATCAGATGTGTCTGTGTCTTCTGGATGCTACTCCACATTGTCTTCCTCCTCAGAAACCTGCTCATCCGTCTCGCTATGCTGCTCTATGTCCTCTCCCTCATTTTCACCAAAAATATGATCCAGAACTTGTCTCACTGAAAATCTTTTCATTTTTGCATGCTGCAAATTGGAGATGTGCACTCTGCAAGTCACCAACTCTATACTGAATTGACCTCACATGTCTGGACATCCGTCTTCGTTTGTTTTGTTTTTGTGCAGGTATACTGGATAACAAGGCAAAATGAGAATCCCCTAAAGCTCACATGATTGGGAGAGGAGCTGGCTGTCAGTGTGTTGGCTGACGGTGCACTTATGATTTCAGTTTTGGCTCTAATTATTGCTTTATAATATTATTTTTATAACTGGGTCGAAACCGACCCTAACAACACAAAGGTCATAATTTCAACCAGAGCATTTTATAATTTAGCGAAAAAAAATGTTTTTGTTTTATTTTGTTGAAATAGAGGTTCCTGACAAAGTCAAAAAGCCTTGATGCAATAAACAAATTTTTTGTGGTTCCTTTAAGCATTTAAAACCTAAAACGGGTCGGTGCCGACCCTAACACAAGAGGAAGGTTAATGGAGTCATCAAAGAGAAGTCAGAGTCCACAAACCAAAAAGGTTAAACCACTGGTTTGTTCTTTAAAAATGATTTTGTATAAATGTATTGTAGCGGCATTCCGTCGGTGTTGTTCGTTATTAAGCCGCAAATGAGCTGCAGACACATTGACTTCATTTCCTTACGCGAATGACAGGAGATCGCTTGATTCTTTTCGTTTTGTCTTTATTTTACGCGATGAAGCGTTAACTAAATACACAAATAATATATACTGTCACACGGTAGAAAAACTATATGCTCCCGTGTCTAATGCAGCTCTTCGGGTTTTGCACCGGCTGCCGTCATGACGTCATTAAATCAAGAAAAAAGGGAGCGTCAATCATTAACATAAATGCTTTTCAGTATGTTTTACATATCTTTAGTTCCTGCACAATGAGCATACTTCAGAAATTAAATGGTTAATAAGCCCGAAATTCCAATGAACCAATATATACACTTCTGGCTCTTACATATCCGGCCCTTAATGTTTAAGCATGAAGATTAAACCATTACCAAATAACTTAAGTTCAAAGAGCCATCAAAGTCCTCAGCCTCCACACTTGGCTCCAGGCCGCCTGCAGGACCAACAACGTGAGCTTCATTGACAATTTTAATCTGTTTTGGGACCGCTCTTCCTCTTTTACGAATGATGGTATTCATTTTACTAAGCTGGGTAGCCGCCTGCTAGCGGCTAATTTACAGCATGCTGTACACTCTTGTCCACATGACTGACTATTTACTTTCCACATACACGCCCCTTCTTCTTCTACGCTGCCACCTCAGAACAGTTTCCCGTGACTGCTCCCCCTCCTGGCCTTCCCTGTCATCAACCCCTTCAGCTGCAGCTCTCCCCATTCAGACTATTGTGACAGAGAGGCTGCCCCGTTCACACTGCATTCACAAAGCCATAAACAAAAACAACCTCAGCTACATCCCTCCCAGTGATGTTCATATCGGCTCCCAGCACAAGTTCATCATCTACAACCCCACCTCTGTCAATTCCATCCTGTCTCTGTGGACTCAGCACCGGCGTACCACCACTCCCTCATTACGTCATCATACCAAACAGCACGTGAATGCAGCCAACCTCAGAACCCTCCCCAAAACCTCACAAAACAATCCATGAAGCTTGCTCTGTTTAACACCCGGTCACTAAGCAACAAAAGCCCAATCATCAATGAATTCATCACTGACAACAACCTTGATATCCTCTGTCTCACTGAAACTTGGCAAAAACACCTGGATTACTACGCACTCAATCAAACCACCCCAACTGGATATCATTACCTGGATAAACCACGCCCTGATGGCCGCGGTGGAGGAATTGCCGCTCTTCACCGCCAACACATCAAAACCAGCCTGACTAACATCGAAAGTCCACCCTCATTTGAACAGCTCTCATTCAAACTTTCTGGTCCTAAACCCCTGGTCATTGCAATTATCTACCGCTCCCCCAAACCTAACCCTGCCTTCCTCTCCGACCTATCTGAATTCCTCACCCAGCTCTGCTCCGTCTCACCTTCCATCCTGTTGCTTGGTGATTTCAACATCCACGTCGACTCCTCAGACTGCAAAACTGCCACAGAATTTCTGGACCTGCTTAAATGCTTCAACTTCACTCAACACATCGACTTCCTCACCCACAACCGCGGTCACATCCTGGACCTGGTCTGCTCCACTGAAATCACCATCAACCACCTCTCCGGCTATGACCTCACCATCTCCGACCATCTAGCCATCATCATGGAGATCGACATCCCCATCCCAGAACCCAAACTCACGCGCACCATCACTCTCCGTAATATCAAGTCTGTCTGCCCCTCATCCCTGTCAGCCTGTCTCACTGAAAAATTCTCCACAATCACCCCCTCCCTTAGCCCCTTCCCCTCAGACCTGGTCAACCTCTACAATAACACACTATCCTCCTGCCTTGATCAGCTTTGCCCCTCTCAAAACCAGAACTGTCTCTTTCACCCACACTGCTCCCTGGTTCACCCCTGAACTCCGCCTCATGAAATCCGGGAAACGCAGACTAGAGCGACTCTCCAAAAAATCCGGCCTCACAGTTCACACCCTGGCTTACAAGGAACACATTCCGCAATACAAACTGGCTCTAAACTCTGCTCGCTCCACCTACTACTCTGGCATCATCCACTCTGGTTCCGCCAACCCAAAGGTCCTCTTCTCGACAATAAACAAACTCCTCAAACCTATGGACAACCTCTCCCACTCCTCCACAGCAGAAAAATGCAACTCCTTCCTGACGTTCTACAAAGCTAAAATTGACACCATCTACAACCAACTGGCCACTTCCAGCCCCGCTTCGTCCAACCCTGTATCTGCAAATCCTCCACTAACTGACCGGTCACTCTCCCGATTCTCTCTCATCTCCCCCTCGGATCTCAATAAATCACTCTCTGGCATGAAGACTCCGACCTGTGACCTCGACCCTATCCCTTCCACTTTAGTTATGGCCTGTCTCCCGGCCCTCCGCCCGCACCTCCTCTCTGTCATCAACTCCTCCCTGTCTACTGGCTCCGTCCCTCCCACCCTCAAACTCGCCTCAGTCACATTCACAACAATTACAGACCCATCTCCAATCTCCCTTTTCTGTCTAAAATACTGGAACGCACTGTTGCCCATCAACTGAAAACCCACCTGGACTGAAACCAACTGTATGAACCATTTCAATCCGGATTCAGATCTCATCAAAGTCACCAATGACCTCCTCCTCTCCTCTGATGAACACTCCCTAAACATCCTGATACTGCTCGACCTCAGCGCAGCCTTCGACACCATCAACCACTCCATCCTCCTTTCCCGTCTCGAGTCCTCCCTAGGAATGGGTATCGTTTGGGTTTTTTCCGATACCGGTGCTAAAACGATACTTTTAAAACGATACCGGTGCCTAAACCGATACTTTTTTCTTCAAATTGAACAATATATTAACTGTTTAAAGTATACTATAAATATAAATAAATACAAAACACTTGGCTTCAAACTACAGCTTCAAACTATGAACAATATATTAACTGTTTACAGTATACTTAAATAAATATAAATAAATACAAAACACACACTACAGCTTCAAACTTCAGTAATTATTTTGCAGAAATATGAGCATATTTGGCAAAATACGACACCTCTCCTGACTTATTTTATTTTATTTTACCAGTTGGTGGCGCTAATGCGCCAATTCATCATTTGCCAACCGCCACTACACCTCAAAGAAGAAGAAAGTTTCGCGTGCCTGTGTTGTTGTGCTTATGAGCGGCAGCGCTAAGTACCCGGATGTCGATGGAGGAAGTCGGTAGCCTGCCTGCCGTATGACAGATCTCGTTCTCGTTTCTTTTAATAAATCATGGCCGAAGCTTCGCCAGAATGATGGAGGGGTTTGTTTCTAAGCGCGCACAGCTCGGCCGGTTGTAATAATACTATGAGTGAGGAGCGGAGGACCGAGGCTGCCAGGACGGCATCGTCAGAGTAGTGTAAAAAAAGTATTTCAATCGGCTCAGGCATCGAAAGGAAGCACCGAAATTTGCGTTTTCAGTCCGGTAGATACCGGTCGTATAGGAACCGATATTGGCACCGATTTTCGGTACCCAACCCTAGTCCTCCCTCCACATCGCTGGCACAGCCCTCTCCTGGTTTAAATCATACCTCTCTGACCGTGAACAGTTCATCAGCATCAACAAATTCAAGTCTGACACAGCCCCAGTCTCTCAAGGTGTCCCCCAAGGTTCAGTACTCGGTCCCCTCCTCTTCATCCTCTACCTGCTCCCCCTTGGCGACATCATACGCCACCATGGTCTCCAGTTCCACTGCTACGCTGACGACACCCAGCTCTACATCTCCACCAAGTCCATCACCCCCACCATCCACTTCACCATCACCAACTGCCTAAGAGATATAAAAACCTGGATGCAAGCAAACGTCCTCAAACTCAACACCGACAAATCTGAAGTCCTCATCATCGGCCCCAAATCATTAAACAAATCCCTCAACAACTTCTCCCTCTGCATTGATGGCACCACTGTTCCTGCTTCCACACATGTCCGTAACCTTGGGATCATTTTCGATCAAACTCTCCTATGAACGACACATCAATCACATCAGAAAAACCGCCTTCTTCCATCTCAAAAACATCGCCCGTCTCCGCCCATCCCTCTCCTCTGCAGCCACTGAAACACTCATCCACGCCTTCATCACCTCTCAACTGGATTACTGCAACAGCATCCTGTACGGCTCACCCACCAAAATCATCAATAAACTACAATACATCCAAAACTCAGCTGCCCGTCTGCTCTCCCACTCCCGCACCAGAGACCACATCACCCCAGTCCTTCAAAACCTCCACTGGCTCCCCATACAGCAAAGAATCCAGTTCAAGATTCTCCTCATCACTTACAAAGCCCTCCACAACCTCGCCCCTTCATACCTTTCAGACCTCCTGCACCGTCACACTCCCAACCGCAACCTCAGATCCGCCGACGCCAACCTCCTTACCCCCCCTACTCTGTCCAAGCATCGGACCTGGGGGGACAGGGCCTTCTCCGTTGCTGCCCCCTCCCTCTGGAACTCCCTGCCCCAACACCTCAGACATTCTCCGTCACTCGCCACCTTCAAAACTGCACTTAAAACTCACCTATTTAAATCTGCTTTTAACCTCTAAAGTCAGTCATGTATGTTTTCTTTCTCTTCGTGTTTATTTTTCTTACTGTTATGTTGTAGATTTTGTTTTTATTATAAATGCTTTCATTGTTTCTGTTTTTACCATGTAAAGTCTCTTTGAGTGCCTTTTAAAGCGCTATATAAATAAAATGTATTATTATTAAATATCAAACTAAATAAATATTCATAAATACTGCAAATCTAAGTCTTGTTTATCAGTCTTTTTCTTCACATTTCTTCATTTTCTGATCTTCTTATGTTCACATTGCTTCTTGCAGTAAACAGTTTATTTACAGGTCTCTCCAGCTTGCTGGTTTTGGTCTGCAGCTTCACTCTGCGTACAGTTCCACTGGAGTCAGGTATGGTTTGGATTATCCATGTGTTTCGTGGTGATGCACTATCAACTAGTAGCACCACATCTCCAAGCTGGAAGTTTCTTTTCATCTTTGACCACTTTTGCCGCTCCTGGAGGAGAGGTAAGTATTCTCGAGTCCATCTGTTTTTTTTTTTCTTTTCTTTTCTTTTGTCCGTCAGGTGGATCAAAGTTTCCTTGGCTCTCAAAATCCATGCAACTGCTCTCTTCAGTCTGTCCCAACTTGAGTAATACTGCAGCAGTTTGTTCACAGGGTCAGCATTCTCCTCTGCTAGGATCGTATATACAGTGATGTTCCTGACCTCTGGATCTTCTTGCAGGTCCTGCATCTCCTTATCTGGTCTCTGTGGACATTCACTTTCTGGCCACAACAGAAACTGTGGTCCTTTTATCCACATATCATTGTCTGCATCTGTCTCTGGAACTCTGACCTGATAGAACATCGATTCAATGTCCGCCATTATGGCTATGGGATTCTCACGGAACCTCAGTAAGGCACCGATGAGTGTATTGATGAGGTCAGGTCCCTGCAGTAACTGTCCATTCGACACGTCTTGAAAGGAAGCAGTGCAGTCAAAGACAACGTGAATTTTATTTTTCTTTGGGTGATACACCGCATGGTGAGGGACGTACCAGATCCTGTAGTCATCACGGCCAAGTTGCTTTTCAGGGACTTCAACAGCGTAGCCTTTATCCAGTATGCTTTTCTTGAAGTCTTTGTAGTCTTCAAGAAAGACATCATTCCTTTTCAGTTTTCTCTTTAGGCTAGCAGCTCGCTGTATTGCCATACAGCGGTTACTTGGCATGTTAGCTTCTTCGTGTTTCAACGGAAGTCCTATGCAGTAATGTCCATCCACAAACTTTGTTGTCTTTTCCACTGACATCATAAACTGCTTGTCCTCTTGCGACATCTCTTCCTTGTCATCATAGCAACGTTCTGGAAAGTCTGTGTTGTATTGCTGAACCAATAGTTGTTCTAGTTCCACCACTGCAATTCGGTTGACGCTGTAATGAGCTGATTCCATCTTGGAATCAGTGGTCTCGTTCTTTACAGGTCCACACACCATCCACCCAGGACAGTCTTCACAGCGTAGGGCCCATCATCCTGACTATTAATTATGTGCCACGGCTCCATTGCCTTTGGGTTATTAGCTCCAATTAGAAGGCCTACGTCAGCGTCAATGTGTGGTAAGGTTACTTCATGCAGATACGGCCACTTTTGCAGATGTTGTTGAACTGGAATGTTTATCTTTTGAACAGGGATACTGCTGTGTGTGAAGACTTTGGGTAGCTGGACATACCTTGTGTCTTCAAGGCCACACACTTCCAGTTCTGCCAGAATGGATCTCTCCAACTCTGGATTGATCTTCTTCTGCTGCTTCTTATTATTCTGCTTCTTCTTCTTCTCGTCCTTGAACACGGGAGAACTCGTCGTGAATTTGTCTCCACGCCTCATTTTGCTGTTGAGGGTCGGCTCTTTATAACTGACGACACCTTTTCGTCTCCTGGTCCTCCTTCCGTTCTCACTGTCGGGGGTTTGAATGGTGTTGGTCAGTGTTAAGACTCTTCCTGCTGGAGAGGCTTTGGTATTGACATCAGCAGACTCCTCAATCACTGCCGCTCTACCCGACGTCTCCCTCCTGGGACTAGCGAGTAGAGAACCGGCCTCAGTGTCGGCCATGCTGACGTACATGTCCAGCAACAGTGGCGTCTCGTCCGTCAGCAGGTCCACTGTGCGTCTGTGTGACACATTAGATGTCCGCGTGTCGGCTTGTGGAACATTGTCTTGAGTTTGCCTGTAGACTAGACAACAAACGTTTCCCTCGGATTTCTGCTCTCTGTGGTCATCTTCAGCGTAGATGTCTTTCTTTTTTTTTTCTTTTTTTTTTTGTAAATATGTTTTATTTGATTTTCACAGTTTTTATCCCACCAGGGAAGAGGATTCACACATGTCTGAGGGCAATTACAGATTGAAATTTAAAACCTCATTCCCGACCCTGCCCACCCAATGCAGGGTTACAGGCTATGGAACTTATACATTCAGGTAAATTCAGGTGACGGAGATGCAGACATAATATCAAATAATTGTATTAATCGATCAGGCAAAGTAAAGCAATTTGGAAAATGAAAATAATAGCGAGAAGTTACATGTAAAAAATCTAATGATTAATAGCTAAAGAAAACAAAATAAAAGAGGAGGGGGGGGGCTGCTCACTGTTGCTATGGGGCGGATAGGGGATCCACATTAGTCTTTGTCGAGAGGCTCTTGTAAGGAGTCGTAGTATTCTAGAAAAGGTCTCCATACTTTACGAAAGGTTTGGGAGGACACTCTGAGAGTATATTTAATTTTTTCAAGTGTCAAGAAATACATGACATCTTTGACCCAGTGGGAGAACGATGGGGGGGCACGTTGCTTCCATCTCAGAAGGATCAAACGTCGAGCAAGGAGTGTTGTGAAGGCTACGACCACATTGGCTTTATTTGGTAAACGGGCACGGAAGTCTTCTGGTATTAAGCCAAAGAGTGCGCAAATTGGGTCCGGGTCAAATTGAGCTGCACTATAAGTCTCACTATAAGCTTTAAAAATACTTATCCAAAAGGTGGAGAGTTTTGGGCATAGCCAGAAAATGTGTAACAAGTCTGCTGGCTGGCCTTTACATCGAGGACATAACGGATCAGTTAGGGTAAATTTTTGCCAATCTAGCATTAGTGTAATGAGCCCTGTGTACCACTTTTAGCTGTATTAAGTTGTGTTTAGCGGATGGAGATGATGTATATATCAAGTCTAAAATAGAGTCCCATTGGTCATTTGTTATAACCACTCCAAGATCTGAGTCCCAGGCCATTCTTAAATTTTCCAAGGAGTGTGGGTTGATATTGTTAATGAGCTCGTAAGTTTGGGATATCAATCCCAATTTCGCTTGAGACCAGCAACGTTGGTGTGACAAAGGTGGGTTTCTTGTAGGAATGCTATGTCTACTGTCAATTGTTGTAGATGAGACATGACCCTTTGTCTCTTAACTGGGTTATTGACTCCTTTTACATTCCAGGATATGAACTTGGTTGGGACGTTAGTCACCTTACTGGACCAACCGCTCATAGTAGTTTAAGAAGAGGGATATAGCAACAGAGCGCTGCAGGGGGGGGGGGGGGACAAAGAACAAAAAGGAAAGAAAAAATTCCTGTGCACCTAGACCTGTTAACCCTATCCGTTGTACTATTACAAACTTTGTGCATATCACTATCATGCACTTTAAACTCTGTCTTTAAGAATGATTATAAAGGCAAAAACAAAGAGGATTTTAACCTGAGACCCGCTTCTTTTAAAGAGTCTACGGAGCAGTACATTGAAAGCCATTTTCTAAACATTGACCAACACAACAAACAGCCGTTCTGTATATCCAGGAGTTAGAATTTAACAAGAGGAGATGAGATACCCATTTAAGTAATTAGCTTCCTTCGCTATGTGAAGAATGTCTGGGTGTTTCTGTGAGCACTGCTTGCACACCATCCTCTTCTTGCATGTTTTGCTAAGATGCCCTCGTGTTAAGCATCCAAAGCATATTCCCTTTGTTTTCAGGAATTCTACACGATCATTGTGTGCTCTTTAATTTTGATGCAAGACTCCAATGTGTGATTCTTTTGACAGAAAAGACATGGTGGCTCGAAGGCACCAGCCGCTCCAGCCGGGTTGGCCTGCCTTGGTGCTGTATCCGGCCTTTTCCTCTCCACAGACACATTTGTTGCGAAGCTGCTTCCTTTCATTCCACTTTTGAAAAGTTTCTCCTTTTCCTTGCCTTTGTCTATCGTAGATGTGCGTCTGTCTTGGAAGTCTCCAAAGAGTAGGTCCATAGCAATCTTTGCTTGACGGTCAATAAAGTTAACAAGATCGGCAAATCTTGCTCTGCGTCCTCTACTTTCCTTGAGGTCAAATGCTACATTGCGCCACCTCTCTCTCATTTTATATGGCAATTTGGATACCACAATTCTCATATTTGTGGGGTTATCCATCTCCTCCATAAACTCTACATCTTCCATTGTATTATGACATCCAGTCAGAAAAATAGCATAGGCAGTCAGTGCTTTCCCATCTTCAGTTTTGATTTGTGGCCACTTTAAGGCTTTGTCAATGTAATGCTGCATTCACACCAAACGCGTCGTGAATTATTCGCACGAGTAGATTACATACAAAGTCTATGCACAGACGCGATGAGACTGGCGCGGCGCAAATTTGCGATGGGACGCGAATTTGCGGCGCGATTGACGCGAATCCGTGTCAAACGCCAAATCGCCCCAACGCACGAGTTGAAATTTTTCAACTTCTGCGAAATATTCGCGTTACGCCCCGGCGCGATAGCCTATCAGCGTTGAGTTGCTTCCCCTGTCATCACTGACGTCCTGCCGTTGTTGAATCAGGAAATAAATCCTGTAGCCGTCTGTGTTCACCCAGAGCTCTACGATACCTCATATCAATAGAGACCGGACCAAACTATGTGTATACATGTGTGTGTGTAAACCATATGGTACAAACAATGAATAGACGCTGCCGTATTTATTATTCATTGGAATTTCGGGCTTATTAACCATTTAATTTCTGAAGTATGCTCATTGTGCAGGAACTAAAGATATGTAAAACATACTGAAAATCATTTATGTTAATGACGGCAGCCGGTGCAAAACCCGAAGAGCTGCATTAGACATGGGAGCATATCGTTTTTCTACCGTGTGACAGTATATATTATTTGTGTATTTAGTTAACATTCATTGCGTAAAATAAAGACAAAACGAAAAGAATCAAACGATCTCCTGTCATTCGCGTAAGGAAATGAAGTCAATGTGTCTGCAGCTCATTTGCGCCTTAATAACGAACAACACCGACGGAATGCCGCTACAATAGCCAAATATTTTAATAGTGGGCGAGCTAGAGAAGAGAATCCATGAGGGAGCTCAACGCATGAGAAACAAGCGTTAGCTCCACCGTCTACATGCGGAGTGATGGAGAGCAGGATCCCAGTGTCCCGCACTGCCGATACATAGTACCAGACCAGCTATTGATCGACTCTGCCCTCCTGGCTTGATACATCATGTCATCTTTGTTTAGAGAGCGGGGATCCGGGACGCGAGCACTTCCATTGAAAGCTTGCAAAAAAAATTATATGAAAGCCCCTTCGCATTGGTTGTGAGCAGCGGCGTGTCCGCGTGATGATGGATCAGGTCATCTGCCCCGGTCCCAGGGCCCCGACTGTGGAGCGTCATCTTCATCAGACGACGCCCGACAGGACGTCCATCATTGCAAATTCAAGCCAATGGGCCCCGGTCCCTGATGGAGCAACGCCTTGCTTATATCAACACGTCGGCAGCAACTTCATCATTTTCACTCGTTTAGAGCGGGAGACAAATTGAACCTCAGCGGTTGACCGTGATCATCAGGGGTCCAGGCCCTCGGGGTCAGATCTGTTGTTTCTATGTCAGTTTATTACTGTACTGTTCTCACTGCCACATACCATGCACTGTGGTATTTTAAGGAATGCATGTGATCAAATTTCATATAAGTGATATGGAGGCAAACTTGAGTCGTTTTGGGTCTGAAGGTACACTGGAGTTTTTGCGTTTAAAAAATTGGATCCACAAACTGTACACAGGAAGGGGACGTAGTCATCGTGACGTCACCTATTGATTTGTGGACTGCTGTTATAAAATCTCGAGTTCGGTGATTTTGCCGTCGCCCTCTTGGAATACGGCAATCACAAGGTAGACCCGTCCTAAAACATACTCCACTTTATGGTCTGTTTGACTCTAAATGGACCATCATTTACTAAATGAACATCATGCTGTATTGAAGAAGACTTGAAACTAGCGACTAAGACCATAAACCAGAGGAGTCGCCCCCTGCTGGTCAATGGAGAGAATGCAGGTTTTACTCTGCAGAACCGGTGGTTGCCGTCTGAATGGATTTTTGTATTTTAAGGACACTTGCAGGCTCACAAGTGTGCATGAGTTCAAAAAAATTAATAATAATAGATCTCAAAATGTCTGGCTGTCGCATGTTCGGTTGTCAGAATGAATATTCCGACAGTGGACTCGAGGTTTCAGAGCAAACAGGTGTTTCAGTTTTTAACAAGTGACCATGTTAACTGGTGACTGTTCAGCCCAATGCGTCCATGGTCACCCGTTCAACCAAAAGTTGACTACCATTGACTGTTCAAAAATGCTCATGTTTGTAGCTCCCATTTTAAAACTGAACAAAGTCAAACCCCTTAGCCTTATATGTGATGGTGTCTGACGTTCTGTACATGAACACAGATAACGGAGTTGGATCATCTAGTGACTTGTAGCTCGTAATGTCGCTCTGGTGTAATGTCATGAACATATCTGGTCACTAAATATTGGGCCAAACAAAGGGTCTGTTCAACAGCAATGGTGCTTGGGTGAAGAGTTGGAGGGTACGGGTGCCGTTGTGACTCAAATTGTTGCTTCACCTAACAAAGCTCAGCGCAAGTTCAATCATTAAGACTCTTTATGTCACGGCTCCGCTGTGACCTCAGCTTGTCTCCCCTGTTGTCTGTCTGTCTGTGTGGCTTGAGTGCGGCTGCAATCATCCGGCACCTGGGCTCATCTCCTCACCTGACAACAATTACACCTTCAGCTTAAATACCCCGGCTTCCTGCAGTCTCATCGCCAGATTGTTCCTTCAACTCAGTGGTAGCTACACCTCGGCCCCTTTGAGTTTAAGTCTTCTCTTAGCGAAAGTTAGCCTTTTTGACGTTTTTAACTAACTTGTGTTTTCCCTCTGCCTCAGCGAGTCCCGTGCCACGTCGCCGCCCAGACGCCGCCGCACACACCGCCTCGCTGCTCCACCTGCATGCTCCACCTGCATGTTCCACCGGCTCCACAGACAAGCCAAATAAAACCCTTTTTTCACCTACTCTGCTGTCCCGGTGTCTGCGTTTGGGTCCAGGATAAACCGACCATAACACTTTATGCTTCATTCATTCACAATTCTCTCTCTTCACTGGTAGTTAAACCAACCAGGTATCTTGCCACGATCTCTGTCAGCCAATCATGTCGCTGCTTCTCCTCTCTGTTGCCCTCAGCTGTCATTTTCGGTGAAATCCTGGCACTCTCCAGTCATCATGGAGGTGAATTGTCAGTTTTGTTGCTAAAGGATATAAAAGGAGCTGTAAAGTGCCATCTGTGCATTTTTCCTTAGCGTTGATAAGCTAACAAACAAGCTCGCCGACGGCAACACAATGGTTTTATATGTGAAGCGACCGAGCCATGTTTTCTTTGATAAGAGTTCAACTTAACCATGTGACGCTCAGGTTGTAATGTTATCCTACAACCTAACTTTGGCACAAAGAAAAAGGCTGAGTTCTTAGTTAACGTGACGTCGCTGCTTGTTATGTGTGCTTGAAGAGTTACGCTGAGTTGAACATGTTCAGGAGATGGACTTGGTCTGGAACTGCGCCTGCATGTGTAAGAACACGGATGAGTGCACATTCCAATGCCTCACGCCATTTTCACTTATTGACGGTCGGGCGTGGTAATGCACAAAAGAAACACAATGTGTCGGGACGGGCAGCGAGGAAGACTGGGAGGTACCAAACATGGACCATATTTAAGATTAGAAGACGTAAAGGCAAAAAAATCTGATTTGAAAAACATTTCACGGGGAAGGCTGTGCATCAAACATGTTTGTTCGACCTGGAGAATGAGAAAATATATCATTTTAAAAGGGAACTTCACACATCCTTCACCGTCTGCTGCACAACCCTCGGATAGTGGCAGTTCAGGTAAATGTTTTTTTACCATCCACAATAAGACATGAAGAACAAACAACGTGACATTGTCATTCATGAACCTCAACAGACGGTTATTACTATATTATCAAAAATAATAAGTATGAAGCTTATCTGACATGTCTTTTATGGATGGTTCAGTGGGCCGATGCGTTTGTAAATAAAGTTTCACTGTTATTAATTGTATTACTCATATTGTATTAATACACAGCTCCTGATGGATGGGCTGAGGTCGATCCTACTTATTTATTCATAATGTGAAAAATGGCATTTGAGCCTATTAGCGTTATGTATTTTTGACGGGACTCTAATGAATCAAAGGTTTCCCAGTGAGCGCTGAATTAGTGGAAACACAAATAGGCACGGACTACAGACTCAGCTTCTTAGTTCAGGTTCTGTTGTGTTTTCTGTACATTGGGACGTTTATGTAGCACACTTCTTCCCAGGACATACATCTATATGGGATATTAATACAAGAGCAAGTCCATTTTGTTTTACCTACTTCTCTGTACAACACTGTAGCTAACAAGGTGAGAAGGTCGTTTTTCATTACACTGTGATTACATTTGTATTAATTATTTATTGATTCATTTATTGCAGCGCTGCGAGGCGCACCGCGTACGATGAATACGACTGTCAACACGTCACAAGGCTGAGTGATCGGCTTCATTTCACCGGCTCGTGCAATTAATGAGTGACGCTACTTTCACCCATCTGACGAGTTCATATCAGGATGTATAATATCCTGAGAATAGAGGCTAAAGCTACTGCTAACAATGTACTCTGTGGTCAGCTGCAATGCTTTCATAATAACAAAAATATATTTTATTCAATGGCCCAATCAAAGTGACCTTACATCACAAAAGATCAGAAATAAAACATACGACGCCGCAGAGCTCAGCAGAGTTAACGTGGGTACAAGATAAGATGTTGCAGTTAAAGCTAGTTTAAAAACATGGGCTCAGTTTAGTTAGTTCCATACTGATAGAAAGGAGCGTATTACTGTATCCACTGTCCTTAGATTCTTATTTAATTTCCCACAATTGTCAAATAAGATAAAATGAAGCGATGACATTTTGGCCGGACGTGGGTGCATCGTGGCTGGCTGTACAACCAGGAAAGCGGGAATCGTAGTTCTTAAACTTTGCATGTACTTGTACGGCGAGCGTTCCTCTATTAGCGGACCGTTTGTTTCACCGCGGCTTTATTTGTCAGCAGCGGAGGTTGCCTCTTGGCATGGATTAAAGCGGTGTGCGAAACACAACGCCATTCTGCAGCAACACCATGTGGATGTAATTGGCTGAACATTAACCAAGTGTGTACAGAGCAATTAATGCTGGAACGCTTACAATGGCGTAAAATGCAGAGCCTGGAAAAATGACAAATGTGGCCATTTCTGTAATTGATTTAGTGTGAGAGCAAGTAGATAGATCAGAGAGCAAGGCAGATTAGAGACTGATTAGAAAATAGGCAACTAGCAGAAGAGAGGAGAGCAAGACATCAAAGGAATAGATTGTGTCAGTTGGCAGGGTGGGAAACGCATCAACACAAATGTACTGGTCCTGTGAATTAGTGCGATCAGAGGGCTCAATCTGGCGTATCAGAGCTGGCTTTGGCTCCTTTCCCACCCTGGGACTGAAGATGGCTTCAGAAGTGAGCAGACAGAACAGAGAAGTGAGAGACAGAGGAGGTGAAAGTGGAGCTACAGAATAGTTTTATTAAGCATGCTACAGACGTAATGCAGAATACACAAGAGAGACCATGAGGGAAAACTCAACAAAAACAAAAAAGAGCAGGACACCAAGGCGTACCTCCCCTTGTTAGAAAATAATTCATCCTTTAATTGTGCCTCTTCAGAACTATACCAAATCATTACATTTTCAGCTGTATAAAATCAGACTTGAAAAAAAAAAAAATACAATACACAACTATTATTTCTGAGCAATAACCTCAAGCCAAGGTTGGGTAGTTTAAAAACATCGGGAATTAAGTCACCACTTGAAAGTTCTGGGCATCAGTGTGTTCAAATACTTTTTTTTTTGCATTAGTTCAAATGAATTAAACCACTGAAGGCACAGAAACTTTGGTCCAACTGAGGAGCCCTCTCCATGTAAACTGTCACATGACAAATACATCACAGTGGACTCGTCTCACTGCTTCCACAGCATGCAACGCTTTCTGAAGTGAGATCCTGTCACAACTACACATGCTTTAGAGAACCATTGTCACTGACAGTAAACACCTCATGGAACACATGTGGGAGAACAAAGCACAGGGACGGCTTCCACAAATAAAACACGGATACCTTCGCCACGTTGTGATGTTTGGTTGAATATGTGGAATCAAAACTGGGGGAGAAGGATCTTACGCTGAACGTACTTGTGGAATATTGGCGTTCAAAGTGAAGCTGCCTGTCGTGGGATTGCTTTTAAACTCGTACATTTAGCCTCAAGGAATATTCTCTTCTGTTGCTTAACTATAAAAAGGGAAAATGTTATGAATGCAAAACCCCCCCAAAGAGCTAAAAACAACTGTAACAAAGTTTAGAGGACAAAACAGCTTGTCTTCTCACTGTCCCTCAAAAATATATACCAATACCAATGTGCCTCAAACGCATAGGAGGGTAATAAATGAACATGTCCAGCTGTAGGAGCAGTTGATATTGTCAAGTAAGGCACATAAGTACTGTATCTTTCCAACTAAATAAAGAGTTAAACACCGATCGACATCAAACTATCATAGAGAGGGGGAGGGGGGGGGGGGGACATAATACAGAGGTACAGTTAAGAACAGCTGGGAGGATCCAGTATCTGCAAAAAACTAGTTTCCTTTCAAAAAAAAAAAAAAAATGATGTCAGAAATGTCAGTCTCTCTCTCTCTCTCTCAAGGAATGACAGGATCAACAAAAGCCCAACAACAACTGATTCACTCAATATGGTCGACCCCCCCCCCCCCCCCCCGCCCCGCCCCAGTGTACAGACACAGTCTGTAAGGTTTCTGACCACCAGCTCCCAGACTGTGGGTCACGTTGGCTGCTGTTCTTAGATGGTGGACTTAGAGAAGGAGACTCTCAGGTGCTGGCTGCCTCCCATGTTATAGTTGTGCAGGTCAATCAAGCCCTGGATGGCCTCCTCCACCGTCGACATCTGGATCAGAGCCATTTTGCGATCCCTATAAAAAACACGACAGTGTTATGTAGGAAATTAACCTGTGGATCGGGTCTGATGGTGTGCTCATGATGTACTGCTCCGGTACAACCTCACCGTGAAGGCGGTTAACCCCAAAATCAGCAAAAGCTCCAGCTCTGACGCATTAAATGTTCGCTGACCTTTAAGAAGGACCGGCGCGTGACAAGCCTCTTTTTACCTATTTAACTGAACTAAACTATTTATTAACAATCACGGATTGTTCCAAGATGGAAGGATCCTCAGCAGTAACATGTCATCAGGTCCCGTATATCATGCAGTGGGATAAGTCTACGTACTGGAAAAACTTGAAAGCTTTCACAGTTCCTCCAGCGTTTGAGAAGAGCAGCCGCAGGTCATCCTCCGTCACGTCTTGTCTGTTGAGACAAAGGTCACACAGTCAGTGTTTCTCATGCTGCATTTTATTCTATTTTTATAATAGATATATAATTAGACTTCTCCAAATCTGGACAAATTGTCTTGTAAGTCGTGGTCCGGTGCAAAATGGACCTGCATGAAGAGCTGTGGCTGTTTCATGAGACACAGCATTCTCCAGCATCAACAACAATCAGTATCAACACCGCTGACTGACCCCGAGCTCGCTGGCCTGGTACTCACGGGACGTTGGAGAGGTGGAGGGTGCCAGACGGCGGGAAGATGTTCTGGAAATTCTTGGAGCCGGGTTTCTTGAAGCGATGAAGTGGGGAGTTGGCGTAGTCCTTGGTCAGGCCCTGGTCGTCCAGGCCGTCCCGGGGCAGAGCCACGGTCTGGTGCTTGGACAGCGTCACGCGGATGATCTTCCCGTACATCTTCTGGCCGTTCAAGTGGCTCATCGCTTCGGCCGTGGGAAAAAGAAAGGCAGGTCATGGGTGAGGACGCTGCTGCCCGTCATGTGGTGTTCATTGGCTTTACTAACTGAAGCCAATAATGAGAAAACTTATAGTGAAAATAAACACAAACAACCATAAAATGAGAAACCGTGCTCATGTTGATGTCGTCAGACATTGAAATAATAAAGTGAGGATCGTTGTATTCCTCCACTCAGCTTGCTCACTAGGTGATGACAGCTCTTCATGAAGTCAACTTCTTTTCACACAACAACAAACAGGAGGAGTGATGAGCAGGCCTTACTCTGGCTACTGGGACTGTTCTATTGAAGGACAGCATAGCCTCTGAACAGACCTGTCCATCAATTTGAGAGCGATAACAGGTTCAACTCTGGAGTTTGACATTTCGGTGGTGGTTGTCTTTCATATGAATCACAGCTCTTTGTGTACGATACAGCTATAGGGTTAAAACCAGAGCGCCCCATTGTGATACCTGAGTGAAGGACTATCACCAGGCATCACGTCTTTACATTTTACCAGCTGTATCAAAGTGCCCCCCCTCCCACTTCTACTGCGGCTCCATTTGTCCATTTACGCAAACAAAGTCATGTTGATGACGTTTGTCATTTTGCTTATTACTAATGCAAAACAAGCATTTAGCAGCATTGCGCGGTCGGAACAGGTTTTAAATTGTCACAATGGAAAAACAATGCATGAAATCAAACTGGTGTGAGCTTACACACACCGAGCCGGCAAAACCAGAAATGGTCCGAACTCTTATCTGTAAGACTCAGTTTGCTCTCAGTTCATTGCCCCCTTGGATGCAGCATCGACTTCCTGCTGCTAGCATCACAGGTGGACGGTGACAACTGCTCACCTAGCTGGGCCTGGTTGGAGTCTGACATCTGAATGAGAGCGCTGTCCTTCTTATTGTAAAGAATCTTCACCCTCTGGACATCGCCGTACACTCCTGCGTTAGAGCCACAGGCAGGCGGGAGGAGAAGAGGTGAGGTGGAGAGAAAGCAGACAGTTAGAATAGAACGGAAAGTCAGCGCTGGAGGCAAAGGATATTTAAAAAGGCAAGAAACACAGAAGAGAGACTAGCAGAGTACACACAAGAACTTTACAGCAGACTTTTGAGTGAGAGGTGTGTAGAGAGAACAGGTAAAGAGAGAAGAGACACCCTCTAAACAGATACGGTATCATGCTGTGTCAGATGGCTAGAAATCATAGCAATAAAACAGCATGCAGAGATATTGACTTAACCGTGCATTAACAGATTACTACCTAGTGAATTTTAGGGCAAAGTAATCAACATTAACCCAAACCAATAAACAGGGGGTCAAAATGTATTACAAGTGACTAAACAAGCTAGTGTGCGCAAACATAAGCTTGCAATTATAATAATAAGAATAATAAGAATAACAAATGTCTCAAATATAGAATGGAAATAAAACAAAAAGAGAAGGTAGAAGAGAGAGAGAGAGAGAGAGAGAGTTGGAGAGAGAGAGAGAGAGTTGGAGAGAGAGTTGGAGAGGGAGAGAGAGTTGGAGAGAGAGTTGGAGAGGGAGAGAGAGAGAGAGTTGGAGAGAGAGAGAGAGTTGGAGAGGGAGAGAGAGAGAGAGTTGGAGAGAGAGAGAGAGTTGGAGAGAGAGAGAGAGAGAGAGCGAGAGAGAGAGCTAACGATAACATACCGAAGAGGGTAAACAGACTTTGGGGCGCAACCATCTTTAGAGGGAGAGAAGAGCAACAAGCAGCGTGAGACAGGTAGAGAGGTAGAAGAGTCGGAGCGGAGCGGAGGTAGAGATGGACAGATCGATCCAGAACGGAGGTAGGTAGGAGGAATGGTGGTTTTTGTTTTTCCCCCCGGAGAGTGATGGAGGTGGTGGGTCATGGAGTAGGGGAGCAGGCGGCGAAAAGGGGTGTCATGGGGGGGGGGAGAGGGGAGGGGTTTGTTAATGTGGGGCGAGGTGGTGGAGAAAGAAGGGGTGATTTGATGGATTAAAAAGTCCCCCACCATCACACAGTGTGGGTGGGGGTGGGGTGGGGGGATGGAGGGGAAAAGGGAGGGGTGGGGGTGGAGAGAGAGAGGAGGAGATGAATTGGGAGGCAAATGCAAATTGGGGGGAAAATAAAAAAAAATTAAAAAGTGAGGGGGGAGGGGGAGGGACAAAAATAAAATATAGGTCAGTACACTGGAATAATGCAGGTAGTTTGGTCAGAGATAATGGCTTGGATCAATGTTCTCTTTAGTCAAAATACAGCAAGTAACCAAAGTAGCCAAAATGTCTTTCACCCTGGACAAGCATGGGGGGGTAAAGGTACATTCATGTCAAAATCATAAGAAAATCAGCAATATGAAAGTCAGAACCATGAGATCAAAAACAACATGCAGCAGGTCGGAAATCTGAAGATCTATCTTTCAGCGAGGGAGGATGCTACTCCGAGAGTGTGAGAAGCTGGGGGGGGGGGGGGGGGGGGGCCTATGTTAAAGAGTCCATGCAGTTCAAATTTTGTTCCGTCGTACAATTTAGCATGCAAGAGTTGATGTGAAGGCCGCCTGGGTAAAACGTGGCGTTCACACAAGTCTGAGAGGCTAAAAGAAAGAGGAAGCGCAGTATCTGAACATCAAGTGTTTAGCTGAGATACTGCCACAGGCTCCTGTATTACACAGTCACTGAGAGAACAGACTGATGGGGGAAAGAGACAGAGACATTAGGCGAGACATATCGGATGCCCTTTAAGTCACAGTAAAAGAAGAAAGTCTGAGGAAGAGGGATTAAAGACTGAGGAAGCTTTCAGAGAGGCAGGTATTTGTTCCCAGGTTAGGAAGACCACAGAATGATTTCATATGAGCTTTCATATGAGCTGAGGAGAAGTGAGGAGAGCTTAGAGAGAAAAACAGAAGAGAGACAGTTAGCAGAGTTAGATACAGTTCGACAAGAGAAGGAAGGGCAGAACATCGGAGGGGAAAGAGGGGAGGTGACAGCAAACCCCCTCTCTCTCTCTCACAGGGACATAATGAGTCTTGACAAAAAGTTTAATAAAATTCAGCAAGGCTCTTGGTATGTAAGGAAAAGCAAAGAAAAAGGTTAGACTCTTTATATATATATATATATATATATATATATATATTTTAACTTCATATCAAAACTAACTGGAATAACGAGGTCCAGTCAAGCTCTTCTACAGCAGTTTGGATACTCAAGCTTTAATGTCACGTGTCCCCCTCAGTCAGTTCAGAGATCAGTGACCACCAGGACATAAATTAAATTGCACGTCACAGCTCCGAAGTTCAAAATTCCGTAAATACCGGAAAGAAAATGAGTTTCTAGAAATATGGACTCTATGGACAGGTGTTCTCCCTCAGACATTATCAGCTTGGCTACAGGAAAACTGAAGTCAAACAAATGGTGCACAACACCACCCTCGCATCCTGAGAAGAATGAACACAGATTCGTCCAAGATCACGGAAGCATGACAGCCTAATACGCCAAATAAGGTGATTCGAGTTGTGTCTTCAGGCCAAATTTGTGCAAAACATTTCAAAGTGAACCTTCTTAATGTCTCCTCTATATCAGACACAAGACAATGACAAATAGAAGCACAAGGAGGTCTGGCCACAACCCCAAAAAAGAACAGATGGATGAAGATGGTGGGTAGGGGTTCCATCTGACTGGTGTGTGTGTGTGTGTGTGTGTGCAGGTGTGTTACTGACCTCCTCGTTGAGGTTGCTGACCAGAAGGACCCCACTGGACCCCGCCTGTCCAGCGAGCGCCACCCTGCCTGCAGCAGCAGCAGCCGCCGCCGCAGCGCTCAAAGGGTTCAGGGCTCCTGACAGGAAGTAGACAAAGACAATGGTGGAATGGAGAGCAGCTCTTTCACTACACCGCTAAGCAAGGACGCAACTTGTCTCACGGGACTTAAACTCAGCCAGCTGGTTACAAACCACAACATAATGAAAAGGAAGAGAAAGAAAAGTGTGCTCTACCTGGGATCTTACCGAGGAGGGAGTTGGAGTCTTTGCTGAAGGCGGCGGCCACCGTGCAGTCGAGGCTGGGCTGGCCGTCGCCAGCAGGCAGCTCGGGTCGCGTGTAGTCGCGACTCTTGTCGTTGTTGTACTTGACATTTAGGTTGACCAGTTTGGAGAAGTCGATACGCAGCGTGCAGCATGAATTGTAGATGTTCTGGCCATCCAAGGCCTGGCAGGAGAGATAAAAAAAATCCATCATATATGTTGAACTATTACATTTGGTTTTGCAAAGCCCCGGCTATCAGAACAGCAGATGAATAATAAAGATGCGTGACATGACTAGTGGGAGCGGCTGGTACCAGTTTGGCCTGCTGTGCATTGACGGGATCGCTGAACTGCAGAAGGGCTTGGAACTGATTGTTCTTGGTGAATGTGATTATCTTCATGACCGTGCCGAACTTGGAGAAAATCTGCAAACAAAATATTTAACACAAACTTAAAACATTCAAGTACAAACGGTGGATATTGTGTCACGTGCCGACTGAGTCGTTTGCCACTGAGTGGGGGGGTCAGGGCAGCTGCTGCGTACCTGTTGCAGTACGTCCAGCGTTACGGGGTAAAACATGTTATCGATGATGATCCGCAGCACGGGACTGGAGGCTGCGGCGAGAGCCTCCTGAACGTCGGAGCTTGGCGACCCGCCGGACTGGACAGCTGACACCGCCTGAAGAACCGCCTGGGTCCGCTACGGCCAAACACAATGTGTCATCACTTCCTTTAACAATGGTGACCCATTTTATTCATTATTGATGCAAACATTGACACGCGTGTCCAGGCTTGCCAAATATGCCCCTATGGTTGTTGGTAATTAGACACAGAGAACATCTTTATATTTATACTTTGTTTTACCTCAACTTACTTCAGAATATTAAAGTATTAAGAGGACCAAACAAAAAAACTCTAGTTCTCAATCTAATGCTGACAAGACACAAGAGCACTAAGAGATTAAATGAACTGCTGTCATGTTTGTTTAAAATGAGCTTTCCAAACAGTGGTCAGATAGTCTGGCTCTACTCACCTGATTGCCGGAATCGGTTTTGAGTTCTTTGTGATTGGAGTACTGGATAAACACAGGGACGTTGCGGATGTGAGGCGTTACAGTAGTGTAGTAGTTGACCATGGTGATGGCTGTCTCCTCCGTCCCCATCTCCAAGAACGCCTGGAACAAGTGACGAGAGAAAACAGATCTCTGATCAGTTCCCCACCACTGTTGCCAAGAAGTAATTCTCTGATCATGTATACATGGCTTCAACTAAACTTGGACAAATATATGTAAAGTCATTTGATGTATCCTGCAAGTAGCAGACACGTTCAAATAAACATGCCAAACTACATAACATCTATGCCAGAGGGTCACTGCTGCAAAGTGTATCACAGTGAACTGCGGTTTCAGATTGATAAAGATTGGACGACACACGGACATCGGTCCTGTGAGGAGAACAAAGCAGCCAGGAATGACAGGAATCTAGGGGACAGATGCCAAGTGTCCCCTCCAGCCTTCCTCAGCAGAACCACAATAGGCTGAGCCTTTGTATGGCGCTGCAGGCATGCTTCACAAGCAGTTCCAAGATAGCAAGACCCATTCGTTTCCACCACTCACCTGGTTCTTTCCCTTCAGTGTGAGGATATTGGTGACTTTGCCGAAAGGCAAGCCCAGGGCGATGACTTCGGTCTCCGAGGCCTCGTTGGGCAGTTTCCTGATGTGGAGCACGCGAGACGGCGGGGCCTCCTCCACCCTCAACTTTTTACTGTCACTGCCGTTGGAAGCCCCGTCTAAAGGTTCAGCACAAGCATTGATTAGCACGACTAAACGACAGCCACTCTAAAGGACAAGGCCGGCGCTACTCTGTATGCAAGAAAAGCCACAATGTCTTTGCAATCCATCGTGAAATCTTTAAACGATCAGGCTGGATCAAAAGACTCTCTCTCAGCCCCATTGGTTCCTACTCAAAAGAGAATTATTTGAAATAGTCATTACTATATACCACAAAAGGCTCCGTCATTTCACAAAACTGGCCACTGTAGTTTTTAGCAAGTGTTTCTCAAATGGGAGGAAATGCATCTGCATTTGATGGAGACTATTTTCAGTCCCCAATACGGATTAATACACATTCAGTGCTCTAGTGAGTATTTGGGAAAACAGGACGCTGTGTGTGTGTTCATGCTAATGAAAGAACATGTGTGGCTCATTGATGTGTTTTAACAACAATGGAGCTCTATGACCCAGAGGAAAAAGATCGATCTTTGCGCACGCACGCGCACGCGCACGCACACACACACACACACACACACACACACACACACACACACACACACACACACACACACACACACACACACACACACACACACACACACACACACACACACACACACACACACACACACACACACACACACACACACACACACACACACACACACACACACACACACACACACACACACACACACACATTAAGAGGATCAATTCATCAATTTAAAAAATGATGTCACCAGAAGTATTCAAAAGCTCCCCAAACCTTACATTTCCAGTGCGCGTGTTGTTGATCTACAACAAGATCAGGGAATGTACTGTATACTTCAGAACACAGTGTTTCCATGTTAAGTGTTAAGTGTTGTACATATGCTTAGTTGGGAATAGTACACCTCCCTTACACAACTGCTGCTGCTTCATGAGACTGCTGATGGCTAAGGGGCAGCCTGGAGTCTGGATGCGTCTACATCCATCTAAGTACTCCATTGATCAACAGCCCTTTGTCATTTCAGAGCGTTTGGATGCATCTTTCCCCATGTGAATGCATAATGGCGGACACCGACTGCTCACAAAGTTAGGACTGATCGTAGAAGCTCACATGAAGGCATCATCACATGCGTACCATCTCTCAACCAGAATACAGTCGTTTCAGATGGGATAGAGAATACATTACCCCAACTTACAACTCAAAAAGGTGCTTCAATCATCAGGGATAGCTAGCGCTTGTTCAGGATTCATTAAAGGGCAACCTGACCTCATCCATGACCGCCTACCTGTCAGCACTTTCAATGCAATCTTAATGTGGTGAAAGTAAACATCCAGACACCGTTATACACAATGTCGTCTTAAGCGATAATAAGAATTAATATGAGATCTGCTGATGGGACCCAGTGTAGTTAAATCAAATTATTGTATTAGTCTGATTACTCTGTATTTGTGTGCATGTAAACACTTTTCTTTCATCTATCATTTTACTTGCAACTGTTAAGTTCTTAATTAAATGAGAAAATACTCATTTGTTATGCATGTAATTTACACAGGAGTACAGGAACAAACAAAGGCTCTACCCCGTGGTTATGTTACATAGACTTTATTTATTCAACTACCAGAAAACATCTAACATAGCTATATCGATGACCTATATTGGGATAGAAGATTTTGGCCGCATCACCCAGCCCTAATTTACACTATTACCTAGTAATCTCTGTTACATGTTCCACTGCTCAAATAAACGACTCTGGTGCTTGGTCTTCTTGAAGTACTGACACTAAATGAATCTAGACGATAAAAGATTGACAGTATGCTGAGCATGCACACAGTAGTCTTTGCCAGTCAAACCACCCTGCTCATGTAAACTGTGAGGGGCCATCTGTTACAGATGCTTCTTCTGAAAGCTAGCATAGCAGCACTGGGAATCCCTGCATCTAAGGAAGCGTCCATCCATATCTGCGAGACTGGTAATTCAAGATCACCAATGGCTGACATTGTGAAGCTACCCAAATAAAGGCAGCCTGACCATCTTTATCTCACTTTATTAGACAGGTCCCTGGGGTGACATTAGCTTGGAGGGGGCCGTTGTGCAGCGATGGCAGACTGGGACTTTGATTAAAGACCCCTGCGTGCGCCTTTATTTGGTGGCAGAGTGTTTAATAGCCTAATTTTGTCCATCTTCTCTTTGTGGCGCCACAAGCAGCTCTTTCAGTCATCCTTTATTCTGTGATTTTCTTCTGATAAGGTCTAAACAGCGAGGAGGCATTAAATGCAGCGGTGTCCACGATGTCTGTTCTAGTCACGTGTTGTGATGTGTGGGTGCCCACCTACTGAGGAGCGTGATGGTGTTAAGACACTAAACAGCTCCTGTGGGAAACCGGTGTTCCGCAGCCCGTTTCACTCTTCCAACACAGATTAATCTTTCATTTCCTTTCATGCCGCCTGCCACTAACGATTGCCTGCAAATTCCATCAAGCCCCCTCCCCATTAAAGGCTGGTCAGAAACAAACTCACCACTGATACTGCTCACGCCAGAGTTGGGACTGCTGTACATACTCAGCTCGTCTGATCCCCTCTGAGGAAAGAAAGACAGACGGTTAGGTACAGTTGTGAAATAATAGGGGAAACCATTTCCATTTTCAAGACAGGCCCTCAAAGACGACAATGAAGCAGAGGTCTCTGAAGACAGTTTAAAGGAGGGAGGAGGTGGAGAGGGACATAAAACAAGAAGTGGTCTGCTCCTCCTCTTCTGGTGTGGGTTTAATCTTGCTGAATTTAAGATGTCAAGATGTGTCATTTCATCCTGAGCTATACGAGGTCCCAGAAGGTTTGCTGGAGCTGACGGGCGCCCTGTGCTCTTAAACCTGACTGATGGGATGAAGAGGGAACCTGGCTGGGGACCCATTACACACACAACTTTATAATAGCTTCACACACCCCTCTTTCTTTCTGTCCGACTAAATTTCAACAAATTGTTCTTTTGTCACTAACATTCTTTATGGTTGCTGTAAACTAGGCGTTGCAGGCCGCCGCTACAGCGGCGTGACACAAATAAATTGATACCGTCAGGCCAAAATGTGAGCACACGGGGCACCGGCTGCAAGAATGCAAGAAATTAGTTCTCTCCCAACAGCTGGCAACCCCCTCGGTTTAGTCTCCGACACTGAAATATTGATGAAATAAACAGGATGACAAAGACCCTCCATATCAGCGGAATAGACATTTTATGAGTGTTCCGTTTCCCTTTGAGAGTGGACTTTAACTTTGTTTTGTGCAGACGGAAATGCAGCAGACAGTCGACAAATCAGGTTAGGTAGCCACAACGACAATGCACTTACACAAGGAAACAGGTTTGTTTGGTGATCAGCAGGGACACGAGCCCTGCCCATTTCATTAAAGCCATTCTAATGCAATGAAAGTTCAAAACATATGTTTTAAAGAAATCAAATTGGTCTTGCGTTAAAATGCAGGTATAATGCTGTAAAAGGAAATGTAACATCTCTTTAGAATTATTTCATGCTTGTTGTGGTACAGAAAGCTTAAATATAAGGCAGAGGGTTTCTAAATGTGCTAAAAATGCTGAAGTCAACAACATCTATGAAACTTCATTAATCATTTAAGTTAGCAAATATGCCAAAAGCGCACTGGTTCATTTGTCTTAAATATGAATGCTGATATTGTTAGTCTTGTATGATCAGACATGCAAACTCTAAGTAGTGACATGATACCAAACTACCAGGTAGGGGGGCAGATTTTCAGCCTTTAGGAGCCTTTAGAGATTATAATACATTGAGAAAACAACATCTCGCTTTGATAAACATAATACGTTTTATTGCATTTTGATTGTTTTAATCACAATCTCTGACAACAGGTAAGATGGGCCACAGGATAAACTGGCACTTCAGTTTAAGTACAAGCATCAAAATACACTAAAAACTACTCATAATGCAAAATGACCTATTTCAGGATAATATTATATTATAATAAATTAATGTATTAATGTGTTCATTGCTTTAATGTTGCAGCTGGCAAATGTGGTGGTCATCTTTATCTATTTATACATATTTCATCTTTCTTACTTTATATACTGCTGGGTTGCTTGTGAATTTGCGCCCTATTGACATCGTATCATCAGATAGACGATGATTGTTTTCTGTATTGTTGATCTGAATCGGCAATGTAACTAGGTAACTAAAGCTAACAGATAAATGCATTGAAGTAAAAAGTACAACTCTTTGCATTGAGAAACACCATGAAGTTAGCTAATGCTAGCTCGTTAAGCTAACATTACATACAAGGAAGCTAGCTTTTAACATTGATCTGTTCTGTCAGGCCACAGGGAATCAAACTTGACTCCAACGTGCCACTGACAATCATTCTCACGTAGTTCACTGAAGCCTGAGCAATGTTTGTGTGCTGCACCGTGGCCCCCACAACACGACAAGGATAACAACGCACGTTAATGTTCGCTACGGAAATAAAAGCTTGACATATTAGCCAAAGTCAAGAGTAGAGGTCGTCTTCAAGCCCACGTCACCTGGCAGACGAGGTCAAAGTTCCGATTGGCCCACGGAAATGAAATACTACACCAGTGATTGGACGATCCAATGAGGTTGATACCAGCCCGGGGCATAGACAGATAACGCACAATCCTCATTCCCTCCACACTCACTCATCACCGGCTTTAAATTGCACTTTTAAGATTTATTAAAATGTGTTACACAAGAAGCAAACTCCTTTAGACGAAAGAGAGAGAGCGTGCGAGGGCGAGTATGAAGTTGGCAGTAACGTTTCAAGTGTGAACGCAGTCGTGCAGTGTGTGGACACTTTATTTGTTGGTGAATAAATGCTACAACTCCACAAGACCCAAGCCAAGTTCCTGTGTCCTACCAGCCACCTGCTGATTAAAACAAAGGGGGTTAGCCCCGAAGTCAGCGACAACTTCAGCCCAGGCTCACTTTAAGTGGACTGACCCGTCTCATTTTAGCAGCACGCCACTCACCCCAAAGCTATGTAGGAATATTTGAAAAAAACACTAAAGTATCAATACCAAAGGAAAGATTAATGCAGACAATTATAATGTGCATTTTGTTTCATAATGTAGCAAGAGATGACACATGCACTGTCCAAAGTTTGTGTAGTGATCACTAAGCAAAGAACAAACAGAAAACTCACCTTCACTCCAACTGCAACATCACTGATGCTGAAAGAGAAACAATTTTCATTTGGTGAAAAGGTAGAGCTTTAAAATGGAAAACAGCATTTAAAAAAAGAATACATGATACCGTCAGATGCACAAGCATTTATGGCTTTTAAAGAAACTTGTTACGATGTCTATTAGGAAGTTTCAATTGTTGGGGGACAATTGTATGTTGTGATACATCACATAAACTGCAGATATGTGTTACAGTAAGTCCCAGAATTGCTCTAAGCCAAAGCCCTTCCACCTACAAGCCCAGCAACACCATCACTCCTACTGCGAGGCTGTTTAGTTTCCAGTCCTTCATTCTGAATATAGAATGCTGCCTGATACCAGTAACGTAACGTGTTAATTCACACTCCCTCCTTAAACACACACACACACACACACACATATATATATATATTCATATTCCTCCTCACACATCAACATTATGTGGCTTCATGCTGTTCTAGCCAAATGTATGACTCATAACACTTTGGTTGAAGTAAAATTGAAGTCCCGCTTCATGTCCACCCACAGTCTTAAACCGACACACCCGAGCACACTTAATGCAACCGTATACACTTTATAGCAAACACAGTAACGTTAGGCCCACATCACGACAGGAGTAATATAGCCGCTGGGTACCGTCTAACACCGTGCAGCTTTGCGAGATAATGGAGTGTTTGCACATATTGATTTTAGCCGGGACATATATAATATGCATTATCAGACGATTCCACACATTTACTGGACCCGCTCGGTCAGCTAAGCTAGCTGGTTAGCCACAACACAAAGGACCGACGTTACTGTAACGTTACATTAGTTAGCATAACGGGTTACTTCACTGCACGAGCCGCTTCGTTAACGTTAGCACACTGCTGCAAAAATAACGTTACTATTGCGGGAGAGTACATTTAGCAACTGTGTTAACATGTCCACTTAGAACATCGCCAAGTATTTCTAAATATAAGAAGCAATGCTGCTAATGTAATAAACAGCGGGCGTTAGCATGCTAACATTAGACACTTCCTTAATGGACGAGAGCGCGTGGCTATGGAAACACCTTAACGCAAGCATACGACTCATTATCAGCTTCTACTTAAAATGACGCATTCATATACGCAGTACTCTGTAGTACCTCGATAAAAGTCAAATGAGATATTACCCGTCCATTTCTGTAGAAATCTGTCAGTGCGTCCGCTTTCGGTCCTGTTGTCTTTCCAGTTTAAACCGACACTGCGCACGCACACATACACACGAGAGTAAAATGGAGGCAAGACGATGCAATGGCGGAAATAGTCGGAAAGTGTCGAATCTACTGAGCGCGCTGTCTATTGTTACAGCGACCAAAACACACTTACACGTATATTGAGTGAACATTGAGTAAATGTAACTGGGAGCGTAATGACGATGCTGTAACAAGAGAACCTCTTTGTACCTGATCCTCGTTTATTTTTGACAGGGATAGAAAACATGAAAGACCCTTTCAAATATGATAAAAGCCTGCAATAAATTGTCAGAAACAAAAAGGATCGGGCCACTGTTTGTACAAACTTAAATCTCAAGAATAAATAAATAGAATAAAGCATTATTTGAATTAATTATTGGGGTATCACATAACGAAATTGTAACTTTCACAGTCAGTTCATGTGACTTGTAATCATCAGCTACAATAGACACTTTTTTCTCATAAAGTAAATCATGTCCAAACTCCATTACTGGTATTTTGCAGGCTGGCTCACTGTCACACTGTCATGACTCACTAGAAACACTTGAATAGAACAGAGCCACCATTAACGTTGTTGATACCTGTGCTCTTCCAAAATGTCTTCTGTTTAAAAAGAAAAGGGCTTATAACAAATATATGTGCTGAAAATCATTTTGCCTTCACCAACATTCAGATAACATAATCCACAGTACACAATGATGTTATCTTATGGTTCTAGCTGTTAGGAATACAAATGTTCACTAATATGGAAAAACTTAATCACGTCGATTGACCTTTCAACACAAACGCTGGACTCAGAACATCCTTGTAACTTAGAAGAACTAAGTAAGAAAGTGAAAGAAAGATTTAGCATTCATCTCACAGAGATTGTATTACCTTTGAGTATGTCCCTAAAACGTCTGATTTGTGTCATGTTTTACCCTCTGATTGCTGTGATCTACTCAGATTATGCTGCTTGGACATTGCTCTGTGGTTTTATGGCTGTATAAAGGAAACATCTTTAAAATGAATGTAAGTCCAATATTCAGTCTCTTTCAGCTCTGTTTTTGGTCTCCACCAACTCCTGAGGGAAACATCTGTCTCTCTAGCGGCTACATGCACTGCTGTGCTCACCAGCTAGTCTCTAACTGTTTCCGTCTGCTGTTTGCTGCTGAGCGGGTCGAGTACAGTGGCTTTATCGGAGCCTTTCAGCTGAAAAAATCGTAGATCAGTCAGACTGAACCAAAACAGTAAAGTTGCAGACTGAAAAAAACTAAACAATGAAGTGATACAAGACAGAGAGCTCCATAGTGCTGATGGGCTTGGCGGAGTCGGTTACAATTCTCTGTGTGCAAGCGACCACTTTCACATTAGAGTCATTTGATCTCTAATTCTTTTGAAATATAAATATATTGATAAGGGCAACTTTAAAATGTCAGACTGACAGTGGGACGAAAGTGTTCTAAATACAGTATATTAAAGGAACCCTCTACCATAAGATATTCTTGAAACATCATGATCACTTCACGACTTTTCTCGTGGACATTTAGAACTTCCTGAAAATGCCTGATTGACATTATAAAAAAGCATTTCCAAGATGTCGGGGAACCACACGCGATGACACCCAGGGATGTTTTTTTTTTAGCTGGGCAGTTAGGGACTCCTTCTGCATGCAAGGGGAAAGGAGAGGGGAAAAAACGGGGCAGTTTTTGCATAATGATGAATCTTGACAGACATACGTCATGCTCCTGGGCTTCTGACAACGTCACGCCCTGGGTGAAATGAACGCCTAACTGCTTATCTTAAAGGACCTGGGATTTAATTAAAAATGACATTTCCCCAAAGACCTGTGCCTCTGAGGCTGCCACGTTGAAATTAGCTGATGAGGGGCCCTCTGAGCGAAAGGGAAATAAGCAAACTGTCAAACGCTCAGCAAATCTCTGCCGTTTATCAGTGCTGCTCGCTGCTCAGGAAATAACAGTGGACTGACATCCTGCGTAGCACCCGCCGCACCATGGATACAAGTCAAAAAACATATTGTGATTAAAAAGGAGGTGGGAGGGGGGTAAAAAAAAAAAAACAAGCCTGTCAAATATGATATTGAAACAAACAATGTGGTGTGGATAAGTAGAGGAATAGGTTGCTGAAATTAGCTCTTCAGTCACCACAGACCTATATTGCCACTGACAAAAGCATACTTTACGACTTGAAATTTCCGTATTTTCTAATGAGGCCCACTCAAATAGGGAGTCCTCTACAGAATTATACCAAGCAGGCAAAGGGGAAATGAAATGCAACACTGGTACTCTGCGTTCAGGGCCCCTATTTATCAAGCGTCTCAGAATCCCACGGATGGAATCACAAAGGTTTAGCTGAAGGTTAAACTACTAAAACACTCCTACATCAGAGCAGGACCAGAAGTTATTGATAAAGCTTCGACGCTCACTTTCAGTGAGGAGGAAGACGACTGTAAGAGAGGGAGACATCGCTATGTTTACGCTGTCGGCTGCAAAGTTGAAATAACACTGACATTTCGTAGTTTTGATAAACAATTGAAAAAAATGTAATTGCGGATGATACGATACTGGCTTTCTGTTAACAATACAAATACTGATCATTTCGGAAATGGAATTAGATTTTTTTTATATAGTTTAAACAAAAAGGTCTTTATTAGTCCACGCTACATTAGGTTTCCGTTTTGCCATTCTCTCACGTTTGATGTGGAAGTGTGCCACTTTACTCCGCCGTGTGCTGGGTTCTGATGTCACATTGGTTTCAACGGTCATGTGACACGGACCAGCAAAATGTGTCAGGGCTGATATGACACTAAACATTGTACAAAAGTAGTGAAAATGTTTGGACGTGATGCAGCAACCCACGTTTGTATTTATAGAATTTTATTATTGATATTTTTCAAAGGAATCGATACCGACTAAGTAGCTTGTGAGTAACTAAGTCTTGATCTGCCCAGAGTATACACGTTTAGTCAATAAAGCTGATTCACATACTGAATGTAGGACAAAAATGATGTTGATATAGAATATGATATAGATTACATTAGGCCAGATAGGACCGCTTGATAAATACAGGCCCAGAACCCACAGGCAATATTTGGGCCTTAATGATTGAACTCTTTCATGGGCTTACTGCCAAAAATATAGGTGTGACATCTACATGTACAGACTCTTTTTGTGTGTGTGTCTCTGCCGTAGCGGTATCACATCGAAGGCATCATTAAGAGGAGGATAGTGTCTGGCTCAGTCAGAGGTGATGTCACCAAAGCGTCCCCTACCTGGACGGGGGGCACTGAGAACGGGGCCAGGTTGTCTCCGCGGGGCGGGGCGGAACTAATGTGCTGCTGCAGGAGGCTTAAAGGGGGTTCGTCCCCCCCCCCCCCCCCCCCTCAATACATCCCTCACCTGTAATCCACCACATTAGTCTTGAGTGTGAGTTGATACGCACGCTGATGCATCCACAGGACGGAAACGCACTCACACACGCAGGCGGGAAGCATGCTACAGCGGAGCTTCCCGAGTAAGACATCATTGCCGATGCACGGCCGGGATTCAGGTTGGTAATTCAGCCCCGCGCGCTTGAAATTGAAACATTTAAACAGAGAACAGTAAAGTCATCAAATGTCATTTGTGTCATGGCAACCGGCAGGGAGATAAAATGTCATCTAGTCTGAGAATGAATATTTCTGCAGGGTCGGAGAACCCATTTATTAAAATCACGGCGCCCGCGCCCCTGTGAGCTAAAGAGACAGTATTCCCCATCATGTTTCACAGTCAACCTCCAGCTTGACATTTTGATTTCACTCATTTTGTCCTTTCCAGTTTTTCTCTCAGAGTGACAGCACGCATGCATGTACGTGTGTGTGTGTGTGTTTAAGTGTGTCTAAGACTAAAAGCCATCCTAAAAGGCAACACAAAGCGAATGTCAGAAATGTCAGGACGCCAACATGGCCGCTGGTGACATGGGGGATTGGCAGATGTGCCAGGCATCCTTGGAAGAACATGTCCCAACTGCTATTGACGAATTCGCCCGCACGACGTCTGATCTCTTTTCTCTCGCCGTTTCTCAGTGGAGATTTTCAAGCTGACACTTGATGGAGATGGCACCGGGCAGACGGGGAAAACATCGACTCCAAAAAGCTATTCTCAAAGCACATTTTTCCGTGTCTACATGCATTTCAGCGATCCATCATTCGCAGGCAACAGCTGTAGGAAGAATGTCAATGTGATATTATGCAAATTTATTCAGCAAGAATATCACAAACATTCATGGATTGCGGTGCATTGCGGAATGTGAATTTTATGTGCTTTGACACTGTGCTGAATAACTAATGATGTGGGACTGACCTGTTTGCTTGAATGCCTGCCACACAAAAAAAAACTGCACTAAGCTGCAGAACGAGAGAAGTGAGCAGCAGCAGACTTTCCCACTTTATTTGATCAAACCCGTAACTTACTGTCAAAGCAAACTCATTCATTTTGACAGGGGAGGCAAAAAGGCTTTCAGACCAGTTCTGACTGATGTGGGATTTGTGGAGGGCTGACACAGACACCTATTTTTCTGGGAGCTGAAGCTGCTGATGCTGGATAATTTGTGCCAATATTGTCTTTCCCTAAATTAGATTATTTTCGGAAAAAAAAACATCTAAGGCAGGACTTTGTCCCTTTTCATACATCGGTTGATTGATTTGTTTATTTGAGTGTCCCGCACCAAATGGAGCCCAGCCCAAATGGGCTTCCAAGACTCTGGACAGCAGCCAACAACCAAGACGGCCACATGACCAATCAATACATACAGTTCCACAAATTCAAAATGTACGGTACCTTTCAAAACTTTCAATTTCCTTTAGACAAATAAAAGTCTTGTTGTGTTGGAGAACGGCGAGAAGAGTGTCCGATTTGGGGATATCATAATTGTGTCCCTGCTCTTTGCAGATGATGTGGTTCTGTTGGCTCCATCAGACCGTGACCTCTAGCACGCACTAGAGGGGGTTTGCATCTGAGTGCAAAGCGGTCAAGATGAGGTTCAACTCCTACGAGTCTGAGGCCATGGTTTTTCCGAATGAGAGTCAACTCCTCCAAGTCTCACCCAAGTTTTGTCCTCCTGTCAATTCAAACACGGATTGGTTGTTTACAATGTAACATTATCAGAGATCAGAGACTAGAAAAGCGTAAATGCTGATGTCCTGATCGCATATTTTATTTGCGTCATTAAAACTTTATTTCATACTGTGATGGTTAACGTTAACTTGTGTAATTGGTCCGCGGTTCACATGCGTGCCGAACCGTGAGGGGGGATCCGTACGGATGACGGATCGACAGTGGTCTGTTACACCACTAGTTGCTATGAATTTTCTATAAATCTTGCGAAGACAAAATCTTCTTATCAAAGACCCAACTCAACATTTTACCTTCAGACAGCCAAAACAATCATTGCTTTTTCAAACAGATGACTCTCAAGTGACACATGGGGCAATGGAACACAAAATAAAATGTATTCTTGACTACACCAATCTCACAAAGGAGTCACTACAGTTTTGATAGCATAACCATGTATTGTACCAACAACAATCATATAGACACAACACCCACTTACAAACATCTTAGCCCTCAAGCCCCCCATCCAGACTTCGATATTAAAACAACCTCACACTCCATGTGATTAGAAACACGTATTGATTTCCAATGTGACTGCATAGAAGTTCCCATGTCTCTCCATTGGGACAGAGACTCGGAGAGAGCTGTCTCTTTTGCCTCCACACTGTACTGAATCAATGTGTCGCTATCCAGGCAATAGCCTCAATATTCTCCCCCGCTCTGTTTCCAATTTGGTGCTCGATTGGAGACATCATTCTTCAGTTGTCTTCACAGAGAGTGGCTGTCAGTGGGGACGTTAGTCTATCCACTGGCCGGTGGGCTGTGCAGGCGGCGCTGCATTTGTATTGTGACTGCATGGAGGGCCTCTGGGTCCTGAAGAGTTGCGAGCTCTTGTGTTGTTGTCCTCACAGTTGATCCCGTATTTGCTGTCATCACACAATTGATTTCTATTTTTGAGATCTGTTGAAATACAAACCTGTGCAAAGTAACATCAGAACATGCAGATTTGTTGTTGTTGTTCATAAAGACAAGGGTGGAGCTGGAGGTCCAGGTGAGATGCAACAGTGACTTTAATTAAAGCTGCACTCGTCAATATTCTCGGTATTTTATACCTTGTTTTCCGGTGTTGTCGAAGTGGCTAATGGGGACAACAATTTTTTGAAATTGGTCTAGCATTGAGTAAGAATGCTGCAGACAGCCGCCATTAAACGGGTTGTAATGTATGCGCACCGTCAATTTTCAGTAACAGTGTATGTTTTTGAAACTGAAAGGCTCAGATTGTTATTATAAGGAGTAAGTATACCACTATGGAAAGCCTACAGAGAAGGAGTATGCTTTTCTTACCTTTCACTTGATCCGGTCTTTTAATAGACACTAAACTATCAAATACAACTTCATTTAGAATAGTACGAAAAATGGCAATAAGAAACACGTGAAATAACTTAAGAGTTAACAAAATCAACAGAGATTAGTACAAAAAATACACATATGAAAGTAAAAAAAATAAAGAATTAGATATAATCAAGAACTAATGAGATATCATGAATTAAATGTGGTGACAATTTCTTTTTAAACTTCTCAAAAGATGGTAAGTTCTTGATTTGTATTTTGGCATACCAGGCTATCAACTAAGGATCAAAGTCATAAACTAAACCTGAGGCTGTGCTCCTTGCAAACGCTGCCAGAGTAAACGCCGCAGCATTCAGTTTGCATACCTGCATGGGAGTCAAGGGGCTCTCTACTGAGACAATACACTTTTAATGTTTCTTGACCACCTGCTGGTAATCTCCTGATTTCCTGATTACCTGCTGCTCATATGACTGTATCACGTGACTATGCGTGTGCACCAATCGCCTACATTCCCACACTAATGTGATGTCAGCTCTACTCTGTTTGCTAAGCTGGGATGTGTTGAATGTCGCTTCTGACGCCAAAAAACGCTTCATACATTTCATATCATCCTCGCATGAAGCTTGCAGAAACGCACACAAAGCCGCGTGGTTAACGTTGTGAAACGATTAATTAGGTTTAGGCAACAAAGCTACTTGCTTGAGGTTAAAACATAATGGTTTTATGTAACCCTCGTAAATAAGCAACAACCACCCTCACACACTTTTTAAAGCAAAGTTACGTAAAAAATAGGAACAGGTGTGACGACCCTCCTCCTCCTCTCATACACTAGGTGCCCTGTTGTATTTCATTTGTTACAGGTGCTGATCGGAGGTTCGTCTGCTGGATGAGCCACACCTGTGCCGGTGTGGCTCTGCCTTAAAATACCCTCTCCAGTTGGCAGCCGGTCTCTCTGGGAGGAAGAGCCTTGGTGGCGCTGGCTTAACACAATTGCATCGGTTTATGTTTGACTACTATTTAACTTGGTTTACTGCTGTTGAAAATAAATTGCTTCTTTTTAGCAGCCAGCTCGTTGTCTCCCTTGTTTTGTCTTTGTGACACAGTGCTACGTAGAAAGTGTAAAGACAACCTTTGGTTTCACAACGGGACATGAACAGTGGTCTCCTGGGTGAACGTCCGGTGATTGTTTGACTCCGTCCACCAGCTTTACCACGTAACTTTCAAAAAATGGTTGCTCGATATACTGTGTCACTTTCTCTGCGTATTGCTCGTAGTACAAAAACGACCGCATTCAATGCATCCAAGTTTCTCAATTTTTTTACTTTCTTTGTTGTTTGGAAATGTATACACTACAGCCTGGTCCTAGCTTATAAGAATTGATGGTGTTTGAAGAGGTAAGCGCATCGTATCAAAACTGGAAAGAATTTCTACGTTGGAAAAAGAGCAAAGAACGCCACCGAAAGCTTTTCTAGACGGTGTTTCTTCTCTTCTCCCGACTGGCTTCAGCAAGAGTTTGATTGACAGATGGTTCATCCAATCACCTGCCAAGTATTTTGTTATTAAAGGGCCTGCCCCTTTTCCAAACAGTTTCTAACGACGGCTACTGACATGGTTCAGGTTAGACCCAAGCAGGACGGGCACAGTGAACTGAACGACACGATAACAAAAATGTTATTCACTCATTCACGTAATAAACACAAAATGCAAAAACTGTGAGAAGCTATTTAGTTAATGATACAATATCAAAGTGAATGTGATTCTCTGATGTCGCTGATGATGTTCTCCCTGATGTGTGATGAAAGCTGGTCTCTGCTTCTGATGCTTTTATAATCGGCTGGTTAGACATCACAGTGCACTTAAAATAAAATGTTGCTGCAGCTTCTCGTGTCACTTTATAAAAAAAAAACCTCTCAGAGGAAAACCCTCATTGTCCCACAGCCTCATATATCAGAAGTGTCTGTCGCTGTTAAGGCAGTGGGTGGAATTGGAACATAAAAGTGTTAACCTGACAGTCAATTAGTATGCATCACAACAACAGCATCTCCTGTGAGCGTGTTGACTATGCAAAGGAAAATCCAACAGGTGCTGATATGTCTGTCACAACCTTTTTTTGTATTTTGTTAAATTCAATAATTAAACACTTGTGTGAATCCTACCACATCATTGCAGCGCAGTTGGGCTATTTTTTATGTAATCAGGCAGATATATAACTGTCAGGCAGGTTGTGATATTATGAGCTACTGTTTTGTTTCCTCTGACAAAGGAAAAAAAAATATATCAATAAAGGTTAATGAAATCTTAAGTAAAAGGGTAAAAATGAAACACTAAAGTATGGATTACATGTTGTACTTTCCTGTCACTTGCGAGTGCCTTCATCATTTCAAGTGTCGATTTGTAAAAATAAATTTTTCACACCTGTAGTGGGGTCCATTTTGTCCAGACCAAGGGGAAAAAATGAGTCATTGTTACACTTTTAGTTACGGTCAGGTTCCTGTTTATGCTGAAAAAAGGTATAAGAAAAAGGTAACTCGTCGATTGGAAAGTCTTGGTGATTGACATCCTTCATCTTCAGGACCCACGTGGGGAATTCTGATGATGAAGATGACGTCCCCGTTCTTAAAAGAGCCGTATTTAACATTCCGAACAGTAATGCACTCAAAATGCTCCCAGGCGTATATCTGATTGGCCCAGTTGTGTTTTAAGCTGCTGGTGATTCAGAGGTCTGACCCTGTAATGTTCTGCTTGATTGTTTGGTAGAAAACATTTTGAGTCACTCCAGACATGAGGACATTATTTTTCGACATATGGTTTCAGAGGTCCTACTGAACAGAATTATGCAACTTGATATAAAGAAAAAGTCTAGTAAGGGCAAAATCATCTTCTAAAAACAAGCTTCATGGTAAAGTTAGTGAAGCTAAGCTAATGTGATTAAAATAGATTATTTTCTTCTGATCATTTGTTTTTGTGAATATGATACATGGGAACAAATTGACATATTATGGTATACAGCATTAGTAGCATAATAACAGAATGGTTTGTATTTTACTGTCACCATGTAGCAATGTCTCAACTGTTTGGTAGAGGCTGATATTAAAATGGACACTGTTATTTCTATTGCCCCAAGTTCTTAGTGAGGACATTAAAAGGTAATATCTTTCTTCTTTGTTTTCTTGTTTGGACCAGTTGAGGGGCCAGACCCCCAGGTTGGGAACCACTGCACAAGAGCATCAATTGTGTTTTAATACGCCGCTGAAAATAGTCCCCAACAAAAGCTCTATTCCCTTCTGTTTGAGTAACATTTGAAAAAAACTACCAGCTGTTTCATGAAACTAAGAAACGCGTGGAAACACAGCACACCCGGCCTCCAGCTCCATCGCTTATTTCCAGAGCGTACAGTGTTTGTTGATGTATGTGCGTCAGTGTGTGAACATGTGCTTGCAAGTGTCTGTGCAGAGGGCCGCTGCATTTCATATTCCTGCTGTCTCCTTTTTTATTAGGCTGTTTACCGGTGGAGCTGAATACCAAGCGGGGGGGGGGGGGGGGGGGGGGGGTAGCAGATGAAAAGTGAGGGAGTTGTGGGGCAGTTTCGAATTTAGAGGCATTTTTCGAAATTGTATCCAATTTCTGTAATGCTCAAGCCTCCTGTTTTCCAAGGTCCCTCCACTCTCCTTTTGCAGACAGAGAAGCCTGAGCGCCGAGGCTTCTGGAGCAATATGATCACCCGCCCCGCCCACCCCGCCCAACCGCTGCCCTCACACACTGATGTGGGGCCCATTCGAACAATATTGGCACAGCTGCAGCACCCAGGGTGCCTTATGATTATGAAGATGAGGAAACAGAGAGCTGCAAGCTGTCTGCCATCTCCTGGGGCCCATCATCCCCCCCCCCCCCTCTCTCTCTCTCTCTCTCTCCCTCCCTCTCCGACATGCAGGTAAATCTAACTATCCAACTTGTCTGTAACACAAAGACTGATTCACAGAATGAGGGAGGGGAGGCATGGAAAGACAAATCAGCCTTATGACAATGCAAGATATGGAGAAAATCAAATATCCTGATATTTTTTACCAAATACCGTGATGTCGATACTGCAACGATTACTGTAGGGTTGACTATTGGGGCTTTTACCAAAAATTAGACACAATGATATTTTCGATAAAATATTATCAGTAGTGGGGATATGATGACAAAGATAAGTGGGTAAAGGCAAGTAATAGAAAAGCTAGAACAGTCTGGTAAGATCATAAAAGGACTTTACTGTAATGCAGCCTTTAAAATTAGGAAAAGACTAAACGTATGGCATACATTATCACCAATCTAAGACCATAGCTAGGCACAATATCAATTTAATTTCCAGGTATAGCCCTAGAATTAATCAATGGACGTGGTGATCATGTTTTAGAGCCAAACAATGCCTCTCTGTGGCCTCTCATCACAAGTTCACAAAGAGTAACGTTAACTGTTTCATTAAGGCCAATTCATCCTTTCCGCAGCTGCGTGTCCACGAGGTCCATGCTGACCCTTTGTGGAAGTCTGCGTGCAGCCCAAAATTTGCGACCGTGCGGAATATGCACATGCTTTGCATGCTCCGGTTTTGTTCCAAACTCCAGTCCAGTCATTGGCGTGTGCACCTCTAACTAGTTTGCCTGGAAGCAGAAGAGGATAACTAAACGGATGCTTGTTTTAAGAAGAGTGACTCTACTTCTCTCTTGATTTATTACCTCAGTAAACATTGTAAACATGAGTTTATGGTCTCAATCTCTAGTTGCAAGTCTTCTTCAATACAGCATGATGCTCATTTAGTACATTATGGTCCATTTAGAGTCAAACAGACCATAAAGCAGGGGATGCTTTAGGGCGGGGCTACACAGTGATTGACCGGTCGCTAACCAACCAGAGCCGTATACGGCGTCTCTACGTCACTCTTCTACAGTTCAAATATATTAATTAACTTCCGTTCATGGTTGCAAAAATCCAAGATAGCGCTGGTCGTAATCCCAGATGGCGCCGGCCAAAATGCCGAACTCGAGGCTTCAAAACGGCACTCCACAAACCAATGGGTGACGTCACGACGACTACGTCCACTTCTTATATACAGTCTATGTGGACGCTAGACCGATGCAGACCCTCAATTGTAGTATGGAACAGTGATTGCATCCGCGCAACTAGTATAAATTGCGCGGATGCATGAGCCTCTGCCATGTTGAGAGCATTGTGGAAGCAATCCCATATTCCCAATTCAGCCCTTTTCATATTGGGTATATATTCATTGAGTCTCATCTGATTCTTACATTGACCTACATGTTGATTAAATATCTATCCAACAAATTTAAATAACAGCTGCTGCCTTCTAAATTCAGCCCACTGTATTGTTCTCAAACTACTTAATCCAACTAGTGAAGGTCCTGACTCAAAACTATTACATTTAGTTTCTTTACAGTAAAGAAAGGATCGTATTTTGATCGGCTTTATTCTATCCATGCCTGGTTCCCAATACCAATAATGCAATCGGCTAGGACATTTCTAAATTACCCATCAGACATATTGTATTGTTTTTACTAAGTAAAATCCTGATTCTTAAGTAAATAAAATCTTGTCACACTCCACACACACACACATAGAGCCACGTGGCAGGTGAGCTCCAGGCGCACTGATCTTTGAGGCTGCAGGATCCTGCTGAGGCTCCCCGGGCCTCCTGTGATAGCGGAGCCTCCGGGGCAGAGCGGGGCTCCGTCACTGGAGCCCGGTGACGCTGTGTAGATAGGCTTTTGCAGGAGCCCTTCCACAGCCAATGCAAATTGAATGTGCCTTTTTCCAAGGCACAGGATGTGATGTAACCGTCCCTGGCATCCCTGGGTCTGACAAGATTTTGACAACAAATGATGATCTTATGTAAGGTGACTACACCAAGAGCCAAGGACAGTGTCTCAGTCAATGAGAAACATGGAACGTTTCCAAAGTGGACTCTAACTTGCACCAACATCTTTTGACTTGTTGCCATTGGAATGGTATTGCTTGTGGTTTGTTGTTGTTTGGAGTTGGATTCACTGCATTCATACTTTTAAAATATAATATTCCAGTTTATTGCAACTTGGGTTTTATTATTCTAGTTTTGACCATCATCTCTATCAGATGATATGAAGTATTATCTTAAATCTGGGGATGTGGCAGCAACAAAGCAAGCAGTCAAAGGTCATTAGGGGCCTCTAAAGCCCCATGTTCACTGTGTGGCAATTTATGGTTATTTGATTATTTGTGTGTTTGTTTCAAAGGAAATGTTTAGTTTATTTTTCTTCCAAATCTTTTTGGCTAGTCACATTGCAATCTACCAGATTTATCCCTGAACAGACAGAAGCTTTTATTTCTTGATTGCTCTTCCTGCTGTGTTGTTGGAGCTGGAATCAAGTAATGTTTGCCACATGTATTGAAAAGGAGAGATGGTGGAAAGCATGTAGGTAGAGTGAACTAGCTACAAAGATCTAAGAACCTTTGCCATTCCTGTCAAATGGAGTTTACTCAGATGCTGTAATCCCTGTCATACTATTAAATGTTACTCCACTGATTTAGTGTTGCACAAAAAAGGTCCAAAGTGAAGCAGCAGAGGCTGAGACATCCTAAAACGCTGGATGCTACATTTCCCATAATGCAACAGATAGCATCCTTCATCAGACATTCGATGCACACCAAGCTTGTAACACAGACCTTTTAGAAATGTGTAGTCTCCTAGACTTTATGCATAACCCTAATGACATCACCAGGGTTATTTTCTCAGACTCTACAAAGCTCCTCCAGAGCCACAGAAGGCACTATACAACAGTTTATTTCCGATGGCTAGACTTATCTTTATATGTAAAATTGGTGCCTTTAGTACTCCGAGTAAACTTGAGCTTGAATCGACAGTAACGTGTTTAGGATGAACTAGGATGAGATTTGTGTTACAGTAGGTCTTTTCAGGCTTCTGCTTTTCCAAAAATATATTCTTTTTAAAGATCAGAGCCTTTCAGAAAATCAAGAGGAACATTTCTATATAATTAGTCGGGTTTCCATCCAAATGTTTTGCCAATTTTAACCGAATTTTGTCAAAATCTGCAAAAGAATGAATGCGCGTTTCCATCCACTACCTTTATGAGATTATTGGGGGTATGTAAATCGAGCAATGGGTGGCGCCAATTCTCCAGTCCATCATACCACTGCAGAAAATGAGAGCGTAACAAGAGATCATTAAAAGAGAGCTCCGGTGGATGTTAAAGTCACATGCTTCATGTACTTAATCATGTATTCGATAAATCTGAATCTTTGCTGCTTAATCAACTTTTCCACCTCAGCCAAGTGTAAAAACGTATACTTACTAATTAACTAATATTTCAAGATTCATATTTAGTTTTGAAAATGCACATAAAACAGGTGGACGGAAACACAACTATTGTCCTTTAAAGTGACGTCCCGAGTAGGGAAGGAGGAATTTCTCAACGCAGACTGTCGTGAGATCCAACTATCTGACCTGACATCATCCCCTTCAACATGAACAGGTCTTACAGACACATCGAACAAAATCAATCTCTTGAAATGTCCATGTATTTCTGTTCTTCCTATGACCGAGCAACGACACACATCAATGTTCCCATTGGCATAATTCAGAGCAGAAAAACAACAGGGGAAAATGAACTAATAAAAGATCAAAGATATTTTTCAATTGACCTACCTTATAACAGTTTCCCTGCATCGTGTTTTTCAAGCTGTTTGCAGCAGTCGTGTTAAACCCATCTGCTGAATTTCCCCCAGTGTTTTACCCTCTGATTCCATGCGGCCTGGACAGCTAGTGCTCATGCTTGCTGAGCCAGAGGCAGAGCAGCCGGGCCTTCAGAGGAGCCATTAGGCAGTGGCGGTGGCTGGATGGGGCCACTGACCTTCAAAAGCTTCACTTAACGCTGCAATCACAGCAAGTCCGGTGCTAAAATAACCAATCCTCCTTGTGACCTGAGGCTCATTCACTAGCAAATCTGTCTTTTACATGGAAATGATCAGTATTCATGTCTGAGAGCCAGTGTAATACAACATAAATCCACCAGTACAACTCCATGCCAAACTCATATTTTAGGAAATAAGCTCTTTGAATAAATTGTCGTCGATGGTGAGGACATTTGCAGGAACAGCACCTTCACATGTCCGACAGTGATGTAGTTCAAAAACACTTCCGTAGCCCTTTAACACGATCAATCGGAATGACATTTCAAAGAGTTGATTACCCTTAGGACCAGTGTGACTGGTCATTATACCTCTACATTTCTGTTTGAACATCTTCTACTTCCTTCAACCAATATCAGCTGCAAGTGATTATACTGTATATCTGATCTGTTGGTCTTTCAGCTGGGAAGGGGTTGGCTGGTTTGCCATTTTCTACAGGTCTCACTCAACTTGTCAAATACTGACGCCCCTCAGGTCAGGGCCCCTCGACGTCTGATATCGACACACGCAGGCACCTTTTAATGTCTGTATGAGACCCACCAGGCTCTTAACCAGCTCTAATTTAAACCCATACATGTCAGTATAGTAATATTAAGAGCAAGAAAGTCAGCATAGGGGGGGTTTGAGGGGAGGTTAGATGGGTCAAACAGAAACAGGAGACCTTGTCCCGTGTGAGATAATGTTGACTTATTTTACCTGAGTTTTGTTACATAACTTCCACACTTACCTTACATACTTATTTTACACAACAAACTTATTTGTACCCAAACCACAATCTTTTCCTAAACTTTACCAAGTAAAGTACAACTATATTTGTATAAGTATATTTTGAAAAGCGGATCTGTAAGTTTCCTGTGAACACAGAAGTTTATTTTGAAAAGACACATGCAAGTATCGAGTGGGAACTGACCCGCCGTCCCCGACACGTCCAAAACCAGCCTAGGCCCGTTACCCTTTGTATTGTGTGACCTTTCATTAGGCCATTTCCTGTCTTCCCCAACTGCTCCTGTCATGTTTCCTACGTTCACTTGAGGTCGCCACCTAACAACAACCATGGGATCATAATAAGCTGCTTGCACAGACAACCTATACAGGCGTTTATTTGGAGGGGAATAGTCTGTGATTGTCAGTAAACTGTGCCGCTGTGAACCAACCAGGTTTTGAATGTGTTGTTTTCAAAATCGATAAATCTAGCAAGAAAGTTGCCAAGTGGTCAACTCTGACAGCCCTTCCCATCAGGCCTCCCTCCAGAGCCCCAAAATTATCATCATGACCCCTTCAAGAGCAACGACCATTGCTATTGTTAATGCTCACAGCTGTTAAGCTTGCAGCTTGTGAAAGACCCGGTGATGAGCAATGAGTGCACGGGTAGAATATGTGCAGGCAGAGATGCAGGCAGCCCGTCCGATCATTACATTCGACCCAGATTAAATGATATGACAGGTTTATTGCACTCCTGCGGCAGCCACCGATATCATATCCCAAAGACCCCGCGACCCAAGGACTTCAACAGCTTCAGGCCGGTGGTGTTAACATCCCACCTGATGAAGACGCTAGAGAGGCTGGTCCTTGTCCATCTCCGCCCCCTGGTGAACTCATCTTTTGACCCACTACAGTTCGCTTACCAATCTGGCATCGGGGTGGATGAATCTGTCATTTACCTGCTACACAGATGCCTTTCTCACCTGGAAAAGGCTGGAAGCACTGTGTTACGGCCAGTGGTGTATAGTAACGAAGTAGAAATACTTCGTCACTGTACTTAAGTCGTTTTTTTGGATATCTGTACTTTACTTTACTATTTATATTTCTGTTGACTTTTACTTTTACTTCACTACATTTTGCAAAGAAAACTGATACTTTGACTCCGATACATTTCCCCTGAAACCTTCGTTACTCGCTACAAAATCAAATCTATCTTTAGAAACAAAATGAATCATGAGACCAGCGTCGGGGACTGTGGTGGAACACAGACTGCAAGCAAGCAGGTTTGGTGAATCAGTGGTCCTAGCTTGCAAGTTAAATCATTGGTTAATCACGTTAATGCGCAATTGCAAACAAGTGCTCTCAAAGCCGCGGCGTTTTGATTCCAGTGATGCCCAGGATGCTATATGCTATAGCTAGCAAGCGACTACATGAGTATAATTCCACTCTACGATGACTGATTTCATGATGGAAGCAGAAATGGAAGCACCTGCTACTCCCGCAACAAACTACGGTGGTGACGAAGACCAACACCCGTGGATCGCTAGCGAGTTAGTGAGCTGAGGAAGTGTTGACAGTTGTGAGATTTTGTTGATTTGAGTCATCTTAGCTATAATCATTGCAGCACTAGTTGGCTAACGTTAGCTAACTTAACGTTAGCTAACGTTAGCCAACACACCATAGGATTGACAGGAGCCGCGAGAGCGCAGCATCAGGGTTAGTATTAGGGTTAGCATTAGGGTTAGCATTAGGGTTAGCATTAGGGGAATCCTTCCCAGCTGTGCGCAAGCTGTCTGTGAAGCTGAACACACCTCTACCTGCCTGTGAAAGACTATTTAGCGTCGCAGGACTAGTCTTCAGCCCAAGAAGAGCGAGACTGAATTCTCGCAACTTCTTTTGAAGATGAACTGGCTGGGTTGTTACTTTTGGTGCTGCTTCAGTATTGATCATGTTTTGATATTTGAGTCATTTTGTGGATGATCAGATGGATGATTGCAGATTCAGCTTGAGCAAAACCTTTGCCTATTGTGTTCAAATCAGGCCCATAGGAGTTTACAAGGCAGGCGTCCTTTCTCTAAACACTGACCTGATGCATCAAGTTGATATTTTTTGCTGAACACAATATTATGCATTTGCCCTCTACATCCTCTAGTCGGAATGAGCATACTTATAAACACACTGTTACAACTCCTTCATAGTGTCGTATTGCTTTTCGGAGAATTATGATGATAAGTTCATAGTAGATGCAAAAGTATACTTATGTACAATATATTATGTTGAACATTGTTGCTCCTGGATGGATCACAGCCAACCCAATTATGTTCAACACAGCTCCATGTCCTTGGTCCTGGTGCCACAGCACTTAAAAGAATAAACTTCATAATTCTCAAAATTCTGACCCTTTGCTTTTTTATTAACAGCATTTACTTGTACTTTTACTTTCAATACTTAAGTACATTTAATATCAGAAAATTACTTTTGATACTTAAGTACAATAAATATCAGATACTTTAAGACTTTTACTCAAGTAGTATTCTAATAGGTGACTTTTACTTTTACTTGAGTCATTTTCCAGTAAGGTATCTTTACTTTTACTCAAGTATGGCTTTTGGGTACTTTATAAACCACTGGTTACGGCCTATATAGTGTGCCTAGGGGTACACAGGAAGTAACATAAAAGGTGATGGAAAACCTTGGCAAAAGTTTAACAAAAACCAAGAGGATAAGGCAGCGGCAATTAGACACATTTATTAACAGTATAGATGAACAGGAATAAATCAGCTAAATAAGGAAGCGTAGCCGTCAGGGTCTCTAAGGCCAACATAAAAAACAGAAAACCCCCATGCTAACTGGAAAAGAAGAGATCAGCTGAACTACGAACAAACAAAACACAATACTGAACTCCCTAACTAGTCACAAAAACAGGAGAAAACTTTACCAAAATAAAAGGCAGAGAACCCCTACAAAGCTTCCATTAAGTTTGAACCCCAGGTATGGCAGCACAAATGCTCTTGGTAGCCGCAACAGCAAACCGACAGCGCCACAGGCCCAGACTGAACAAACGAGGGCCGGGAACTACCAGTGAACATCCACGGAACGGACATTGAGATCGTGAGATCTTATAAGTACCTGGCTGTTCACTTGAACAATAAACTGGACTGGACTGACCACATACACGCACTCTATAAAAAGGGTCAGAGCAGACTCTATCTGCTGAGGAGACTCAGGTCTTTGGAGTGCAGGGAGCACTCCTGAGGACCTTCTTTGACTCTGTGGTGGCATCAGGCATCTTTTATGGAGTGGTCTGCTGGGGCAGCAGCATCTACGGTACGGTGGATACGGTGGAGGTGGTAGGAGATGATGGAGGAGGATGATGGCTAAGCTATCATCCCTGATGAACAACACTTCCCACCCCCATGCAGGACGCCCTGGCAGCTCTGTGCAGCTCCTTCAGTCACCGGCTGATTCACCCCCGGTGTGTGAAGGAGAGGTACTGCAGGTCCTTCCTTCCTGCTGCTGTCAGGTTGCACAACCAGCTGTGCTCCCAGTAGACCACACAACACCAAAAAACACAAAAAATCTGTGCAATAGAAACATACTGTGCAATAAAAATACCCTGTCTGTATATATAATATTTTAGCATTTAAATTCTTTAGTTATACTTAGTTACTGTGGATTTTTTTACTTAGTTGATACTCTTACTGTTTATTACTTATTTAGTTATTTACATTACTTGTTGCTCTTGTTTTTTTTACTCTGTATCTTGTGTGCACTGTCCACTTTGCTGCTGTGATCCTGTGAATTTCCCCACTGCGGGACTAATAAAGGATTATCTTATCTTATTTTATTTTATACTTCAGTCTGACGATTATTTTCGAGAGCCTTAGCTTCTCCTCTTCTTACCCATCAGTCCGGGGAAAGACTGTCTCGCATGCATACACACACCACATTAGTAATCTAGTAATCATAGGGCTCATTTCCATGTGTTTTTCGATGCAGGTGCATCCATATGTCAATTGAGAAATCATCAGTGCAAATGCAAATTGGAGGTTTGAAATCCTCAACGTACGGAGCGTCATACCTTAATGAGAGGTGAGCGGTGAAATTGAATAATGCCGTAAAGAATTCCCTCGGCATCAGGCAGAGAGAGAGATAGTGGTGGTGGTGGGGGGAGTCATGCATGAACATTTCTCTCAGTGCTGGAAATCATCCTGAGCACCCTCAGCACAATTGGCTCCTCTTTAAATGTAATACATTCTAATAGAGAACTGTAAGGACGGTGGCTCTGCACACAGCCAAAGTGATATTTAGTGTAGTGCTGTCTGCTTTGTTTATCCATAAAAGAAAATTAAGGATAGAAGGGCAATCTGTTAAGACGCAACCGAGCGTGCATGCGCAAGCTTTCCAAAGTGCAATTTGCATCTCTACCCCAAGGGTGATGCCTTTTGTTTTACTCCGCCCGGTGCTGTTAGGGATGCTTCGTCTGTATTTGAAGGAAGCACATCTAAATCCCAGCACAGCGACGTTGAAGCACCCCCCGTGGCAAGGTGCCACCAGCACTGTTTGTGTTCCTCTGGCTGGGGCCATTAAGTGCTCTTAACAAAGCAAATCTTTTCTTGTAGCGCGAACACTCCTACTTTCATTTACAGCCGCCCACGGCTCAACACACACACCTGCAGCCCATTATACTGCATGTCAGGGTGTAAATTCTACACTAAACACTGATTTGAAGCTAGTTGGTTTGACACTAAAAGCTGCTTCTTTGTGCGGTCCATAACCATGTGCCGTAGCGTAAGCTGCTAACGAGTGTTTCTGATTTCGAAACTTTATTTAACCAGGTAATCTCTTTGAGATCAAGACCTCTTTTGCAAAAGAGACCTGAGTACAGCAAAAACCAAACCAAACAGAAAGCATCAGCACATAGTGTATATACAGTAGGCATTAGAAACCATTAAACACAAACAAACAAACTCTAAAAAACGTTTTAAAGGGAACATATCGTGTAAAACTCAAGTTGTGCACATATATTTGTGTATTTGTTCCACGAACCCACAAACTGTGAAATAAGACAACCTCTATAGCCAAACACTACAGTCACTTGCCATGTGACTATTCTCACCTGGGTGCAAAGAGACACTCCAGAAAAGCGTGATGTGTTTTTAAGCATTAAAGCATGCAAACACATGGCCCCCATTTACTTCAATTCATCAAGACTTTTCTCAATTGTTTTGATTCTCCTTTCCCCGTGGAGGCTGGAAGGAAAGGTAACACCGAGGTAACATGTGGTGAGTAATTGATATACAAATGGTCGGGTGAAGTATTCCTTTAAATAAGCTAACAGCCTCCTGGCAGCAGCTCAAAACTAACCCGACATGGGAGTGACATCATCCCACTCATCTATCTATTTGAGAGACAGCAAACAATCCTATTTCAAAAAATGTTGAATTACTATCCCCTAAAAATATTGATTTTCAGCCATGAAAAAAATGCTCTACCAAGTGTTACAAATGTCATTCATCTGTACTCAATGGATACTCCAACCTCCACAAGGGTAATTCAAAAGCACAGACAAAATGAGGATTTCCTTGAAGTAGGCAGAAAAAAATGCCACCTTAAATTACTGACATGCAAATTCCCACAGGACACCCGTTATCAGATGACCTCCTCTGTCAGGTGAAGTATGGGAGGTCATTTGTGGAGGCTTTACAAATTATGGACATGGCAGATTGACACAGTTTTTTTTTTTAAGAACACAGATAATCTCTGCAATTATTGCAAATAACATGAGCGAGCCATGCTACACTGGTCCTGAGTGAATAGGACTTCAGTGAGGGTTTCTCTGTAAACAAGCCTTTGTTCAGATGAACTGATGCAGGAGGCAGCATGTCTCTGAAGACACGGGCTCTCTGGAAAACAATTTACTCTTTGATTATTGTAAATGTGATTTAGAATATTGACGTTTGAGGTTTACACTTTTATCTCATATTCATTATTTTTTATCAGTAACATCGTTTATTTTTTGTCCTACAATGTCCTTGACCTGTGACGCTTTTTGCTACTCTGTCTTCATTTAAAACAAAAAATAGAAACATCAAACCAACGTGGTGTGCTGGAGCTGAAGTGGGACACTGTCTGATGCAGATGTAATGTTTAATAAATCTTCACAGGCAGCAGCGATGCATGGCTTATTTACAACTCGGGGAGCGTTTATCCGATAGGCCACAGTGACGGGTTAATCAGACACCATTTCTCTCATTGTCCTGTGACATTTCACTTATTGATAATATATGTGGATTAGATTAGCAGTGTGACAAGTAATCACAATTGAAGGCCTTAAAAGGGCAGGCCATCAGGTCTGCTCATGGTACAGGATGAAGAGAAATGCCCGGCGGCCACCAGAACAACGCTGGGGTTTCTCTATCAGACGGGAAACACCGAGTTAAAAGGAACTCGGGGCAGAGTAGTGCTTCCTTCTGCATTCTGATTAAAATTTCACTGCTGCAGATAAGACCAGAGGTGGATAATAATTAGTTGCATTTACGTGGTGACACATACCCGGTTAGCTTTTTCTGAGTAAATTGTGCTTGTTGGAGTAGTTTTAATGCAACATATTTGTTCGCCTTTTGAAATCAATACTTTTACTCTGTATCACTATTTATTATTACTATATATTACTATATATTATCCCAGGTCTGATGTGGCTCTCTGCTATCACGCAGCCATGCCACACGTCTCAGCAGAATAATGAAGGAAGCTACAGCGAGAGATTTAGATCAGATCAAACCTCCCTGACCTCACTTTTTGCCCCTCTATTGGACTGATGCTTTCAAATAGTGGATGCAGCTCATGCAGACTTCAGCTCAGACCAAATTAAGCAGCAGCTGCGATTGCTTGTCTGTGGTCAGTACATCTCTTTTTTTGATGGTATAGCATTAAATTAAGCATGGCCGTTCATGATGCATGAGAAGAAAACAAGACAAAAGAATGACTTAGATTGTACTTACCTTTCTAACTGGGTATATGTATGTCTCTCTTTACTCATGAAGTTACTCACCACTGTAGTAAGTAGTCTTTTGAGTGGATACTGTTGCTCAAGTAGTTATTTCATAAAGTAATTTGTTACTACTATTTCAGTACTTGTTCCTAACAAGTAACAGTGCTACTTCTTGAGGGCAGTGTTGGCTTCCTGACTCACCTCTGGATAAGACAGAAAACCAAGAAGACGGAGTGAGGTGTAGACGGATGACATGAACGGTATTAAAATCCCAACACAGTCTTCACCAACAGTTCGCGCCTGTCCTTAACTGTCCACCTACTGTACAATGTTTTCATTGAGACACTCGAGGAGCCAACAGGCAACACTCTGAGTATTCAGTCTTTTTTACATTTCAGTCTGCTGCTGTGTGGAGGGTAATAAATCATGTCTCCATCTCCTCTAAGAAGGCTCCAGACACTTTAATCATCCCATATTCTTGTGTGTTTAGCCATAATAATTTGGCTCTATCATGCAAGGACAGTCCTGCCTGTGATTTATGTGTGAGTGCGAGAGGAAGGCGAGCCGGAACACATCCATGCCGCTGCTGCTGTGTGGGCTTGTTTTTCACTTCCCACAATCTTTTGTCATGGTGTCTATGTTCTATCAGTTCATTTCCTCGTCTCTACCAAAGCAGGCGTCCATATGTTGCTCTTTATTAAGGCTGCAAGAGAGACAATTAGATTGTACTACACTAAACAGTATTTTAAAGTCCTATACTGTACTAAACTTTACTACACTATACTATAGTGTATGTAGACCCTATAGAAACCATCTATCCACCCATTCTCTTCCGCTTGTCCGAGGCCGGGAAGCACTGGCAGCAAGCTAGGCAAACAGTCCAGACGTCCCTCTTCCCAGCAACATTTTCTAGCTTCTCCGGAGGGATCCTGAGGCGTTCTCAGGCCAGATGAGATATATGATCCCTCCAGGGTGTTCTTCCTCAAGGTCACCTACCAGTTGGAAGTGCCAAAACCTCCAAAGAAGGCGCCCGGGAGGCATCATGATCAGATACCTGAACCACCTCAATTGGCTCCTTTTGGCTTGAAGGAGTAGCGGCCCTACTCCGAGTTCCCTGCAGATGTTGAGCCCCTCATCCTATCTCTTAGGCCATGTCCACATTACTCCGTTTCCACTTGAAACCACATATGTTTTGCTACGTTTACACTGAGCGTCCACACTACGCCGGAGTTTTCGAGCACCGTAAACGGATAAGTTTCTCCGGGGTTGCCTCTTCGTGTGGACGGTCGAAAACGGATACGTTCAGAAACGACGACGCCCACACCTGCGTTCGCTACTTGATTGGTTCTTAGCAGTCATGACGTATCCTTCCCTGATTCGTCACATGTCTATCACGTGACCCTTACCTGAAAGCTGACAAACAACAACATTGATTACCGATTGACTACCAGGTTAATTTAACATGGACAACTGATTACAGGTGTTGCTGACCTTGTTGTCTTTACTAGCAGCTGTTGTTCAGTTAAAGTCTGCATTTTTGCGGAGGAAGCAGCTGTTATTGGAGCGATTAGCGAGCGGTGTGACCAGCGGCGTTATCAGCCCTACGGAGCGGACGTCTGAAGTCACGGTTAGCAGTAAATGCTCTCCAGTAGGACAGACAGCTAAGCCACCATCAGAGCTACGAGTGAGAACAGCAATTCTGACGTTCCCAAACCGTACACTCTCCCACCCCCAGCTGCGCCTTTAGAATGGATGACAAGGGACAACCCTGGTGGAGGCCAACATCCACTAAAGCATGTTTGACTTCCTGCTGAAATTACGGACACGCCGCCACTCCACAAGACTCCCTGGGCTCACCACAGGTTATTAAACAATGGTGAACAATTTCCTCTGACAGTATATCAAATCTGGGTGAACATCTGTTTAAACCAATCTACTACTGCTACTCTAAAACTGCAATGAAATGAAAACGGGACAGTGGCAGTACATTTCTTTTTGGTTGTACCAAACAGATGCTGCAATCTGCTGTAATGTTTTGAACAGCTGAACAGGTGACGTCTCACCTCTCAATGACTGGAGAGAGAAAGAGAAAGTGAGAAAGGGAGGGAGAGCAGGGATTGAAGAGCAATCACAGAAGAGAAATGTCATATTTGCATATCTCAAAAATACATCACAGGGTGGCCATAAAGGGGCCTGTGAACACAGTTTTGCATATTGAGAGAAATTTCCACTGCTTCACAGAGAGCGCTGTTTATGTGCAATTTTAAGAGGAAGATAAAGGTTGTATTGGAAGGGAGGGAAACATATCACTCCCACCGGTAAAAGCGGAAGAAATATATTTTTTTCAGAAAACATATACGCGACCACACAGTGCCCGATGAAGCCTATCTGGTGTTTGTCAGGAGTGATGTTATCCTGTGTTGGACTCCAGACAGCCTGAAAACTTGGATGTATTTTGGTAGCTGCCCAGTCCTTTTCGCCGGATAAACCTAAAATATGAAATATGCTGGGATTAAAAAAAGGTCCCATGTTTCCAGCAGAACCATGTGAGTTGGATTAGTGCACATTAGTAGCCTCTGGTAAGCACTGCCACTCAGACCTACCTTCCTCTGTTAGTGGAAGTGTGTTAATGAAGAAGTCAGTGTGTCAGTTCTTAAAACCCATCTGGTCAGACAGCGCCAATATCTCAATTAGTGCTTACCCGAGATGGGGCTCACACTGAAGCCCTGTGATTTTGCCCGTCACCGGCAGCCACACTTCTCTCCAAACAACAGAACCATCTTGTTTTGATTTGATTAAAATGGATTAATTAATTACCGTGCGCCAAAGCTGTTGTTTGTGATTAATGAGGCGGCAACACCTAATCAGCTGGCAGACGGAGGAGCCTTATTGGCCGTCCTCCCCGTCTCACCTTGCTGTTTATTACTCGACCAAACTAATCCTCACCGGACTGCGCATAGATGGTGTTTACTGGTTCCAGATACTGATGATGTCTTGACACACTCTCATAGTCTGCGGCTGTTGGGAAGATGGTGATAGTTGTTGACCCATATGAATTTGTATCTACAGCCGTGGAATTGTTTGGAAGGGAATGACAGTGGCAGGTAAAGTAAATCAATGTTGAATGTAATTATAGACTGAATGAAAGAGAGATACGGCAATCCATCTGAGAATAATACAACATCAAGGCTTAAGGTTGATTCATTATCATTCTACAACACAAGGTTGCAAAACTAAATGCCAGCTGCAGTCCTTTTTAGCAGCTCAGTTGCCAGGAAGAAATGTTGGTGTTGTTTCTTCTGGACTTTTCACTTAGGAGACTCCAAATCAAAAGTAAACGTTGATTTTACGTTTGTTCGGCTTATTGCGTAAAGCTACGTAAGAAAATCCATCAAGTGCGGTTGTCATTTTTTACGGTAGTTGAGTTGTTATACTAGTTATGTTACGTTGTAACATTAGTATGTTTTTCTTTTAACACAAACTACTTAACACACCTTTTTTCTAACCTTCACCAAGTTGTTTTGTTGTTAACCAATCGGTTCACAACACTAACGCCGTGACGTGGCATTGTGAATTTCTGCAAGTGCGATATGAGGCTCATATAGAATATATTTGTGAAATGTACTTTTGGTTCAGAAACATTCATGTATTCTATGGTTTGCAGAAACATACAATGCAGATTTTTTTCTGGCGACTGGATTGTTTTGAATATCCTTTGGCTTCTGCGCAGGCACCTCACCTCACTGATATTACTGATGCTCGGAAGATCTGCACGGATGATGTTCTGGGCTGTTTTTCACCCGATGCAGAACCCTTCTATCCTAAGCTGTGCACAAACAATGCCAACATCACTTGAGATTATAATTTCACATCATCGTCTTCCAATAAGTACTGCTGGAGTGCATAGATAAATAAGTAACACACAACAGTAAAATGTTCCTTTAGATGATTGACAATTAAAAAATCTAATACTGCATTCGCCAGTATTGGATGGATCCGATCAACAGGTTCTTCATCTCTTACTTATCTTGCTTCTCATTGCTGCCATCAGACATGACCAGTCAAAGGTCCTCTCATGTCCACACGGCCGAGCAACACCTGGAGCTGCCAAATTGTTTTTCATAGACATTCAATACAAGATGATGTCCTGCTGATAAGGGCGCAAGATCAGAAAATCTGAAAAAAATCATTTTGTAGGCAAAGAACTCCCATCATCTGTTTGTTAGCAGACAGGCTATGTATGTCTTATTTTCCAAAGGTGTCAGTGTCCAGAATCTAAAATGTGCCGCCAAAGCCAAATTACATCCCTCAAGGTTTTTGTAAAACTGCATTAATTGATTTATTTGGCCACTCTGGTGCAGTGGAACAAGCTGTAAACACAACGTTCACATTATCACATTTTAAAATGTACAATACTCGATCATTTGTCTCTGAAAGTTGGTTATTACCAACATCCTCTGTTGACTTTGGATTTGACATATTATCCCCCAATAAATGTGATAAGGTGAACGCTTTAGCAGTTGCATATACAGAGCAACATTTATTCAAAGCTACTACAAGTGAAAACCTTTTTATATACCAACATCACACAAGGTCATTGAAAAAACGACTGATCAGTGCAGCTTTAAGTGGCATGCTCTTTTTTTGTTTTGTTTTGAAGTCCTCTGAGCTGCCTTTCACATGTGAAAGGTGCTTGATTTAGTAAATACTTGTTAACTGAAACGTGTCCTGTAGGACTCTGGGGCCAGAGGTATGGCGGGAGTAAAGGACTAACACAGGACCTTTACCCAGGAAACCGCTGTTCTTAAGAAAGCTAAAGAAAATGACTTACTTTAAGTTACGTGACAATGCTCAGTACTCAATACTTGAAGGATTAACGTTGCCTATATAAATATTTCACACACAGTACAGTGTGTTTGCCTGAACTGCAGAGTTGGGAGCGGCTTTATATGGAGTCCTCTTTACTGGATGTGTACCAGAGCTGTTTGTTGCCTCGGAAATGTCATTAATTCCCTGCCAGGGTTTTCAACAGCAGCGTGTCTACGCTTCACACGCTGACCCCCGTTCACTTTCACTGTAGCTCTTGAAGGGACTACAAATAGGGTTTCATACAGCCGAATAAACCAATCCTTAGTTTAACTGAGTGGCCTTTTACAGGGGGCTCAGTGCCCTTCTTTTTACAATTTTCTCAGTTTTCTGAAATGTCAGCTCTCCTCTGCATGCTGTTTATCTTGCCATCTAATTCCTGTCACAGAGAGAGAGGCCGAGAGAGACAGACGGGTTACCAGCCTCGGTGTTTTTGTTTTTTTAATAGAGCAGTTATGGAGGGGTTGGCCTTTTTGGGGGGTTTGAACAATGTTCTGGGAGCACTCAGTCATTTCTCACTCTGTGACTTTTAAGAGCTCATGACGGATTGGGTTGCCGCCTCTTCCACATTAAACTGAGAATGGTATCGCTCAAAGTAGGCCTGTAATGCACAAATAACCCGCAGCCATTTTAGAATAAATGCATGGCCGTGGCAGCGGGATGCGGCAGACCTTTGGGTGAACCCCGAATGGAGCCTTCTGTTTCCTATTTAGCCAATGCCTGTGATCTGTCATATGTACATACATATATACAGACTGCTCTCTACCCACTCTGCCACTGAAAGCTGTTTCTTGTGCTGGTAGGGGGAGAACAGCCAGTCTACCGTAGTGTTACACTGCTGCAGATGTATAGGGCCGATATTGGCCTTTTATTAAAACTCAGATCCAGCCCAGTTGGTTTGCACTCCCTCTGACACAATGCAGTTTTAGAGAATGCATTTTTTATTCAATCCGCCACTGAAGTTGGAAGGAGGCTGTGTTTTGTGGTAGTCTGTCTATCTGTGTGTCTTAGAAAGATATCTCAAAAAGTTACCAACAGCTTTGGCTGACAGAGCGTTCAGTGCAAAGATCACTTTACTCACATTTGGTCAGGAGCCCGATCTGGGACGTCTGCCATCCCAAACTGTTTTTAAGCAATGTTCTCCGAGCACTATGTTGTGTTTGTGAGAAGGTTTCGCGGCATTTTCCCTCTCTGAATAAAATTTGTAATTCTTAATTTTTTTGGCAAAGTCCGTCAGCAGCTTCAGCGCAGAAACACTGGTAATAAGCCAAAACACGTCACACACACACATTTATTCCCACTCACTATCAGTCATGATAGTCAAAATAGCTGTGCCATGGTGGGGCACCCCCCCCCCCCCCCCTCCCCAAAGTCCCAAAATGTCCTTCCATTTCACTGTTGATGTTCTAAAATGTAACTGTGAAACACAACACGCTGTACAAACACAAGAAGACGTCAAGGAAATGTAGCTGGGATGGGATCAGTTTAGCAATTGTGACAACATTGAAGCTTTTGTGGAGTGTCAACAGGCGTCCAAGCTGTGTGTGTGTGTGGGTTCAAAGGATTGGCTGATTAGCTTCAGCTTTAAGATACTATGAGGACCTTTTAACTCAGTAAACGAGACCATCAGAGAGAAGATTGGCTATTTCTATATAGTTATTCTTAATGCTTTCCATCGGTGCCACCAGTTTGGATTCTGGCGAAATCAGATGAAATCATGCAGGTTCACCAGAAACTCCTTTAGCTCAGACTCCAGCGGGGCCTCCGAAAGCGACCAGCCCACCTCGGGCAGACCCAGATCCGGCTTCGTGCCCGGTAAGCGTCTCCTCCATAGCCAGGAGTGGAGCTTGGCCTCGCTGCTCCGCCGGTCCCCGCTGTGAGCCAACACTGTCATTATGCTGCTGGAGACCCAGGAACCCATCACCAGGCCCATGAATTGAAGGATTGTGAATGTTATTAAGCCATGCTAAGTAGAGGCACAGGTCAGATAAGGATTTACAGTTACAAATCACTCCGCATTCATTTGTGTATTGCATTTTTTTAATTTTTTAATTTTACAAGTCACATACCTCATTTGTGCTGCACCTGAACACACCTTTGGCTCGCACTCTTGAAACTTTCACAATGATAACATTGAGCTGGAAGGACATTTGGGGATTGAGGGGCATCATAAATAATATCAGGGAGTTAGTCTTTAACATAACATTCACTAGAGATGAATACAAATTTTTGAATTCATGCATTTTCTCCAGCAAACACAGCTCCAGTGTATTCTGTTTCGCTGCTACTGACTATGCATTCATCCTGGCATCCCCTGCAGGCACTGAGAGGAAGGTTCAGATGTGACTTAAACAAAGCTGGAAGACTGTCCGGGGGAAAGTATTGCTGCGAGTCATTACAGCCTCTTCTTGTCTTGTCTGGCTTGATCGCTGCTAAAATATTTAGGACTAAATAATGTTGCTTTACTGTATCCTTCATGAATAAAGAACATTGGGGACGGCGGCGCATGCAGATGCAGTGGCCAGTAGCTCCCATGGACTTTGCTACAGTTTTGTTTTTATTCATCAAAGTAATAGTAATAGTGTCATATTAAAAGTTGGTGTACAATGTTTCCATGATGTTGAATTTTTAATGGTAAGATGCCAGCCATATTATCTGCCCAGAGAATTCACCAGTGTTTTTGTTGCTGCAACAATCAGAGCACATTTCCCTGCCTCTGCTGGCTACTTACTCCCAACTAATTAAACCGGTCAAACCACCAATATATATATATATATATATATATATATATAACTGTTAAATTGCAAAGCAGAGACTTCAGGAGAGACTGGAGAGAGACCTCAACAGGCGACTTGGGGCAGGTGATCCAAAATAGCACAAGCTACTAAAGCAGGAGCGCCCCCATCATGTGTGAGGCCACGTTGCCAGAGAAGGAAAAGAAATCATCCTCACTGGAAACATTAAAAACTGGCATGGGATATGCACGACCCAGGACAGGAGGGCTCTACAGCGGGCAATTTAAACCGCCCAGAACATCAGTGGTGGTACATTTACTGGGCATCAGTGATATCGGTGAGGTGAGGTGCCCGCACAGAGCTCAAAAGATGTTAAAAGACGATACCCACCCAGCAACAGTCTGTTCACCCTGCTGCCATCTGGCAAGAGATACAGAAGGAGCTTCTTACCTCAGACTTAGACTCCTCAACTCATCCTCCCTACTCCACCATAAAGGGACGACAACTTGTTCAACGCTGTGTTGTAGAATGACAATAAATGAACCTTGAACCTTGAAGAAAAATAATAATGGAGACTATCATCACCAGAAAACTACAATATGTTGTCTTCTTGTTCAAATGTCCAAAAGACTGATATAGTCTTTGGGTGTGCAACATGACTCTTCGACACCAGTAGAAGCGAAAGGTAATTTGTGGGGCAGAGCCCCAACAGCTGGCAGCACAACAAAATGTGGTTTTAGTGGTAGCGAGTAACTTAAAAATGAATATAATTCTCGGTTAATGCATGACAAGCTAGAGACCATCTTGCAATGGGATCCCACCAGCTGTGATGCCAAATCGGGCCAGAAGGGTTCGAAGTGTTGGGGACCATTTGACCTTCCCCACTTCCTGCACCCTTGCTCGGAATACGGCCATCTTCAACGGTGCTTTCATTTTGATCTCAACTACACACCGGTTGAGAATGTGACACTTGACAGAATCTGGCCCCAGACAGACATAAACATCTGTCAAAGTACTCAAAACTTCTTCTGTGGTAGGTACCGCTACAGTAGGTCTCCAGAACCACATTCTCACACACACACAAAGTGAAAACAATTCCAGCGTCACGGCTGGTTAAAAACCCTTGGTTGCTGCTGTTATTTAACATTATTCTACGGTCTCAGGTCAGTGGATGATAGTGTGTTTTAAACGTGCTTGAGAGGCTGCTATGCGGGGATAGCCCTACACTCTCAATGACAAGTGCTCCGATTGTGGGAAAACAACAAGAAGCGCGCCCTTGGCAATGAAAGTGGATGGCACAAATGTGATGCAAAGTGGGGCTGGTTGCCTGTTGCCAAAAACCTTTAAAAAGGATGCCTTACACTCCAGCTATTAAGTATTACACGTAAAGGTGGGGGAGATGTGTAAGACAAAATAAATCTAAATTATGAAATTTACAGTGAAATTAAGAATAAAGACATTTAAATTAAAAATACAATGGTCAATATTTAGGTATTAAGTCTCAACGAAGCCAAGTCTTTTATTTTATGCCTATATGTCTATTTAGTCTATTTATTTATCTATTCTTTTATAGGCTTACATATTCGCAAATCTGTTTTTATGGGCTATCGCTGTGATTTATTTGATGTGATTGTTTCACATTTTGTACCTCCTTGAAGTCCGGCTTTTTGTCTTCATCTCTCATTAGACAGTAATAGCAAAGTAAAGTACAATATAAGTAAATAATTACTGTAAGTTTGAGGTGCGTTTGACAGTTTTTGTTGTCGTCGTCGCCTCCCCTCTCACCGCCGTCTAAATGCACTGAAGGCCGCAACGGGATGCTCCGTGCGTGAAGACACAATGGCAGCAGGGTTTTTTACTGGCACAACTTGCCACCAGAGAAACAAACATTTATTCTAGCTTTCTCACGAAAGCTTTGATGCCCCAACAATGTAGCATTCCCAAATGTGAGTTACGCCCCACATAATCTTGTCATAAATTTGTCATGATGCAACTTGATTAAGTCTTTCATCAGACCCACATCATTCAAACTCAACACCTCCAGTTTGTAAATTGGACTCAAAACGAAAAGAGATCAGAATCACAACCGTTTATTTTGCCAGAGTATGTTGCGCATACAAGGAATTTTACATGATGGATGGTGCATAACATCAACACAGTGCAAAAAATAGAAAATATTTAAATGTACAATCAAATGTAAAATAAAGTGCACAGAAGAACAGATAACAGTACTTTAATGTAAGTGTAATTTAAAATTAAATTTAATGATTTAAAAAAACTACTAGTTTAGTTTTTTATTATTATATTCATTAGACAGCCTGAGTTGTCAAGTTATAAACGCCAAAGACTTACAAGTTTACAATGCCACAGCCATGTTTCTCTGTTCTATGATTCACAGTGTCAGCACATGAGAGAGATGTTCTGAGCCAATGGGGTTCTAAATGGAACCACTTTTCTAACCAAAGAGCCTTGAGACTTGTCTGGCTTCAGCTACACAGCTGATTTAAGGCTTTAGAGGAATCTCCAGTTGAGGAATATTTTACAGCAGTGAGCGTAGATCTGCTGCATTTATTCTCTAACAGCCTCCATTAGTGTGTGAAACTAGCTCTGATCACAACAGCTTACTGGTCACCAGCGGGCCGCGCTGTGGATGCAACGTGACAAGATATGAAGTGCGCTCCCTGCTGGGTGATTGATAGACGCTACCCAGGCTGGATAGAAGGAAATTGCTGTTGTCCTTCTTATTTGCACTCATTGATCCATCTAAAGGCTAGAGGGAGGTAGAGGGAGAGACTGAGAAAGAGACAGGGATGGTAGATGTAGCCACGCCGGAAGCAGGTGGAAGTCAGCGGCAGTCCAGAGCTTTTCATTACCCACGCCCAGCTTCACCCCAGCACTGCGTGGAGGGTCTCCTCTTCAGGAGCGGCAACACAGGGGGTTTGGGAGCACTCAAATGCAGTAAAACGCAGCAGAAATAGGGCTGGATGTTCAATATTAGCGTTTATTGTCTGTCCACATACTCAGAGAGAAATGATCTCTTGGTTTCTGGGGTTTCTTTACACAGACTAGATTTCTGTAAAGGTCATATTTTAACATCCACATCTTTGAGAACAGTGTCTACATACAAATTATAACTTAGAATGTAGTGTTTAATGGAATGACAATTAAAGTACAATATCTAAGTAAGCATGCTAAATAACGCACATATGAGCTGCTGGGTCCTGTTTTTTCTGTGGCCCAACCTTAACATGTGATCATCTTATTAAGATCAAATTTGCCTTCGCTATGAGAAAAATTAGAACAATATTTCTCCTGAGTGAAATTGGCATGCAGCAGTTGCAGTACAAAGGGGGGAGAGTGCAAATATAAAGACTGCAAATACAAAATTGGTGAAGTGAAAAGAAACAACCAAAACAACTTGAAATCCTCAAAAGTGGTGCATGCATATAAATTCACCCCTAAATGAGATCTGGTGACAGGTTTGGACCGGGCTGATGACTGACTGGTCATTTCCCTGGAGCCACATTGTTAGCATGGCTAAAACTAAGTATGTAGAAATGACGCAAGTTTTAAGACACTTATGTATCGGCTTCACTCGTCAGAACCGGAGGTTGCCGCCTGCAGACGAGCAAAGACAGCTGACTTCCAACAATGAAAACAATTCAATATAAAGAATCTCAGCCATCAGCACCTTTTAGTTGTTGTGACTGAGACTGTTGTGTCTTGGGACGTGATGAAGTCAAAGTTCAACGTTTTTCCGCGCTCAAAAAAAATGCACATTGAATTCGGCAGCTGAGAGCTGTGTCTTCCTCCATGATAAAAACAATAAAAAAGGGGAAACATGTTTTTTAAACATTCACACAAAGATAAAAGATTAATTTCGGCCCAATGATGGCAGCAAGCAAGGGGAAGAGAGTTTGTCTACGACAGGCCTGGTGTGCCAGCGGGGAGTCATCGTTATTACACAGACCCTACCCTGGAATGTTAAGCTCTCCACATCCTCGGCTCCTCAATGGTCCAGGAGGAGACCGGGAGCCACGAAGAAAGAGCGAGTCTCTACCCCTCTGTGTCCTCGTCCCCACCCCGCCTCATCCTTCTCCACCCGCGTAATCTCCCTAACATCCCCTGCAGAACAGTGGAGGCAATATTTTGTGACAGAATCTCTCAGACTATTAGGCACCCAGAGGCACCTGTGGGAGTCATCTCTCTCTCTCTCTCTCTCTCTCTCTCTCTCTCTCTCTCTCTCTCTCTCTCTCACTCACTCCCCTGTCTCCCTCTCAATCTATCTCTCTCCCGGCAGCACAGCTGTTATCTCTCAGAGATGAACACACACATGCTCGCTCATACAGTACATATGCACAGAAGCATTCCCTCGTGCACCTTCACCACCCAGACACTACACACACAACACACACCTGCCTTCGGCAAAAGTAAACTCGTCTTCGCTTTATTCTGCAATTCTTCACTGCAGCAGCTGCAACAGAAGAATCAGAGTGATGCATGTGTTAAGGAAACACAGAGGGAAGTGACAGAAGAATGGAATTAATTAGGTGAGCAAAGCAAAACACTTCATGGCCGTATTTACATCAGAATTTGTGAACTAATAACGAGAATACAAACATTGGTGATTAGCCTCGGTCTCCTGCTCGGCGTGTGTTTCTTCCTTCTTGTTCAGCAGAGTTTCTCCAGCCAATGACAGGGGACGTAACGCCTTCTGTCGGCGGGTTAAGCGGCAGGCTGGTACTCGTGTGGCAGCAGGGAAAACAGCAAATGTCGACTTGAATAGGACGAGAGCGGGACTTAGTTATCCTTCTCTTCCTCTGAGGACGGATCTTCCTGCTGCAGGTTAAAGTGGGGGATCACGGGGCAAGTTATCCGTCTCTTCTTCAGGATCCAAGTGTGTTTGTGAACGGTCTGTTGTTCGTCCAATGAGGTGGGGACTGTTACCGAGGGTATTTTAGGGTACCATTGCTGTTACCTCTTTTAGGGGTTTGGCGCAGTTATATAGTCTAGGCTTTTCTTCTTACATGTAGGCCTCTCTCGTTGTAACACTGGTATGTGGTCATGTACCTCTGCTTTTATTTTATTTATTTTATTTAACCTTTATTTAACCAGGTAAAATCAATTGAGAACCAATTCTCATTTTCAATGATGACCTGGCCAAGAGGCAGTAGCACAGTCCACACAAGTTACACAAACAACACAGATACAATACAGTGTGACAAGCAATGGAAAAATGACTAAAAACAACCTAGATAAAATAATAAACACGATGTACAAAATAAAAGGCAGATTACTGGATGTTATTTGTAAAAAAATGGAAGAAAGAAAGAGAAGTGAGGGCTGGTCAGCAAGTACAGCAGTCAACTATAACTTGTTGCAGCTTATGTTTGAACATGTTGAGAGAGGTGAGAGCTGTTAGTTTGAGTGTGTTTTGTAGTGAGTTCCAGTCCTTTGCAGCGGCAAAATGAAAAGAGTTATGACCAAACACAGTACGGACTTCCACCCAAAGAAATGGTGGCTGAATGGAATTTTGGACACGGTGTTCAAAACACTGACGCATCCATCCATTTTTTTATAACCTGCTTGGCCTGTTAATCAGAATCAGAATCAGAACCATATATTTGCCAAAGTATGTTGCACATTCAAGGAATTTGACATGACAATCAACACAGTGCAAAAAACATATTAAAATTTACAATAAAATATAATATATAGTGCACAAACAAACAGATGTAAGTGTAAAAGTGTATTTAAATAGGAAACCTAGAAGGGATGTGCAGGGGAGTGACGGGTAGGAAATTGTCCTGGGGATGACAGAGTCAGTGAGGGTCCCGGGCTTTGTTGATGAACTGCAGACCAGAAGAAGCTGTTGGTGTGGCGTGAGGTCTTGGTCCTGATGGACCGCAGCCTCCTGCCAGATGGAAGGGGCACGAACAGTTTGTGTCCAGGGTGAGAGGGGTCGGCTACAATCCTTCTTGCCCGCTTCAGGGTCTATAAGGCAACCCTGTCTCTTAGAAATGATATACCACTTGTCTATTATAGCAACAAATATGATACGTTATCAACACAACGAGGAAATGTTGTGAATTAGCATATGTGGCAAATCAGAAAAATGTTGATCCTGAACAGGCGGCAACATCCGGTTCTGAAAAGTGAAGCCAATGCGGAAGTGCTTCTGTTTCAGCTGGCTTTTTGTTTGTTGTATATTTAGAATGCGTGTTTTTATGAAGTAAATAACCACTATAGATGACGATAACAAACTAAAAGGATAACATTTAGAAGTTTTCAAAAAAAAAAGAATAGTCTGAAATATTTGCTCCCTTTTTTCTTTAGTGCTGATCCGGTCTGTGATCTGATCCATGACTCTGATCCATGATACCATCCGAGCCGTGAGTCTTAGTATCCGTTGCACCACTAATGTGACCGACCCACACTTCTGTTTCAGCTGGCTCTCTTTTTTTTCTAACTTTTTGTTTGTTGTTTATTCAGATGTTCTAATATAATTATGCACGTGGTAGATGTTTACTGTGAGATTTGTGTTGCATCTTCAAAGTGTCTATACTTTAGTCACAGCCCTGTGAGAAGACAGAGCGCTGCTGTGTGATCCAGACTGCAGCAGAGGAATAGAGCCCTCCTAAATGATGTGGTTATGAAATGAAATCCCATTATCCTGCTACTGGGAGATGTGAAAATGCACGGAGGTGTTGATTTGCTGTCAAAGGTGAGCGTTAAGGCTGCACAATTTTCACCTTTGTCTGCAGTCACCTGAGGGAATGTGGACCAGTAGATTTATTTGGTGGCTCTATTGGAAGATGATGAGTCAAGCAAAGTGTTTTTCTAATAAAAGCGGCTTCTGCTACACTAACTTTCACCGAGGCTTAGATCGACATGCTGGGAAGATATGAAATTATCAATCCAAACAGTTTGGTCGGATTGAGATTCTGTGTAAATATGCTGGATTCATAAATGTTTTACAATCTGCTATGGTGAAAACAAACCGTGTCCGTTTACTAAGGTGCACTAGTACAATTCTTGGTACTTTTTTTACTTGACTTATTTTCGGTGTATTCTCCTTTTTATCGTTTACTTATCAAAATCACAAACGATTTGATTAGCTTATGAAATAGGATGTTATAATTATTAAACAAGTTACATAACTTTAGCACACCTTGTGCCCCCTACAGGACCAGTGCATGCTCCTCTGTAGCTCGAGGCAAAAACAACCAACATAATGTACCACACCACATCAACAACACCCAAGCGCCAATATTCAATACACATAAGGCAAATAAGAACTCCAGTGTGCTCACAGTGTCAACAAAATTTAAGTATGCATGCATTCAAAATCCAAAGAAACTCATCAAACAGGTCGGCATAATAACTCCATTTACCAGGTTCTAAATTCTTTACAGCAAAGTAGTGACAGCATCCAATTTCAGCTCCTCAAATGGAATAATACCAAATCACTGCTATACACCACTTCCCCATGTGCGGCAAACACACACACACACACACACACACACAAAGAGGAAATTCTGCAGCATGTCTAAATGACCAAATTATCTGAATAATCTTATGCTCACTTTGCTTTTATTAGTTTTTTTCCTCGAAGACAGTCACATTTGGTGTCAGTAGTCCAGGCTACCATTGGATAGCGAGGCAGCTGCAGGTGCAGCATGATAGACACATTCATCAGCAACTCATTGTTCTTACAGAACGCGTGAACTAGCGAGACTGCAGTTGCTACGATTAGTTACTCCGCAATTTGGCTCATGAATAGCTGGCCCATATCTTTCCGTACTTGCCAAAGTGCCGCTATGGGAGTTGTTTAGTTGCTTTATGGACACGCCAGCACTGGTGACCATCAAGTAATGTTCTTACAGGTTATGGCCTAAGTGTTGACATGAGCTGTGATCTGTCTTTCTCAGATTGTTTGCTTTGAATATTTTTATTTTTTTGAGGTGAGGAGTCATGAAAGTATCCAGTATTACACAAGAAAAAGTAAAAAACAGGTTAAAGATAAGAAATAGTGATTTACTATATAGTATATTACTATATATTAACCCTTTATTCAGTATTAAGTCAAAATAACTATATAATGATGATGACAACCTTACTTGGACACCAATGGAGTTTTATGAAACAGAGGAATGCTCAGGCTTTGTATATACACACAGTACTTAAAAACAGCACCAGACATATCCATCAAATATATTTTGCGTAAAATTATGAATGACTTATGTATTTGTATATGCCTCTTTTATGTAAAGGATCTAAAAACATGCTTCAGTCAGTGTTTATATATTTCACTAAGGGTTTCTGTAGTGCCCCATGCTGATGCAAATACTGTATCCATTACATACTTGCCATTAGGGGACGTTAGAGAGTTTTGGAGAACAATTGTCAATTTTCGAGATGAATCTATCGATCAACACTTGTGCTGGTAGTGTTCAGAAAATATTTAAACGCATCAAAGTTATCCAGATTACAATAAGTGTCACGATCAGGCTTTGCCTTCTGTGTTCTGTGTGTGTCTTTGTGTAGCTCTCCTCACTCTACCTGTCAGCCACTCCCTCAGCACCAGCCTAACTCCCTTCACCTGCCACTGATCACTAATCAAGCACTCCCTCATCAGCACAACTCCCCTTAGCTAACATACAAGGGTAATGTTAGCTCCACAGGTGTTCACATAGAATCGTGACGTTTTACAAACATATATCTCATCTCCAACTCTCTGGGTAACTAATATCACTATTACACAACGTTTAACCATGACCAGCTGCTAATCGACTAAACCAGCCTGAACATGGAGAGTATGTGGAGCAGGGCCTGATAAGCAAAGGGTCAATTGCAGAAAATGACTCTATGCCTTATTAATCTTTGGTTGTTGGGAGATGATGGTCTGTTACTTTGAGGTAATTTCCAGAGCAGGAAACGAAACACATCAGTCAATCACTTTTATTATTTACCAGCCATCATCATTACATCTCTTGGTCTGTTATTGGGTCCTACAAATCTTATTTCCTCAAATACCTTCAAGACTCGCTACCAGACAAAATGTTGAGCTGGAGATTTGTGGTGGAACACTCTGAGGTTGGTTAGAGTAAACCAAAGCTCCGTTCAGAGGGGATTACTGAAGATTAATTATTTGTAATTACCATTTCCTAATTTGAATACAGCCGGCTGATCATGTCAGTGATTCTCCTCCTCAACCACGGTTTTAATTTCAGCCCCAAATGCTGCCTGTGTTCAGCTCACTCAGAGGTGGCCTGATAACTCTGCCGTCGCTCCGCAGAAGCTCCTCTGGGTTTCAGCTCATTTTCAAATGCTTTACTCATCAATTGTGCCACTTCCCCAGTGGCAGTCAGTGCCACTGTTTAATTTCTGTCTGTGAACGTAAAGGCTGTTGACATGGAAGCATTTAAAGAATAATTGTGGGTAGTTTCAGCCTTTCTCGTTGTTTGTCACCGTGACAATTGATTGCGGCAATTGAGGCTTTTTGTTGCTGCTCTTGAAGTGCTGCTCTTTATTACCCACTTAAGGGCCAAAACACGCTGCAACAATTTAACCTAAAATGTGACTTAAAATGTAACAAGTCTAGTCAACTGTGCTTGTCAAAACCCAATAGGAGTGGGCTAAATGGAATATGAAATAAAAACGAAATAGAAAAAAATAGAATTAGCGTGGGGTGTGAGAGTTGCTTTTTTATCCAGTATATTGTGTAATATTGGACCATGAAGTGTCCAAGATGAGCTAAACATACTTTTGGTCTTCATCCACTCTGCGTGCTCCTTTGCAGCTCTTGATTCACTGTCACTGAGGTAAGCTGCACTTACCGTGAGCTACATCACTCAGAACACTGAGTAAGAGAAGTTACTTGACAAATAAGTCAAAGTTGACATTGCTTCTCATGCGGGGCATGTTTTTCTTTGACCCATCCACCTCCCCTTCCCACCGGTCCTGTGCAGGTTTCTGCAGTCTTAATACTTCTTGGTTCATTTCTATATCATAATGCATGGGGTATCTACAAATGACAGCACTGTAGATTATTGTATATTGTCTATCAACACCGTAATAAGCTAGTTAAGAGTCTCTGCCGATATTTTAATCTCCGGCCCATGTCGTCTCGGCCCACGTTGTTCGCCTGAGATGGTGGAAGTAGTTGTGGCTCTGGTGCCTCATCGTATAGGCCTTGAGTTCAACACAGCCTCTACAAGCATGGTTGTCAATTGCTCATAGTTTACCTTCCTAGGACCATCTTTAAGCCTGTTTTTACAGATCTCACAAGTAGTAAGATTTTCAGGAGTCTGATCTGAGACTAACTCTAACTGCACTGCCCAAGTGACTGCACAAGTGAAAGGTTCAATGCAGGCCTTCTTAAACTAACCACTTACCTTGACATACAGTTGCATACTGCATTGCACCCTGAGGGGGGGGGACTCAGTAACTGTCTCTGGGTAATGGAGCTATCAGGCCTCTCGTGGGATTGGTTTTGCCATCAACTATTCGGGGTCACCTCTTAATCAATGTATGTACAAATCATCATTTTGACCTGATGATGGTGCTACATGAGAAGTCAGAGGATCAAAACAGATATATTATATCCTCGAGGGAACATGAACAAACTGATGTTCACAGTCACCATATCTCAACCCAGCTGAACACCCAGACAGCCCTCTGCATGAGCATCATCAAAACACCAGATGAGGGAATCTCTTCCGCTCATCCCTCCTGTAGAGTTCCACACACTTGGAGAATATATGACACGGAGCACTGAAGCTGTTCCTGAGGCATCGGGGTGGAACAACAGCTTGCCAACACACTTGTGTGCTCACCAAATTGCATGGCCATCTGCCTATATTATTAGATTTGTACATTGTGGCTTGAAGGTGGTGCAAGAGGGTCACTGCAATCATTATTTCAGATATAATCCTTTGTGGACTAGGAATATCCACGTTCAACTTCATGGCAATCTGGCCAGTTAGATGTTCACACTCCTCGGGTTCTGCCTTTAGGAGGGCAAAACCAAGTAGGTATGATTGCTAATACTGCAGAACAACCTTGTTACACATAAGGATAGCGGCCTGCTATTACTCGACAAATGGTCAGTCTGTTGGAGAAAGTGCTCCGCTGTCCCTGCAGTAGGTGGTGGAGAGGGTGGTCCGGGTTATCCAATATGGGTAATAGTTTCTTCAGTGTCCTCCTCTCCACCACCTCTTCCAGATAGTCTTGTTTACCACCAATGATGGAGCCGGCCTTCTTAACAAGTTTGTTCAGTCTGCTGGTGTCTCCGGCTCCAATGCTGCTCCCCCAGCAGACTACGGCGAAGTACAGTGCACTGGCCACAACAGACTGGTAGAACATCTCCAACATCTTGCTACACACGTTGAAGGATCGAAGTTTCCTCAAGAAAAAGAGTCGACTCATCCCCTTCTTGTACACAGCGTTGATGTTGGTCTTCCGGTTCAGTCTGCTGTCGATGGAGACACCCAGGTACTTGTACTCCTCCACCACGTCCACATCCTCTCCCAGAACTCTCGGCGGTTGTGGAGTCGTCGTCTTCCTCCTGAAGTCGACCACCATCTCTCTGGTCTTGGCCACGTTCAGACGCAGGTGATTTCTACCAGCCCACTCTACAAAGTCATCCACTACTGCCCTGTACTCCTCCTCCCGTCCGTCCCTTATACACCCGACCACTGCAGAGCCATCAGAGAACTTCTGCAGATGGCATGACACAGAGTTGTACTGGAAGTCAGTGGTGTACAAGGTGAACAGGAAGGGAGACAGAACAGTTCCCTGTGGGGCTCTAATATCACTGACCACCACATCAGACAGCACACGGCCCAGTCGGACAAACTGTGGTCTGCCTGTGAGGTAGTCAGTGATCCAGGAGACAGGTGGATGCATTAACCCCCACCACCCGCAGCTTCTCACTCAGCAGCACTGGTTGGATGGTGTTAAATGCACTGGAGAAATCAAAGAAAGTGATTCTCACAGAGCCACCGGATCCATCCAGGTGCGACTGAGCTCGTTGCAGCAGGTAGATGATGGCGTCGTCCACCCCCACATGAGGTTGGTATGCAAATTGCAGAGGGTCCAGTGAGGATTTCACCTGCGGACGGAGGTGGGCCAAGACCAGCCTCTCCAGCACCTTCATCACATGAGATGTGAGGGCAACTGGTCGGTAGTCATTGAGGCTAGATGGTGTCGTCTTTTTTGGTACAGGAACCAGGCACGATGTCTTCCACAGCACCGGGACTTCCTCCTGCTTCAGGCTCAGGTTGAAGAGGTGTTGCAGGACATCAGTCAGCTGGACGGCACAGGTCTTCAGGACCCTGGGGCTGATGCCATCAGGTCCTTCAGCTTTGCCTTGGTGGAGTCTCTCCAGCTGTCTCCTAACCTGGCCAGTCGTCACAGAGAGGGGGGGGAGGGTGGAAGAGCCCTTTGATGTTGAGGGCTCTGTGTCCATGCAGCTCACCAGGGGGGACAGAGGGGACAGAGGGGGAGGTGTTTGGGAGGTGTGGTGTGTGGAGGAGACAGATGACGGCTCTGAGCTAAACCTATTGAAGAAAGAGTTTAGCTCGTTGGCCCTCTCTAGGGAGCCCCCTGGTTGTCTCCCTCCAACCTTGAAGCCAGTAATCTGCTTCATCCCCGTCCACACCTCCCTCACATTGTTCTGCTGGAGTTTGGCCACCAGCTTCCTCCTGTAGGAGTCCTTGCACTCTCTGATCTTTATCTTCAGGTCGCGCTGGACACTCCTGAGTTCGTATCTTTATTGGTTTGTTAAATACATGCTTCCCTGTTACCAATGAAGAACAGCACGCAGCCATCTCATCTTTTTGATGATATCTACCCCTTCCATGACAGTATTACACGATCAGAACAACTGACATAGTATAAAGATCATGAAAGTCCAGTCAGGGTAGAGGCTATGGTGGATGGTACCAAACCTTCACCCAGGAAACTACTGCTCATGTCCTGTGAGAAACCAAGTCAACAGTGACTTATTTAATCAAAGTTTTGTTATGTAACTTACTAACGTACTTAACTAACGCCGCGTACGTGAGTAACGTAACAAACATACTCATTTTAAGTAACAAAGGTAACTATTTGAATCAAAACAATGATCTTTTCCTGACTCATTTTGTTACCAGTACTTAACCAAGTAAACCTAAAAATTAAGTAAACATACGCTGGTTTATGAATACGTCTGATTTGTTTTGAAAGAATCTATGCATATAACGAGGAAACCGACACGTCGTCCCACGTCCAAAATGGGCACGAGAACGGAGTTTGAAGTGTCGAGCCACTGACCAAACGTTGAAATGAGAATGTGTTGGGCGCGCGGATGGTCCCGTCGTTGGTCCCCACAGAGCACAAAATCAAACCAACCAGCATTGTTTCTTTTAAAGAGTTCAACCAAACAACGAAAGACGTGTGCTAGCTGCAAAAACTGCAACTTTGACACAACCAACAAATCAGCGGCATCTGGAGCGGAGAACAAACCACATCTGTTCTTTTACCTCACGTCTCACCAACAGTCATCAGTTCACAACAGCACCGAGCGACAACAGGTTGTGGATTATGACTTTAATGAAGCATTATTATGTCCCCGCCACCTCCGGCTTCTGCTGCTGTATGCTGGGAGAGAGAGACAGAGGAAGGTATGGAGAATGGAGGGAGAGATAAAGGAGAGGGGAAAGCACTCTAACATACGAGGAGACAAAGAGAGATACTTGCATCTCCTCCAGCCGAGCGGGCTCTGGAGGTTTAAATGATTGTCGTGGGGCAGACGTCGGCTGCACTCATATTAAACAACAGCTTGTCTGCAGAAATAAGCTGCAGGGCTATTGGTTTACTCTCCATCTCCGTCCCTCGCTTCTTCTCCTACCCACTATTTGGTGTGTGTGTGCATGTGCAGAGATAATTGTGTGTATGTATTTGTGCGCATGTATCCGCGGATGTGTGCTCTGCATGCATGTGTATTTATTTCTGCATTCGCTTGTTTCGCTTTTTTTGGTGTTCCTTGTGCGTGTTCATGAACAATGTTTGCACACTTGGAAATGCTTTTGTGTGTGTGTGTGTGTGTGTGTGTGTGTGTATGCCTGCCACAGTGTACGTGTTATGGGCTTTTTCCCAAACACACACAGTGACTCCCATGTGCCCAGCTATTGATTTAGAAATGACCGGCCTGCTCACTCACACCATCTGCTCTGCTAACGAAGAGCGACGGAAAGAGAGTGGGAGCGAGGCGGTGAATGAGATATTATCCCAGTCTCTTCTCTCTCGTCTCTACAGCATCTAAAAAAAAATAAATAAAAACGAAGCAAACAATTAAAAGAGAAAAAAAAGGAACAGAGCGATGGCGCGTGAGCTGATGTTGATGTGACGCTGCCGCTCTGATGAAGAGGTTGCAGGTTGACCAGCAGGGTCACGATGGAGAAGCAGTCTGAACATTTAAGAAATAGCTGTGGTGTGTTGCTTTTGAAAGTTTAAAATAGAACACGATCATGAGCTTGATACGAGATACTAGTCCTTTTATGCTTGTCGTAGTAAAAACAACAACATCAGTTTACCCTATTTCCAACTGGTATTAATCTGTATTTTTAGATATTATCCACTTAATGAGATCTGGTCACTATGTTGTGACCAGATCTCATTATAGAGCGGACTGGTTGGGCCTCGCTTGCAGGTACACGCAGAAAGGGAGCACCGAGGCCTCACAATAAAAGCTGCCACCTCGGTCCTCTCTCTCCATGCACTTTGTTTGCTACCTTTTCCCCACCACACATCCATCCACTCACATCACTTACTGGCATCCACATCTTGTTTCTTTTTGCTATTTCGTTCACTTCTTTTGAAATAGATCTGTTAATGCAAGTGTTTTTCTGGTGTCTGTCTCACCCCGCTTCCTCTTAATCTTAGTATAGCAACATGAAAGGGATAGTTTGGATTTTGTGAAGTGTAGTTGTATGAGGTATTACTGCAGTAGATGGAGTTTGTAGAAACAGACAGGAGTAGCAGCACGGCATTTTATTTTTTGTTGGCTAAAATCAAGCAGCCGCCTCTGGTGCTGGGAAATCAAAGTGAAAAACTGCAGTTCCTCACATCGCCACTTGAGGCTATGTCCATATTTAATACATTATATGGTTAAAATACATTTAGCTGCTGCCCCCTGTCTACAGCTGTACATTACTTTACTCCTGTCTGTTTTTTTCGCCATTATGTTTTTTGCAACCAATGAACAGTAGTTACTATATTTGTAATGTGGAGGAGTGACGTAGAGACGTCGTATACGGCTCTGGTAGAGACCTGTCATTCACAGTAGCCCCGCCCTAAAACATACCCTGCTTTATGGTCTGTTTGACTCTAAATGGACCATAATTTCCTAAATGAACATCATGCTGTATTGAAGAAGACTTGAAACTAGAGATTGAGACCATAAACTCATGTTTACAATGTTTACTGAGGTAATAAATCAAGAGAGAAGTAGAGTCATTTTCTCATAGACTTCTATACAACTAGAGGAGTCGCCCCCTGGTGGTCATTAGAGAGAATGCAAGTTTAAGACACTTCTGCATTGGTTTCATTCGGCAGAACCGGAGGTTGTAGTACACAAAGTACCTCATACAACCCCACTCAAATAATCCAAACTATACCCTTCAGGCTACAAACAACCCACAATGCAACACTTCCTGTAGAAGCCACTGCCACACCCATACTCCCCCCACTCAAAGAGAATGTCTGATGTTGAATACGTCAATGTTACTGTGAAGACTGTTATCGTGACCAATAAAATGACTGTTTTCCTTTTGTCTGAAACAGATTGAGGAAATGTTCAGACTGTGTCAACACGGCAAACGGAAGCATAGCCACAGCAAATATCTTGGTCCTAATCATTGTAAAAGAGATGGAACTAGAATCACAGGCCTGTCTCCACGGACAGCCTGTCTCCAGCCTCAGTTTTCCCCTAGTCGCTTTAAGAGCTTTTCACAAACGGCCAAGTGAAGTGTCTTAAACTTTGTAGCCCAATACGTCAGTGTAATCCTGGCTGTATTCATGTCAGGTGCTGCTGTGGCCCCTCCGGTCCACATTAGCGACACCTCCACATCTGGCAACACGTTATTCAGCTGACAGAGGGGGCTTGTGTTGTATGGTTAGTGCGACTATCAATGGAGATGCGACATACAGGTTGTCAAAGTGTGCTTCATCCCCTTCTGACAGGCTGCCTTGAATATTACATGCGTCCCACGGCGTTAGCTGTTAAAAAACTGAAGGTATGTTCCATGTAATATTCATCCGGCAGAGGCCCGTACTGGATCAGCAGCGCAGGCCATAATACGCTTTATATTCACTTCCATTCACACTCGCTACCAGCAAATACACAAGCAGGATGAAAGATGCATTAGAGGTTACGAGGCGCGGTGTCGCATGCTAATGTTTCCCACACAAAAACACACACACACACACACACAAGGATAATATCGCCTACAAAGTAGTGCACAACGCTGGCTGGGAGCAAAGAGAAAGGTGTGCGTTGTTTGTGTCTTCTTCCTCCTCTGCCCCCCCCCACCAGTGGTCCGCAGCTTGTTATCCGTTGGAGTGTGACAGTGTGATAATCCATGTGCCGCTGACCCTATGATGTGCCGCAAGACCTGCTTCCGTGCTTGTGTGGGTGTGTGGGTGTGTCCACGCTGCTGCTTTTAACATTTAACGGTGCTCGAATATTTGTTCATTGTGTGTGTGTGTGCGTGAGTGCGCATTCGAATGCTTCTTTTTCTTTTCGCTTATCAGGCGCATGGGGCGATGCATATGCCGCTTCAATCATCCAGGAAGTGTGTGTGTGTGTGTGGGGGGGGGGGGGGGTCGTTTGATTTCCAGTGTAAGAGGTTCGAGACTTTGCAGAGGCCGCTTTCACATTTAGCGCCGCTCTTGCGCACACACGCACACACACACACACGCACACACACACACACACACACACACACACACACACAAGGGAACCACTCCAGTTGGTCAAATATATCAGTTTGCTGACACAGCAGTGCTATCTCACGTGGAGCTCTTAGCATTGGTAATATGTTTTGTCTGAGGGAAACATAATGCCAGAGTGTTTATTTTCATGTACGTGCGAAACATGCACCACCATTATTTCTCAACAGTCTCCAGATATGGCAGGAAAAGTGTGACAGAATACCGGTTGTTCTTATTGTTGTTGATTGTCTAATGTTATGCGCCACCTGCCATGACAAATTCCTTGTGTGTTACATATATTGGCAATAAACGGTTCGGATTCTGATTCTGGTTCAAACTGTTTGTGTGTTTAGACCTCACGAAGTTCTTCGAAATTAGTTTCAAGCTCGAGAGTCACTAACATCAGGAATGTTACATGGATGACAGGTGATTTTAACCCTTGATTTGAAGTTGGCAGTATGATTTGGCACCATATTTAGATTTATTTTTAATCTTTCTTCACACTCAGAGAAGATACAACAGAGTGACTCTCCTCAGCGAAGCTAGTCCTCACTATAAACTCTGTTGCTGCTCTGTCTCTGTCGTTCCTGCTCACTTAGCATTAGCATTAGCTTCAGCAGCAGAGCAGCTGACCATTGAGAAGCTGGATTGATGCTTCTTTAGTGAACGTCCAGAGGAGGATTTAGAGGGTTGACTGTCGACAGTTTTTGTTCTGAAGGTTCATTATGAGAAATGTCCCATTGGACCGAAAAAGCCATTTGTCCGACAGCCTGTTGTACCAAAAAACAAACGGCCATTGTTTTGTAAGTACATTGCTTGTAAAATACACACTCTCCGTGCAACAAACAGGAAATCATCAATGTTACGTTTTTATTTTTCTGTACATTTTATCTCTAAAAAACTGATTCAACACTCCCAAAAGATAAAAAGGGGGAGACAACACAAAGTGTATTTTCTATATGTTATTATAATTATGGGATGAGTGAAATAACAGACACTATACAGTACATACATGTTGCCATTCTGTATGAATGTAGATCTCTGGGTTTTTGGGCCACTGTAGGCAATGATGCCAATGAACGAGCAGGACTGTTTTATGGAATCGTTGGATATTTTCATGTTTGCACGGTGTGATCCTGATTTATCAGCTTATTCATCTGCTTCATTAGCCAAAATAAGACAATATCTCAACGATTTTCCATATGTCACAGATTTCTGTCTATATCATGATATCAAGTCAATTCCACGGTGACAGAGGAATCGTATCCATATTGGCCACTCCTCATATAGTTTGGTAACATTTTATTTCACGCCTCTACTATTCTCCCAGGACGTTTCCTGGGAAGAACACTTGGTACTAATTATAGGAAAATGAGGATTTCCAGGAAAGAAAAGCTCAATTTGAACTCTTCATTCATGAGTAATTAATTATTGGAAATAAATAATAATGAATGCAATTGTATTCTGTCCTGTGGAAACTTTCATGCTGCTGACCCGCTGTGCGACTAAAACACTCTCTCGGTTACACAAGCAACTAATTGGAGCGAATTAATTGGAAGTGTGCTGATTGAACACAGTCTCTATTTGCCCCACGATTACCACCCAATTACATCGTTCATCTCAGATAACGTTTGGAAATTCTCCTGGTTTTCTTCCAAAATGACAAATCTATGTGATACGTATTAATTGCATCTCATTGCACCTCATTTAGATAGTGACTCTGCAACACGCGGCAGTAAAATCTTTACAAAAAGATACAGGAAGTAACATGTGTATTTGTGAATGATGGAGAACAGGCTTATATAACGCTCACACACGTCAAATGTTTGACATCAGCTTCATGTGACTGGTATCCATGGTGGCATGATGCGGGGTGTGTGAGTTTTGTGTCAGCGTCCACACATTTCAATGCACGTAAAGAAGCTGTCGGGTTTGTGTTCTTTAACTCCGTCTCGTCGTCAGATTCCTGTTTCTCATTTGGACTTTGAACTTAAAACACCACAAAAAACACACGTCACTCATCAAAGTCATTTCACTTCTTTCTGATGATTTCATTACATTTTAAAAACCTGGACACACACACACACACACACATGGAGCAAACAGAACAGGAATGGAAAATCTGGTTATGGTTATTATCGTCATGGAAACCAACTGACGGCGAGCCTCTCTCTCTCTCTGTCTCTCTCTCTCTCTGTCTCTCTCTCTCTCTCTCTCTGTCTCTCTGTCTCTGGACTGCTGGGAGAATCGGCTGAAAGTAAAGGCATTAGTGTGTTGGACTGGTTCCAAGCATTCACTCCTCCCTCACTCACACACACACACACACACACACACACACACACACACACACACACACACACACAACGCAGCATGTTGAAATGTCCATGCAGTCATGCACACACATGCTTGCACACACACGTAGGCATGGTTTTGGGTTCAGACACACAAATAAACACACTCTCTCTCTCTCACACACACCTCGTCCACTCTGTGAACACATAGCCAGAGCTCCCTCTGCTGGTGACGAGTGGAACTGCAGCTACCATATAGCTGCCTTCCAGACAGCACCATCTTCATCATCAGCAGCAGCATCATTGTCGGACCACATGATTCGACTTTAATGCAATTCACTTTCAGACAGACAAAACCTTCTTTTCCCCCTTTAAGCATCTTTGAGCTTGTACAATTCATGTTATTCCTCACTGTCTATCAGTAACGTGTGTGTCAGCTTATCCAGCTCTACATTGAAGCTACTGTATATGATTTACAGTGAAACCCTGTGTCTTCTGTCATGGTCATTTTTTACGTGGTATATATTTCTACTCAGTATATTGTATTCATGCATAAGTAACTTCACCGTGTCTCTGTTGTGCAGAAGAAGAGTTCTCCCTCTCTGTTCACAAAGATAACTAACTGTGTTGTATGAGAATGTTCCAGCACCAAGGCCTTTGGGCCGCTTGCTTTGGTTAATGGCCGCTTGTTGTTCATTGTTGTTCAGTCTGAGAACAAAAGTCTGAGACCAACATGTGTGTAACATTGGCCGTCGGCCCCCACCTTTGCTCATTCTGTATAAAGAAAGCTTGTTCACTGTTTTCTGTGTTCTTCCTCACTGAGACTGAACGCATTATGTTGTGATGATTGAACCTTCTCTCCGCAGAGAATAAATACTTAAAGACCACCTGGTATTTGGTATTATTTATTTCAGCAGTAAAAGACTCACGCAAAGCGACTATAGGAATATTTTCCACCACACTTCATGCATCCTATAGCTGCACCATGTCCACTATTCTACACGTCTCGGGCGTCATTTTATACCCATTTACCTCAAATTCAGCATTACATATTTCACATCTTTACACACTTTTGGATCTCTGCTCAAATTGAATTGGTTTTAAATTATGGTTGGTGTTCATCACGACCAGCGGTCAGTTGCATGAAGCATCTGAAGATCTTTCCTAAAAATGCACTTTCTTCTGTATAAACGTGGTGGCATCAAAAGATTGTAGGTGCTCTCAATAGATACATCCTTACACTTAGTTTTTTTGTTTCTTTTTGTTGTGTTACTGTGAAATTACCCAAAAATTACCCAAAAATTACCCAAAAAAGTGACATGACATTTCACTTTTCAATTTTATCCTATTTTTTTTATTTACATTAAAAGCCATTTTCATTCTGCAGAGCATATTTGGATGTTGCGCTACTGAGTTTTATTGTCTTCTATAGTAGAAAAGTTTTATGGTTTTCCAAGTAGTCACTACCCCCCCCCCCCCCCTCATCTTTTTAATTTATCCGTAGATAAATGAATGTATTCTACAGAACAATAACTAGAGCACAAACGGTGTAACTTCAGAAAGAATAAGTTTCTGTCTTCACTTAATTTGACCTTTTTTATTGTTGATTTGTCGCAATTTAATCAGTTTAATTCGTCTACTTGTTGCCATGACGACTTTTAGTATGTACGCTGCATTAAGGAACATTGACATTCTTTCTGACATAAATATAGATTTTGCATTTCCCAAATTCTGAAAAAAGAATCTACATTATATGTTATAGTCGGAAGCTTCAAGTGGAGAAATACGATTATAAACAAAGGGCCACAGAGTTGCAGCAGTGGATGTGATTTGGGGTGTAATCTGAGCTCTTTGTGATATATGTTTGCTGTCAGTGTGAAGAGATGGAAAGGAAGACAAAAAAATGAAAGCAACCCATTCACATTTCTACGAAATAGATCTCAGGAAACGATTATTATTGGGCTCTTGCACACCTGGCAGTGACGGTAACTGTAGCCTTTGTTAGCGTCTGGTCAGTAATCAGGCCCCAGATGAGGGAACTGTTAATTAAATGTAATCACGTCGGCTCCTTATGGCCTAATGCCGTTGGTACACGGCCGCCTGTTATCCACGCTTGTCGAACAACACATCACGCGCTGTTAAACCCTGAGCGACACCGCGCCGGCTACAGACTAACTTCAGCCTGAGCCCTGAGTTTTTGCATCGCAGACGCTCAGCAGATGCTTTGGATATCCAGGCGGGCTTACGTTAAAGAGATTGGATATTCTTTTTATTGCTAATGCCTGCTGAGGAAAAATCTCTCTCCGTGATGCTCTGAGCAAACAGTAGCTGAAGTGATGTGAAGAAAGAGCTGCAACGTATCAGCCGGTACCTCCAGAGTATGGAGGATTTTGCCAACCAAGTCCTGAAGGTACCGACAGTGTTGTCTCTGTGGAGGTATCAAACATTTGGTTTACTTTTTACTGCCACCGGGAAGAGAGCAAACAGAACAGTGGCTGCATTGATTATATGCGTATATGTACAATATCAGCATTAGATTGTGCTAACAGTATTAAAAATGTACATTTAAAAAACAATCTGCAAACATCATTGCATGCATTCATTTATCACCTGTCTTTGAAAGCTGCCACGCCTTTAATCATACATGACTTTAATCCTTAATATAATTTAAACAGGTGAGTTGTATACTAATTCTACCCCCATAGAGTTGTTATGAGCGGGAATATTAACTAGACCAAAACCTTTTCTTGTACCAGGCTGTAAACGTGCTTATTTCTGCTGTAAAGTTATACATTTTAACATGGAGGTCTATGGGGATTGACTAGCTTTTGGAGCCATCCTCAAGTGGCCGTTTGTGAAACTGCAGGTTTTGCGCGTTAGCTTCATTTTGAAGCCTAAGAGGTTTGCCGCTTGGTGTTCATACTATGGGTACATCCCAAGTCTCTTAATTGTCGTTTCCTCGCTCCTCGATCCTCGCTTGAACCGGAAGTTGTTCTGCTCCGCCATATTGACGGCCGTCCCAAAGCTCTTATTTAGCTCTGAGGAGCGAGGACAGAGGATAGATCTCTGAGGAGCCATGAGCGAGGACCCACGAGAACAGACTTCCAGGAAGTCTTTTAACGGCCGACACGCCCCCTCACTGTTCATCAGTCATGTGATTGGACGCTGCAGCCGATCGGACTGATGAGATTTTGTTCAACAAGTAAACAGTGAAGACGGATCACAGATTAAACTCAAGCTTTATATTTGATTCGTTTTCTGATTCAACATCTGGTTTAAATAAATGTTCATTGTAGACTGAACAACAAAAGGACCACAAACAACTTTCTACATTTATTAGAAAGATTTGTGTTTTCATGATCTGAACTTTTATTATGGAAACAATTAAAGTCAGAGGGAACTGGAGAGATGAAACATATATATATATATATATATATATATATATATATATATATTTTTTTTTTTATATATATATATATATTAAAACGTACAGTCAAAACGTACAGATATAAATAATTCATAAATAAGACGATCGCATTCCGCCGGTAGAAATCTATCCTGAGCTTATAAACAGAACACAGGACACAGTTTGTTAACAGACTACAGAGAGAAACACCTCTACAGTGGTGATTACTGTGTGTCTTTATTAGTTATTAGTATTATTAGTTACTGTTATTAAGTACAGTGATCATGTGAACAGACACAAACTTATGAAAAGTCTCTCCAGCTGTTAAAGCCGACTGACAGCTGATCCAGCTGTGATCATCTGATCCTCCGTCATCAGAAACAGACGTCGCTTCACGTGACGCAACTGAGGAAAGGACGTCTCATGTCTCTTAAAACATATTTCCTCGTTCCTCTCTCCTGGCATGGTTTCCTCCATGCATCCCTGGTGGGAGGGACTAAGACGCAAGGAAAGGACCCAAGTGAGGGAAACGGGGATGCCATTAAGAGACTTGGGATGTACCCTATGAACTTAAGGGAAACTCCTTCATGGGACAGGTTTGGTGATCCTTAGCTCAGCATGTGGGCTGGGTAGAAACGGGATGAAGAAGAGGCATTTACTATGCTACTATAAGCAGGGATAGTACATTTCTAATGAGGATCTGCTAAAATATGGAAGATTTAAAATTCATATACTAATAATTATTAAATGAAAAAGAAATGCAAAAGGACACTTTCAGTTTTTTTGTCTTTAATAACTGATTAAAAACAATTAAATCCAAAACAGTGTCATTAGTGTTCACGAGGAGGTGCTGGGGAGCTTTTTCCTGTTTTGAACAGTTCGTCCTTTGGAAAGCGATCATGGTGGGCCCACAGATGGAGCCGACTGTATCACAGGTGATGCTTACAGTAGGTCTCCGTAGTTCTGAATTCTGACAAGAAGATCATCTAAGGCTACGTTCAAGCCGCAAGCCTCGATGCTCCATTCTGATCTATTGCTCAGATCAGATTTCTCTTGTTTGGCTTTTCAAAGATATTTTTTTTTATTGTGGCCAATATCAGACTCCAGAGTAACCTCGCACGGTCCTGAACGGACCCACACTCGCAAAAAACAATACCAAAGACGTAAACGTGGAGGCCTCTGCAGTCTAGGGTTTGCGGTTTCATGTCTAAGTTTCATGATGTGCAGTGGGAGCCAGCACATTTGTGAGCAGATGATAACAAGAGACACATTTTAATATCATGGCTGCTACTTCTGTACCGAGGTGTGTGTGCGGCTGCAGAGTCGGAGCCAGGACCAGTGGGATTGTGACGGATGAATGGTTTTAAAGCGCAGAATTGTGACCACATTTTCCAGGATCACATATGCAAGTGGCAATAATCAGAATACATGTGATTTGTGCTGTTATGAAAAAAAAATCCAGATCTGAAGAAATCTGATTTGGGCCACTTTTGCCTGCTGTGTGAACGCAGCCTCTATGTCTGTGTTTTACTGCTTCCTCAACACAGTCCATCCCGTTAAACTGAAGTCACTCACAAGCCAATCGTAGCTCAACATACGGTCAATAGCAGTGTCCCTCTGGCAGCTGGAGCTGTTTTACTGCGAGTCCGTCGCGGCTGCCATCAGCTCGTGTCAGCGGCGATAGGCTCCACCCATAGCTCCGCTCCCTCTCTTTGATTGGACAGTTGACTGTTTTTCATGGTGGCATGGATGATGAAGCTCCTCTTCCTCTCTTGATGCAAACCAATGACAGCGCTTTACATTTAGATTTACATTCAGCTTTCTGCTGGATACACCTCTTCACTTCACTTTTGTGTTGTTACCTGATCTGGTCCTTCATGCTTTCATGTGCTCACATCTGTACATAATCACATATGCGTTGACAGATGTCTTCTGCGAGAAATACAGCTTGGCTGTTTTTGGCAACCAGCAGGAATTTCACATTTAAGATAAAGCAATTAGTATTTCAGAAATCTTTTGACACAGACAAAAAAACTCTATGTCAACTTACCATTATTTTTTTGGGAGCTTTCAATTGCTTTAATTGCCTATTTAGCTTTGGTCATCATCTCCATCAAGACTGCAGGATGCAGTTGAAAGCTCCCAGTTGAAAAAAGCTAATAGGTGTTTCTTATTCTTTGTCTTTCTCTTTCTTGTTAGACTATTGCTTCAAAAGTCAAGAATCAACATGCGTGCACAACAGAAAATCTTCCCTCAAAACCAAGATTACTAACAATTCTGAATGGTATTGGAATTTAAGCGGATATTTTGTGATATTGAAGAATGTGACTGTTTTCACAGAGAAAAGAAGCACTAATCAAACCAAGAGAAATGCTGTCTATGCGTACCAATATCCAGTTGTTAAGAAAAGACCGAAGTCTAACTGCATTGGTTGGATTTGATGGAGCTCAACAGTAGCTGAATGCACTGAGCTCAAAGCACCACACGCAAGCAGCCATCCACATCCGCCCGTCAGACGGGGAGGGGGAGGGCCGGTTTGTCTCTCCGTGTGACGCTGCATCACGCTGGGCTTCGTGGCGTCTCTCGCCGTCTCCGCTGCCTCACCGCATTGATTACAAATAGCCTGCGGGGTCGGAGCCCGGCCTCGCTGTCTCCTTCTGGGAAGGGGGATTTATTTTTTCTGGGTGGGAAAGCGAGAGAGGGGAAGACACTCCCAGAGGCTGTTGTCATGCATAACCAAAACCCTGCGAAAGCATGTCCGCTGGAGGAAAACAGGCAAACATGCAGCCCCGGAGAGCCAGGCGACATAATTAGAGGTCCAATAAGAGGGACAAAGATCCCTGAGTAAAAGGGGATGTTGAGGAACTGTGCAGCTCCCGTGGCTGGAAGTGAGATGACCACGAGTGCAAACAGCGATGTAATCGAAACACACCGACGGCTCTGTGTTTGTGGATCAGTGTAGCACAAAGTAGAGTCAGAGACACCTGTCACAACGCCACGGGCTGAGGTTCTGTAATCTAATCAACATAAAGCAGAGGAAGTGTATTACCAGTCGATATGTTGGAGAACGGCGGGAGCTGACTCTAACCACATCGTCATTCTTCCTGGTCGAAGCAGTTTGGTGATGGATGGGAGTCAGAGGTCCACCAACCATTTTAGTAGAGGATAATTGCTGGCACTGTTACACAATTATTCACAACTGACTGATCTGATACATTTAAAGAATCCGAAAGACGGATGTTCTCAGTCAACTTCTTACTTGGAATGTAAAACCGAACTGTGAAAAAACGGACCGTTCAATAACGTACAAACCGAACTGTGGGCTTGTTAAACCGATGCACCACTGCTAACTGCAGGCCCGTTAATTGTTTCGTGAGGTGCCAGAGACATAGATGAGGCAATTATCTGAACATAGGCCTACTTGACCATTAAGTAGCCTTATTTCATGAGTAAAATCAGGGTTACGGTTATACATAAAATATGGAAACATCACATTACTATCAATCGATCTAGCTATTTCTGTATTTTGGAGTTAAAACTCATCAGAAATGGTTATGCTGCGCCACAACTTCTTACCCTAGAGTGAAGAAGTACATGAGCACATCATGTTTTTGCCGCAGTAAGAACCGTTTTTTTATATTCCTTTCTTTTTTTCTCTGTACACTTCTCGACGGTTTGGGAAGAGCTCAGTTGGGAAAAGGTGATGTACTGTGAAGCTAAGTTTGCAGAACAGAACAGAGCGGCACTATAATCAAACATAGGGCCCAACAAATAATCAGACAAATGATCAATAAGACAGATTTAAAGAATCCACTCTGATGGGTGAGGTGGGAGAAGTCACGGATGGATGCCAGGCAATACCATCGTGAAAGTGCTGAACTTTGAGGCAATAGAGAGATCAAAAGAAAAGTTATTGCATTAGATGTGTCGCATCATCCAATTTTAAATGACCACATGTGTCTGCAGCAGGGGCTCTAACGTCTGTCAGGTTAGCAACTGGGCTGTTTAAGACTTAGCAAGCTAGGTGGTTAGCAAGCTAGGTGGTTAGCAAGCTAGGTAGCTCAGATGTCAAGTTGCTCAATAAGTATGTGCTACAAGGCGCCCGCCAAATGAACGACGGGTCACATGACTAACAGTCTCAAGCACATATTGGGAATCTAAATGGTTACTTTCTCACATGAAAACATAGTAAAACTAAATAAAGTGGCATATTAACAGCTTTTAGTGTGGCTCAAAATCTTAAGGCACCCTGACCCAATGAATTGTGGAACAGTTCAGTATGTGCAGTGGCATTTCTCGCAAACACAAAAATGTACATAGTACGCAGTGTGAATGCAGCATTTACTGCATGCTTAGTATGAATAGTCTATAGTCAGCGTATGATTGCATTGTATGATTTATTGCAAAAAAAATAGTAGGGGGCCATCTTACATGCAGTCAAGTTCACACCAAGAATAGTGTACACAATGAAAACCTACTAATAGACCAAAGCCCTGCCATCCATCACGCCCATCTCAAAACAATCTGAGAACATAAAGTTTTAATTAGAGTTTGTTGTAATGATTTCTTTGTTGTTTAATTGAACAAGTAGAATGAAGCTTGAGGTTTAGTCTGTTTTACGTAATCTGCATGTTATAGACACGCTGAACAGTAAATATGCCCATGTGCATTATTTATCTCCTGTATTAGCGCCCCGTCTCTTCACTCACTTTGACAATTTAATTATAGAATCATCAAGACTGGTAAATCATACACAAATTAAGCTAAATAGAACTGTCAAAGGATGGACTCTGATGAACAAACAATCCTGCAGCAACTCTCCTGGAAATAATAAATGATACTATTGTAAGTTGACTTGGCTGGATGACAATTGCGGTGCGCAGCTTCACTAACAGAAATGGATGGACGCGCTGCTGTAGCACTGCATTTTCTGTTTCTTTTACTTTCATCCATCCATCCATTTTCCACCGCTTATCCGGGGTCGGGTCGCGGTGGCAACAGGCCAAGCAGGCTGACCCAGACCTCCCTCTCACTGGCAACATGTTCCAGCTCATTCTGGGGGATCCCGAGGCGTTCCCAGGCCAGCTGGGAGATGTAATCCCTCCAGCGTGTTCTGGGTCTTCCCCGGGGTCTCTTCCCAGTTGGACGTGCCTGGAAAACCTCCAGTGGGAGGCGTCCAGGAGGCATCCTAATTAGATGCTCGAACCACCTCAGCTGACTCCTTTCGACGCGAAGGAGTAGCGGCTCAACTCCAAGCTCCCTCCTGATGACCGAGCTCCTTACCCTATCTCTAAGGCTGAGCCCGGCCACCCTACGGAGGAAGCTCATTTCGGCCGCTTGTAGCCGCGACCTTGTCCTTTCAGTCACGACCCAGAGTTCGTGACCATAGGTGAGGGTAGGAATGTAGACCGAGTGGTAAATTGAGAGCTTTGCCTTCCGGCTCAGCTCCCTCTTCACCAAGACGGTCCGGTGCAGCGCCTGCTTTACTGCTGCAGCCGCACCGATCCATCTGTCGATCTCCCGCTCCATCTTACCCTCACTCGTGAACAAGACCCCGAGATACTTGAACTCCTTCGCTTCCTTACTTTCAACCACTGTTTAATTATCTCCACCAGGAGAATCATGCGATGGCTGAAATGAGTGCGTCCATGAGTGAGTGAGTGATTGAGTGAGTGAGTGCACCTCTGTGTCTTTCCATGGCTATTCTTGCATTATGCTGCAGAAAACTGCATTATATTTTGGGTGCCGAGTTATGGCTGTATGCTCAACAACCTCCCGAGGTTGCAGTGACTCATACTTTCTCAAAACACCTTTTATTGCCTGTTTTATAATGCCATTGATTTCCTGCTGATGCCTCACTCATTACTCAGGTAGGAGCCGCTAGTGATAACACAGCTGAGTGCATCATCGAATCCCAGCCCCCACTCTGTGGCCAGAGACATAGTGGGCGGAAACCATCAACTATATGTCTATGGGGAAAACAGTTTGCCCCCTTTTATTGTTTTGGTAGGTGTGTTTGGCTAACAGCTAACAGCTAATGGAACTACACAGTTGCTGCTCTGCGGCCAGAGACACAGTTATTCAGTGCCTTTAAATTGGGCATCAATGTGATGACATGCGATTGTCAAAAAAGTAGACTTGGGGCCTGAACAAACACTTCAAGTGGCGGTCACAACCTGTGAGACAGAGCCGAGACACGTCCTCTGCACAGAGTCGGTGCAGACGTCTGCATAGGTTACAATCAGAGCATATCTGTTGCATGAGATGTGCGAGGGGAAAAACATGTGTGATACACTTGGTTAGCCAATTGTTGGTTGTGTTCGTTCAATGACGTAATACAGCAGGAGTCATTGCTGACACACCTGGTGGAGATCTGCCCTCCACTGAGAGCACTCTTCTGATGATGCTGCTGCATGTTGTTGCTCCAGAAAACCACAACGGTAGGCCAAGTTAGGCCCTGCTGGTCGTGGGATCCAACTTGTATTACTTTCTGTAGTAAATGACTACCCCTGGTGGTAATGATGTGGTTTGAGAGGCTTGTCAAAGACCACCTCCTCACCACCCTGACCCAGGACCCGTTGCAGTCTGCATACCGCTCCAACAGATCCACAGACGATGCAATAAATCCCTCATCCACACTGCCCTGGCTCACCTGGAGAGGGGGGGATTATGTTTAAATGCTTTTGTTTGTGGACCCCAGCTCCGCGTTTGACCCAATCATCCCTAAGCTTGAAGAACTGGGACTCAACTGGGACTCAACTCCACCATGTGCTGCTGGATCTTCAACTTCCAAACTGGCAGATCTCAGTATGGGTGGACAGCTAGACTGTATTCTTGTTGCCAGTGTTAATGCACTATGTGAGACACTTTCCCCAGCACTGATTTCACTATACTAATGACTTAGTGTTCACATGACCTCACCAACACACATGTTTGTAATAAGTATATAGTAATAATAATAACAATAATAATAATAATAAATAGTGGTTGTGGCTCAAAGGTTGTCCAGTAATCGGAAGTTTCGCGATTCGATCCCGGGATCCTCCCGTACCCATGTCAAAGGCACACCATTATGATTTTGATATGTTCTACTATATGTTCCCTTTAATATCACCAATCATAACGCAATTGCAATATCAGTCAAAATAATCGCATATATTTTTTTCAAATTGGTTTAGCCCACTAAGTAACTAAACTGTCCGTTTCCTGAACATGGTAATTTAGTTATTCACTCAAAAACATAACCTGTTTGATTAAAGCTCTTTCAGTATCATGTACTTGATGATAATGCTCAGTTCACACGTAGAGACTGTACATTTAATGAGGCAGAAGAAACATTTGTTGTACTGTAGCAGTTTCCAGCTTTTGGGTAGACACCTTGACATTTGTGGAGAATAAAGGCGACGCTGAGAAAACCGTTGAAAGGCTGTCTGAAAGGAATCCATCTTTGTATTCCTCCTCTCATCATAAAGTGCTGTATCCATTCAGCCATATGCCCTGGATGCCCATAAATCCCACTGGCAATTTCCTCCCCTCCCTCCTGTCTGGGACCTGCTCTGTTTGGCTCCTGTTACTGCTGCCTGTGTGCTTCCATATAGGTAAGATGTAACCTCTGTTGTTTGTTAAGGAAACAGTCACACAGCCATATTATATCTTGACTCTGGCAGATGAAATGCACATAAAGAAAACCCTAAAAGAAAGCAGTCATATTTCCATGTTTCTAGCTGTAATATTCCTCTCCCTGTGCTGCTTTCATTACAGACGTGCCATTTGTGAAAGGTGCTCGACATGTCAATGGGATTTTGAATAAGTCTTTTTTTTTTTTTTTTTACTTCTGGAGCAGAAGTAGAGGGTGTTCCAGCTTTTACTTCAGTTCTGTGTGTGATATGTGGATTTTTACAAGAGAAGTTTTTTTGTTTGTTTGAGAAACCTTGTGGTATGTTTGCAGCCTGTCTTATTGTCTGACGGCCGCAGCTTTGGAGAGATGATCGAAAATAAGAAAGAGGGAGATGCAACAATGGAAACCTGCTGGATCTGAACTAGACCGGACGTTGACGCCACATTGGCGCCCCTCTGCTCGGATCTCTCGACCTGTTTGATTTTGTAGGGGTGGGCGATATATGGAATGTACTCGATGTATTGTGGCTTGTCTATGTGGGATGTTGTTTGATGGTTATGTGGCGAACAAATTGTGGAGTCATTTTTCTCTCCCCCCTCTCAGCTGGGATGAGCGTGAATGTGCGATGGAGGGAAGCAGAGGAAAGAGCCCGGTGAAGCGCCAAATCGAGTTTGTACGTGTTGAGTTGGGAGTTTGCCAGCCTCCACCTCAAGAGATACGGTCGAAGCAGCCCCCACGTTGTTTTGCGGGGAAAACAATAAAGTAAAACGACCAAGAAGTGACTACGACATAAATGTGTAAATGTTCCGATGAGTGTGTTAGTCTGTCAATACTAAATAAATGAATAGAAACAAATTAATAAATATTAAATAATAAATTAAATGACTGATCTTTTTTTTTTTTACATCTGTGTGCAAACTGTATTTGAAAGAAAAATGTTGATATTGTAGTGTCACGGGTTGTCCCTAGGGTGGGGCAGTGCAAAAGAGAGCGTAAAACAGGCACAATCAGACAGTATAAGCAAAAATAAAGGTTTATTGGTCCGTCCCACTGGCAGTTCCTTTAACTCAAAAATCAAACAAAAAGGTCCATGAAATAAACATAATGCATCCCGGAGGAGAAAGTGGTTTCTTCACCAAAAAGTAATCCAACCCTGCCAAGTCCTTGGTATCTGTTCCTTCATGTAGGCGTCCTCTCTCCTACTCCGGGCCCAACTCTTCTCTCGTGGTGCTCTCCCCTTTATTCAGTTTCCCAGCCCTGCCTCAATTAGGGGCCTTAAGCACCTGCAGCTGGGTGCCTGATGAGGCAGTCTGGGAGGTGTAGTCTCTAGCCCGGCGGCCATTTTGGGTTGTGGGCACTGATCCTGGGTGAGGATGTAGCGCCCCTCCACAACCTGTCCCCTTGTGATGCCACATATCCCTCTCCCCAGGCCTGACGTCCTCGGCAGGGTGAATGAGGACCAGAAGGCATCACGGCGTGACAGGGCATCTGCGTTTCCATGGCGCCGTCCTGGCCTGTGAATGACAGAGAAATTAAAAGGCTGGAGGCTTAAAAACCACCTAGTTACCCTGCTGTTGGTTTCTTTGTTTTTTGCCATCCATTGCAAAGGTGAATGATCAGTCACCAGAGTGAACCTCCTTCCAAGCAGGTAATATTTGAGGGTTTCCAGGGCCCATTTTAAGGCTAAGCACTCTTTCTCAACTGTGGCATAGTTCTTCTCCCTCGGCAGCAACTTCCGACTCAAATACAGAACGGGGTGTTCCTCACCTTCCTTCATCTGGGCTAGCACCGCGCCCAGACCCACCTCAGAAGCATCTGCCTGGACCACAAACTCCTTGCTGAAGTCGGGGGCAATAAGGACTGGTTTCGAACACAAGGCCCTCTTCAGGTCGCCAAATGCTTCTTCTGCCGCCGGGGACCATGTCACCATACGGGAGTGTTTCTTGGTCGTTAGTTTTGTGAGAGGGGCTGCTATCACAGAAAAGTCAGGGATGAACCTTCTGTAATAATTGGCAAGGCCCAAAAAAGATCTCACCTGCTTCTTGGTCACCGGTTTTGGCCAGTCTTGGATGGCACAGAGTTTTGCCTCCTGGGGTTTGACAAGGCCCCGCCCGATGGTATACCCCAAGTAGTTGGTCTCCCCGAAAGCCAGCTTACACTTCTTGGGGTTCGCTGTCAAGCCGGCCTGCCGGAGGGAGTCCAGGACCTTCTGCACCCGCGGTAAGTGACTTTCCCAGTCTGGGCTCTGAATCACCACATCATCCAAATAGGCAGATGCATACTCTCGATGAGGTTTAAGTACCTGATCCATCAAGCGCTGGAACATGGCGGGAGCTCCGAACAGGCCAAAGGGCATCATACGGTACTGCCAAAGACCTCCCGGGGTGGCGAAGGCTGTCTTCTCCTTTGATTCTGCAGACAAGGGAACCTGCCAATACCCTTTTGTAAGATCCAGGGTTGTTAGGAATCGTGCCTGGCCCAGGTTTTCAATCAGCTCATCGACACGAGGCATAGGGTATGCATCAAATTCAGACACTTCATTTACTTTTCTGAAATCATTACAAAAACGTATAGTGTTGTCCGGCTTGTCTGCCAGGACGATAGGGCTTGACCAGGCACTCTTGGACTCCTCAATCACGTTCAACGCCAACATCTTCCTTACCTCCTCATCAATCAGCTTCTTGCGGGCCTCCGGTACCCGATAAGGCTTTTGGTTTATCGTTTTTCCTGGCTGGGTACATACTTCATGTTGCACCAGGTGGGTGCAGCCTGGGAGGCATGAAAAGACATCCTGATTACCTTCCACAAGCTCCTTTGCCTGCTGCAGCTGGTGAGGGGAGAGGTCCGGGCCAAACTGCACTTCGTCCCGGGCAGGATCCGTCAACTCTCTGGGGGGAAGACAATTGAACAACGCCTCTCGGTCATGCCATTTCTTTAAGAGGTTAATATGGTAGATTTGTTCCCCTTTCCTCTTCCCCGGTTGCCGTACTTTATAATTGACTTCCCCAACCTTTTCAATTACTTCATATGGTCCCTGCCAAGTGGCCAAGAACTTACATTCCACGGTGGGGACCAGGACTAGGACTCTGTCTCCAGGGTTGAATTCCCGGGGTTGGGCTGCTCGGTTATAAACCGCCCTCTGATCCCTCTGAGCCTTCACCATGTGCTCCTTCACAATGGGAAACACCGCTGCCATCCTGTCTCGCATCGCCCCCATGTGTTCAATCATGGTACGATGGGGACAGGGTTGCTCCTCCCACGTCTCTTTGGCTATGTCTAGAAGGCCCCTGGGTTTGTGAGAATACAACAGGTCAAAGGGTGAGAAACCAGTGGAAGCCTGAGGAACTTCTCTTACCGCAAACAGCAGGTAGGGTAGCAGCTGGTCCCAGTTTTTTCCGTCTTTGTCGATGGCCTTCCTCAGCATGGCTTTCAGGGTCTTGTTAAACCTCTCCACTAACCCATCCATCTGGGGGTGGTAAACAGAGGTTCTCACCTGTTTCACATGCAAAAGCGCACACAACTCCTTGGTGACTCTGGACATAAAAGGGGTCCCTTGGTCGGTAAGAATCTCCTTTGGAATCCCTACCCGGCTGCTGAAGAGGAATAGTTCCTTTGCTATTTGTTTAGCATTTGCCTTTCTTAAGGGGACGGCTTCTGGATAACGGGTGGCGTAGTCTACTATGACCAAGATGTACTGGTGTCCACGGGCACTCTTGGGCAGTGGACCCACAATATCCATGCCCACCCGTTCAAAGGGGGTTTCTATGATGGGTAAAGGGATAAGGGGGTTCCGGTAAGTTGGTTTTGGTGCGGTTATCTGGCAATCTGGGCAACTGCGGCAGTAGTTCTCTACCGCCTTGTGGACTCCTGGCCAAAAAAACCTCTGTAACACCCTCTCTTTAGTTTTCTCTACCCCCAAGTGAGCTCCCAGCAAGTGTGTGTGGGCTAACTGCAGAACGGTGGGGCGGTGAGGTTGGGGCACAAGTAGTTGCTCAACAACTAGGTCCTGACTTCTTGTTACCTGATACAAGAGACCATTTTTCACTGAAAAATGAGGGTAGGAAGGAGTCAAGCGGGTTCCCACCAACGTCCCCTCTAGGACCTGGACATTTCTTAAGGCATTTCCCAGGGTTGGGTCCTGTAACTGCACTGTTCCATACTGTCCTTTAAGGGGTGGCAGTTCCGGAGGGCCATCATAGACGTCCTCACTCGGCCCAGGTGGTGGCTCGGAGTTGTCCGAGTCAGCTCCACTAGAGGCTTCTGCCGAGGCTTGGACTGACCCTGGGGTGTAAAGGCAGGGATTGACAACGTTAACCAATGATTTATTAACTTCAGAATTGCTGGACTTACGTTTCCGTGGCTCTCGACTGAGCTTCTTTAGTGCTTCTCTCCACAGCATCCGGAAGGCCGGGCAGTCCCGCCCAATCAGGACTGGGACTGGAAGGGACCGGATGACCCCCACCTCAACATTAAATGTGCCCTTAGTGGTGGTGAGTTTCACTACCGTGGTTGGGTACTCACGGGTGTCTCCGTGTACACAAACCACCGGGATGAGGTTGCCTTGAGCCGGGAAAGATGCCTCCAAGACAGCCTCCTGGATCAGGGTCCTGGCACTTCCAGAGTCGAGCAAGGCTTCTACATCGCGCTGATTCACTTTTACGGGGCACGTGGGTCGCCTGTCCCTACTTTCCACCAGCAGGGCAGCAAAGTGGACATGTGGTCCACTGGCGGACTCGGCTGTGGGCATGGGCTCGTCTAGCCTTTCGCACTGCCATGAGATGTGGCCCAATTGGCCACAGTGATAGCACTGGCGGACCTCCGGGTTCTGAACCACGCGGTGCTGCACAGGTTGACTACTGCCTCTGAAGGGTGTGTTAGAGTGAGGGTTGGCCGGTGTAAGACCACTTTGGCGATGCACATGTGGCCGGGCAGGGAGGGAAGCCCTGGGGTCTTTACGGGGTGGGCGGAGCATGTCTGAGGCCGCCTGGTACTGCTCTACCGCTTCTACCAACTGTGGCCGTCGTTAACTTTTGGTGGCTGATTACCCGTTTGGCCTCATAAGGCAGACCCCGTAGATACCTGTCCATAACCAGGGTCTCTATAATGTCTGTGGGGCTGTGTTTGTCCGGTTCTAGCCACCTTTTCGTCACTCTTATCAACTCATGCATTTGGGACCGGGGCGTCTCTCCACTTAGGAAAGACCAGTTATGAAAATGTTGGGCCATGCTAAATTTAGTGAGCCCCTGGCGACTCAAAATCTCTCTCTTTAACTGGTCGTAGTCATGGGCAATATCGGCCTCTACATCTTGAAACGCTTTAAGTGCCTCACCGGATAGGAAAGGCGCCAGAAGCCCAACCCACTGTCTTCTCGGCCACTCTTCTCGAGCTGCAGTAGCTTCAAAGGCATGGAGGTATGCTTCCACATCGTCTGTCACCCCTAGTTTAGGGATGAAATCAGCTGCCCTGGGTCTCGATTTTGGCACCTGCTGGAGCTCCTGCTCCTTCAGGTCATTAGCCCTTACTTGCTGTTGCAACAGGGCACCGCTGATTTCTTGCTGGGCCCTCTGGCTCTCCAACAGCATCTGCATCAGTGGCTCCATTTGGGATTGGTGGCCTGGTGTTTGAAGTCCTGAAAAAAGTTGTGTCAAGTCCTCCAAATCTTCACTCTCAATCATCAGCACTTCGGCCTCACTGCCCACATTCTCCACCACCTGTAGTGTCACGGGTTGTCCCTAGGGTGGGGCAGTGCAAAAGAGAGCGTAAAACAGGCACAATCAGACAGTATAAGCAAAAATAAAGGTTTATTGGTCCGTCCCACTGGCAGTTCCTTTAACTCAAAAATCAAACAAAAAGGTCCATGAAATAAACATAATGCATCCCGGAGGAGAAAGTGGTTTCTTCACCAAAAAGTAATCCAACCCTGCCAAGTCCTTGGTATCTGTTCCTTCATGTAGGCGTCCTCTCTCCTACTCCGGGCCCAACTCTTCTCTCGTGGTGCTCTCCCCTTTATTCAGTTTCCCAGCCCTGCCTCAATTAGGGGCCTTAAGCACCTGCAGCTGGGTGCCTGATGAGGCAGTCTGGGAGGTGTAGTCTCTAGCCCGGCGGCCATTTTGGGTTGTGGGCACTGATCCTGGGTGAGGATGTAGCGCCCCTCCACAACCTGTCCCCTTGTGATGCCACAATATCAAATGTAAAATATTCAAAATTGGTCACACTTAAAGAATACATTTCAAAAGACCATCTAACTTCAAAATGACAGCACAGCACCTCGGAGTGTTCAGATTATGAGCAGACTGCATGATCACACATCAAAAGGTTAAGTCAAACAGTTATGTTTTGTTTTTTTAAATGTAAATATTGAGATATATACGGTACGTACTGTATATGAATGCATAGCCAAAACATATTGGGATATTATTTATAAGCCATATCTCACAGCCCACCTCCATAGCGATGTAGCTATGCTCACAGATCTAAAGCAATTAACTTTGTTAGAACAATGTTATTACAACCGATACAAATGATAGCTAAAACTACGAAAACAGGGCTGTAATAAACCATTATCTTTATTAATTTAACTGTCAGAAAATACAGTGCTGCACAACGAGATTTAATTCAACCAAACAGATTACTTTTTATCTCCAGAGCTTCCCCTGCCTTCATGAAATATCCCAATTAGTAAAACCCTTCTATGTGTTGGCCAAATACCATTAAGACATCGGTGTCAATGGACCAGTTATATTTGGAGGCTTCCTGCTAGACTCCCCGGTTTAGAGTTAGAACGCAGCGGTGCCATAATGAGATAAAGAGACGCGAGTAAAGAAAGAAGAAAAAAATCTGAGAGAGTGGGAGAGGCAGAGAGGGGGGGGGGCAAGGGCGGCTAAAGGAGCAGTCAGATTTATAGCCATGTGAAGGTGAGATGGATGGCTGTTTGACCAGTGGGCTGCTGAAAATGGCCGTGCAGCCCTTTATGGTCCAGGAGAGAAAATGAGGCGGCTCTCCCACACCTATCCATCACGACCATTTAGTGGCTCATTGGGGCCAGTAAATGGTTGTAGGTGTGTGTGTGTGTAGGTGTGTGTGTGCTCATGTGGACATTAGACGATTATGCCCCCCTGTCTTAATAGGTGCCTGTGAACTCCATCACGGAGGATATCGGGTGAAAGGTGGAGCTTTAGTACACAAGTGGAGCAGGCCGTCAGAAACCGCAAGCAGCACCGCCGGGGTCCGGATAGATATGTTGTTGTTGTTGTTGTTGTTGGGGTTTGTGGTCACAGAGACAGAAATCCACAGCTGATGAACACCAAAAACATGGCAGGGGGACATTGTGCTCACCGTAGATCCAGGTAAACAAGGAGCAGGTGAGGCTGTTCTGCTGCCGATGATGACTGCTTTACTTCCACTTTCTTTCTTCCTCTGACACTGAGCCTTTTCTTCTTCACTGCAGTCTTTTCACCTTGTAGTCATTAAAAGTACACCAATGAAGCCCCAACTACAAATCCAACTCTTTCATATTGTTAATGTGTGTTTAGATCTACCATGATGTCAATTTCAGAGGTACCATGACTGCATATGAAGACAATAGAGACACCTGGACCTGGACAAACCACATTTAGGCGAGCAAACCTCCATGCAAATTTCATCTTGAATGAAACATTTTGCACACATCTGGGGCCTGAATGACTTTACTTCATCAACATAGAGAGGAAGAGTGAAAAACAACTAAAAGAACTGGGTTCTGCACAAGCCTGACATTTGGCTTTTTTGCCACAGATAAACACAGAAAGCACCGACAAATAGGGTGGCTGTAGCTTGGTTGCTGAGTGGGCGGGCTGTTAATTGGAAGGATGGCGGCTGGGTGGCCAGCCCCCACTGGCCCCATGTATGTGTGAGGCAGCTTTGTGAGGCTGTGCTTGGACATGGAATGATAGCTTGTGTTATCATTCGCTGTTTTATGTTACATTTTTTGCAGTTCGATTTTTGTTGGCGAGTCAATCACAACACTATGTTGCTTTGGCTGACATCCCGTTTGCCCTTGTTCTTTGCTTTAAGTTGTGTGCTGTACTGAAGCCCTGAACTAGGCACAGCAGCATCAGCACGCTAACATCACAACAGAGTCACAACGCCAGTAAGCTGGTGTGATAGCTTATTAGCATTTGGCAATTAGCGTTAAACACACAATCAGTCAGAGGATCACCAAAGTTATTACAATTCATCCTGATGATGAACATCCATCAGTCCAACAACCAGAAATTTCAACGTCATGGTTGCGTTTGGGGGAAAAGTCAGTAGATTGATACATCCGTAGGATACATCATCTGGGGACCATGCATATCTGTGACAAAGTTTAAGGCAATACATCCAACAGTTGTTGGGATATTTCACTCTTGACCAACACACCAACCTTGCCGTCCCTAAATACAGTTGCTATTGTTTTGGACAAAAGTACGCCAAATGAATGGAAATCGCATACACACTGAGAGCTGCCCAATAAAACCCTAGTGTTCCACTGTCAGGCTCTTGGACATAGTACAGTATATAGAACACATGCTGCGCTCAGTTACCAGAGATAAGTCACCTGGCACTCATTTCCACACAGATTAGTTCAAGTTGTTAACGAAGCCAATTAAAACAACTACATACTTGTAATGAAACTGTGACCAGGATGTTCAGCAAGCAATACATGTGTTATATCAATCAATCCAGGTCACATGATGCAGAGAAGAGACCATTACGGATGCAGAGACTCTCAATAATTGTATTGACCATTTGAACATTTTCCATCATTTGAATCAAAGAAATAAGGAACAAGGGCAGGGATAACACTGTCGACCCGTTCCTGAGAATACTTTATGCATTTCAGCACAGACAACCCTTTGTGTCGATTGTCATTCAGACTGATGACAGGCTTTTTTGGAGTAACCGAACACTAGCTTTCCCCTTCCACACCGACAGGTTCAGTATCCCCTCTGAGATTTGAGAGAGACCATTTCTCTGCCGACGTTTGCGGGGAGCTGTGACGGAGAAGCAGCTGCTTCCAGATTCAGGTTCAGATGAGTTAAACTGCATCCGTCAGAGTCTGAAAGCTCCTGGATCAATGAAATCACCAGTGATGGTGGATAACAAGCAGAGTGATGTTACTGTAAAACTGAAGGTGAAACAGATCAAAAGCTTCCCTTTTGTCTTTTGGAGGAAAAATATATTGTACAGAGAATTTCAGCTGTCGAGTTTTTGACTTCGTACCATTCCAGAATTCAGGATTGGGGCGGATGGAAGACAATTGACAGTAATTGAAAATGAAACAACCTTTGACGTTATTATTATTATGGATGCAAACAATAGCCTGATGCCCCTCTGTAAAATTACAGATGCACCAAAGGTGATCATATATTGTACTTAAATATTGTGTTGTAAGGCAACGTATTGTCATACAATGGCTCGTATGATATCTTACAAACAATGCGAAACTTTTGCGAAAACCAGCAACGCATGTCAATTTCCGCATGTTACTACATGCATACAGTCGTATCAAAATAAACGTCCTTCTTCTCGATGTTTGTTGGAGCAAACTTCATCCTCTGATGAAGACCATGTGATACAGCTGAAAGCTCCAGAACAAAGAAGAAAGAAAGTGTTTTGATTATTTTGTCAACAGCTGATTCCATGATCAAGAACACTGAGGCCTGACTGCTTTGATCCTTTTTGCTATCAGTAAAGAAAACATTTCCCTCAACAGTGAATGTATTGATGTTACATTTTTTTAATTAAACTTTAACCTTTTGGCGACAAGATATTTTGCTTTTTCAAAATAGCATAATTTACAACATCAGCAAATATATATATTATATATATATATATGGGTATAGCTAATTCTGCCGTTAACCTCCATGGTGATGGATTTGAAATGCAGCTGCAACACTGGGCCCCCGTTTGAATCGCCAATAAAGCTGCATACTGTACTGATATGACTGCTTCTTTGTGACATGGAAATAAAACCAGGCACAGACCTGAAGGGGGGGGGGTTGGGTTGACTAGAGTGCCAAATTGATTGACTGCCTGGATTGATGTGCAGTCTGTTATTTTGCTGTGTCAGAGACCCTTGTACCGCTAATAGTGCCATTTGTTCATGCCGGCTGTCTCCTGATCAATAGAGAGAGGGAGATATTAGCAAACCCCCTCCTCTGATCACGAGGGACAGCCTTCCACACTGCACTGCTGGATTTCACTGGAGCGTCACAGGAGGGGGGTGTATTTCGTTGTTTTACAGAGGGGATAAAAGAGAGATGGAAGTTAGAGAGCCTTCTGATTTGCCTCCACCGCTGAGCTCAGGGTTCCCTTGTTTATTCTTTTTCTTTTAAGATGAACAAATGTATGTTTTACATTTGGTTTTACTCACCCAAACACATTGTGTGTGTCCTCGTGGTCGAACAAATGTGTTGAATGCATTTCCGATTACATATTTGCGAAGATGATTTTCAATTTGTTTTAAATCCTGCAACGTTTACATCCATCTTTACCTGCTCGCGGTCTCACTCTTTACTGCCTTTGCTGTCACATCGCTGATCTTCTTTACGCGTTACCGCCACCGACTCTCGATCAGCGGCATAGCGGGAAACCACTGTGAATCATGTGTATCCTTGTGCACGTTAGCGGAACAAAACTGAGACCTTACTTGTAAAAACATTGCTCCATAACGCTACTATTGGTCAAAAGCTCCACAGGGTACATTTAACGTTTGGAGAACATTGTGTTTGTGTGTAAAAAAAAGTAATTGGTCTGTGATGGGACATGAAGATTTACAATCTTCGGTGCAGCTGTTTGTTGTATTTGACCTTCTTATGTGACTCTGGTAAACCTGGCTAATATTATTACACAAACCGTCAGTCTGTTTTTTATAAAGCTTCATCAAATGGTCACTTGCATTTTTATAGCGCCCTTCTGGTCTTCCGAGAGCACTTTGCACTGGATGCCAACGTTTACACTGACGGCAGAGGCTGCCACACAAGGTGCCAACCAGCTCATCGGGATCTAATCTAAAGCATTTTCACACACACACACACACACACACACACACAGACGCACACAGACGGAAGACCAACTCCACCTCCTGAGCCACAGCCACCCGCCCTCAAAGACAACCAACAAAAGTCTGCTGTGAAATCTGAGCAACGCATCAGTGTTACTTGATCCTCACACACGTATCTGCTAGCTAGCTTGACGGGGTTGTGCGCGAGGACAGCGTATAAATGATATTTAAAATGTAGAAACTGGTCACTGCTGTAAATAAGCACAGATTGGCTGTCCCAGTCCCTCAGGATCACAATGTGATTCTCTTGTTATGTGACGATATTAAAGCTGTTGGAAACAGATCTAAATATCGGGTTATGTAAAATGTTGTACTTATGAAGTTTTTTTTTGTTAATGATCTTCTTTTGACGACAAAATACGTTGAATCGTCAAGAATAAATCCTGTTTAGAGTATAAAAGGTCTCAGGACGTATCCTGAGGACACCAGCCACACTCTATCGACATGGAGCCTGTGTGGTGTACAGGAGATTTGAGTCATTAAGGAAGGTGCACAAGCTGTGTGACCCATGTGTAATCATATGCATCCCTTAAATTACAGATTGCAGATGTAAATCACGCATCATACCTGCTGTTGCACAATGACAACAGGCATTTAATCAGTCAAATGAGAAGGACATTATACATCCTAACAGCTGCGGATAAGAGTGCTGGTGAGAATCACCCATTACAGATTCTACCTTAATTACCCATTAAAGGGATGTTATTGTGTGCCCTCTTGCAAACTAAAGCCACAAAGTCATTCACACCTGACCAGTGTTTTTACAGTTTCCACGTTGAGATCATTGGCAGTGTCTGGGTATATGGTTACTCATTTCAGCCTCAAGAAAACTTCTGGTAACAAACTAGTTTGGTTAAGATAAAAGGCGAATTATTTAGTAATCTCGAGGAAATAACATTTGTTTTGCCCAAATTTTGAAACCTTTGCAAAATGGAACACCGCCTCGATACGAAGTTGGTTGAAAATTGGCAAACTTTCTGTTGAAGTGATATCGTGGTTGTTGGTGGAACAACTGTCAAACTGCAGATAAATGACATTGACTGGCTGATAATAGGACTATGGATTGATGGGTTGACAACATCACGGAAACTGCAATTTTTACCTGTAAGCCAAAATGAATGTTCAGTCATCGAAAAAACATGTTAAACAATTACAAAGATTCAGTGCAGTTCACAGGACATGTTTTTGTTTTGGGATCCTGCATCTATACTGGTGGTCTGCTTTGTAATGAGGACTCCTGCAACAAGTTCAATTAAAAGTGATATTATTGATTACCGCTACAACCAGTGTGGTTCAGTCAAATGATTTGTATTACATCAATCCTGTGGTAATTTAGTAAACAAGACTTGGCCACGCTCTGTTAGGCTATAATGATGCTTTTTGCTACTGTAAATGCTAATATGCTCACAATAAATGTGTGAACCAAATATCATGGCAACCCCACCAATACAATGAACGTCTGTATCAAATGTTACAATGTAACCATTAGAAATAAAGCTATCTCACTGAATAAGTTAAAACCAAACTGCATGGTAGTGCATTCCTATGGTTGTCAGGCTATTTCACCCCAAACCTAAAAATGTCAAACTCATGGTGGTGCGAGAGGAAAAGTCAGACGATCCCCAAATTAGGTATGATTCATCCTATAAGACCATGAATGTCTGTTAAAAAAATATCATAGTAATCAATCTAGTCATTGTTATTCAGTTATTGAGTTGATTTTTCAGTATGGAGTGGACTGGCATCGTTTTCCCTTGAGCCAAGTGATGCATAACAGTTACACCTGATATGACATTTTGTTATATGCGGCCACAATCTTTAGAAAATGATATTAGTCCATTTATCGATACCAACTGTTTCAAATGTCGTTGTGAAGAAACTATGAACCCTTCATCCTCTCTGTTTTGCCCAAAAGTTTATACTTTACAAAGGAGGTCTTTCAGATGAATTTGAGCATTTCTTGGTAGAAGCATTTCGCATAATTAAAACACATGCACCAGAATCACGTTCACCACACACTTCACAGTTCAGTTTCTTCAACATATCACACTATAAAAGCTACATTTCCATTGTTAATGTTTTTTTTTCAATAACATCTGCCTGCAGATCACTGACTGGAGGCATGAGATGAAATGTGAACCCCGGGTCTCAAGGGTTGAGGGTTAAAGGCAATGAATGTTGTGTGAATGTAAATCGCTGTTGCAAATTAGCTACATGTGAATTCAAATTAGACAGGGTTGGCAATTGAAGAGGTGTCTCTTTCCCTGTGCTATTTGATTGTCATGAATAAAGAAATAGTCTGACTGCTTCCTCCTTTTCTCTGCTTTCAACAGATCAGACGAGCTTGCACAGCACCACCCCACCAGCTATCTGGAGCTCAGTCGTCCTGCCCTTCTAAAGCTAATAACGCAATAAACCTAATCTATCCTTAATGCAATCACATCTATTCAAATCTAATCCTATCCCATCCTCCTAATTGGATCTGGTGGATCATGTTACACCCTCTGGCTGCCTAGTTGTCATGGTGATGGGTGGTAGATACTTCCAGGGCCGGCGGGGCTGGGGGAGAAGACACATTGCATTCATTGGCTTTAAAGACAACATGTCTAACAGGAGCTGTTTAATCTGCCTACAGATGTGTCTGCTGCTGAATGAAGGACACAGCAGGGTCCAACAGTGGGGCAAACGCACAAAGAGTGTCCGTTCACCAGAACTGCTCAGGAGAAGAACAACAACACTGTATTGATGACACCTTTGATGATAATTATTATAATATTATTAATATTAGTGTCTAAAAAGCTAAGACACCACCCCAGCTGAATTGTATGTTAACGAGCCACCGGCTGAGCACCCCAGCGTTGGAGTTCTCCAGGGAAAACTTGAGGATCGCCTCTATGCAACTGCGAGTCACTTGGAGGAAGGTTCTTACTTGGGTCTTGGAAAGGGTATTGCCTAGGAACTCCGTAGTTTTGCTGGGCGTCGTCAACTCTTATGTGGACACTGGAAGGAACGACCTGATCACCACCTGGAGGTGAGTTGAATCCGATGGCGGGGGGAGACTGCTGGACAGATCTGGTAAACCCAAATGTGTCGTAAAGGTGAACTGGGAACATCTCAGTGAAGCCCGTGTCCGCAAGGGACATGGAATCTGAGTGGAACGTGTTGAAAACCTCCAATGTGGAGTCAGAAGGCCGCCGGCGCCTGACGTGGCGGCTGGACACCAGCGGTGAAGGAAGCCGTCAACCTTTAGCTCAAATCAGAGTCAGAGTGGAGGGTAACTGCAATTATCGATATTTCTACGTGGGTTCCTACTTTGAGTGACACCTTTCACATTAAACAGATTCTTTAACCTCACTGTTAAAATAAAAATTGGATTGGTGCAACGTTAATACATGTCAGTATAAGTAGTACGAGGACCCATCTATGTCACACACACTTCCACAAATGTTCTAGGATGTGAATTGTAAAAATGTCTTACAGATTGAAACACTTCTTACTTGGTCACCTTTTAAATGTTGGAAGGAAAAGTAAAAGATACCCACTAGTACCACACCGTATTATGATCAGTGTGATTGGCAGCTTTAAGAGACCGGTGCTAAGTAGATGGAAATGGCCTAACACAGACCATCATGACCCAATCAGTGTGAACACAGTCGTATAAATTAACAACATGGGCTGAGTCACACATTCACGTTTTGTGTGAAATTTAATTTCCCATACATTTGGGACATTCACAAAATTCTCCTCATAATTATTCATGTCTGAATTTCTCTGCAGGGCTGTCCAAAGGTTCCGATCGCTGGTAATTCCGTGCTATACCAGATTGATTTTCAAGCCGGCCTGAAACTATTTTAGGTGAGATTTACAGCGACCAAGGGTCACCACGGGCTGGACCTCCCCTCCCCCTTCTCTCTCTCTTTCTTTTCATCTCACTCCTCCTTTCTCATCACGCATCTCTTTTTTTTCTTCCTGGCTCTCACTCTCTGCCTGTGAAACGACATCTCCAGCCTTGTAAATAATTTAAGTTTCAATATGATGTATTTAATTCTACTCAGAAAAGGATATGAAAATGTAATAACATTTGCATAATTGTGCATTAATTATACATCCAGTATTTTTTTAATGAGTTAAGCGGACTTGGAGGCGGCGGATCCCGTCTTCGGTGCGAGGCGAGGTCAACCGCTAATAAATCAGGCAGCGGCGGAGCTGAGATCTGACAATGGGACCGCTGTGAATTCAGAGGGGTGGTGGAGAAAAATGATCCCGTGTGAATGAGAGAAAGTCCTTCCAACAAGCTTTCACTGGATGTGTGTGTGCAAGAAAGAAGACCGAGAGGTTTTACTTTTTCCTCTGAAAATAAAAGCAACAATGAAGAGAGCATGAATAGAACTAAACGATAAAACAATAAACGCTGTACGGTACTTCTTCTTCTGCCTCATTAATCACTTTAACACCCCCAAAGAATTACTGGATATTCCTACATTTTTCTCTTTTTCTGTTCTCCCATTCAACGACCCTTTTCTTTGCAGACACTGAAAACAACAACATAAATTCAAAGACAATGTTAGGTGACTGACAGTTGGAGCTTGTCAAGTCTTGAATGGTTGTGAAAATATCCTTGTTGAATCCTCAGTGTGTGATAGAAAATATCCGGCTAAATGATTAGAAGTCAAAGGCACAAGCCTAAAAACATAAAACTGTAAGGTGAGAGGTTTACTACAAGGTGCATTTTGGTCGGAAACACCCAATCCCTAAAATGAGGTTATGTGCACTGCAACCACATAGATACAGTGGGAGGAAGTTAAAGGCTACCATGTTGAGAAATCAGATTTTATCATCTGCAGCTTAAATTAATTAACTATCACATCGTGATTCTTCTTGGATGCATTGCAGGGACGAGTTTTTGGTTCCACGAGAAAAAATGATTTCTTATATCCCCTACCACCCTAATTCCTCTGCCTCCTAAATAACGGTGGCCGGGGCTCATGGGTGTTGTAGTCATCTGCCTTGCTAAACTAATAGAAAGAGAACTAACGGATTTCACAACAAAAAACTAACTTTAACTGGCAGCCATTTCAAAAATATGCTGCATTTAAACTCCTGTGTTTCTATGTTGCAGAAAAGTGAGGAAATAAAGTTAATACTATCCTGTGAAAAGTTTAAAAAAATCAAGAACGCACTATCTATACATAGCGGGATAAGCAACACCTGGCAGTTCAGTCCTGGTCCGATCAAGACCCCCCAGCAATAGCACATTGTTGTTTTGTAACCACTTACAGAAACCTATAAAAGACAATCTTATATGTATTTTGGGCCAACATGGGCTGGGCTGAAAGGTGACGGTTGGTTGTGAAGCATCAATCTGCTTCAAACTGACCTTTCAGCAACACCAGCACCTCTCTCTGTACAGCCAAGTCGAGCAGGGAAATTGTCAAAACATCAGCCAGGCACAAGGGATATGAACGAGCACAAATTGCCTGTGGAGGGGGGGGGAACGTGACAAAAAGTGCAACACAAAATAAGCAGATACCGGTGCAAGGGAGGGAAAGGGGGGAATAATCATGTGCTGGTTCCGCATGTAAGCTTTGTGAGTGTCCCAGACATATTAAGGATTTGTCAAATACTCCCTTTATGTGTTGCTAGATAACAGAGCCTGCTGGGGAATGCTAAATGTAACATCAATTCTGCTGTTGTATGCATCGCATAGATCACAGTAACACAAATAGCAACATGTTGTTCCCGTCGTTCATCTCTTCTAGCTACCCAGACACAGGAAGAGACTGGAAATGGGCCTCAGGGGTTCGGCGAGAGCATCGGCCCAAAGCGCAGCCCATTACATGACATATGAGGCGATACGTCTTCCAGCACCGCTGCTCTTAAATTATTCAGCGGCCACAAACAAGTAGCTCGAGTCCACATTTGCTCACATTTCACCCCTTAAAAAAAAAAAAAAAAAAAAAAAAACTGCTTGCAGAGTTGGCAAAAAGCCTCACGTACAGCCGCCTATCCGTCTCTCTGATGCACACATCCGCCTCCTCCCCTTTTCTCTCACTCTCCACCATATTTCGGGCTAAACAGCAGGGTTTTAGATAGCTCTGTAGGGGCTTTTACCTCATGGCAAGTGTGACGAATCAGTAACTAACTGCTCGAGGATCTAAATCCTATAACCTTAATTCTGTTCTTGGTAAATCACAAAGTCTATCACCTGCAACTGTGTGAAGCACCCTGCAATCATTGCTGCAAGCAAAGAATTACGCCCATTCTCGACTTTGGGAATAGTAAAGTCAAAATGTCTGCTGTTAGACGTGCACTACACATCCTTGCTTTCTGCTTTGGTACATAAAGGGCACACGACTTCCAGTACTGGCACTGAGCAAAAATCATAAAGTGCGAGATTATTCAATATGGAGATAATTCCTCTAGATACTTTGCAGGGAGCATATTTGCCAAATGTGTAGTTTATTTCTAAATGCAATGCTGCAAATTTGAGTTTTTTAAATGGAGGAAATTAAAACATACAGCAAAGAAACTACACGTTCTAAGCTTCATTTTGATGTATAGGTTGCGTTGCTTTGAAAGAATTCCAGCTGCTACACCAGGCTTTTGCCTCGCTAGCTCCCGCACACGTCGCCTCCTCCCCCTCGATGTGAGAGTTTTCCTGAGTGATAGCCGGGATCAGTGAGCTCTGAATCCACTGCCTGCTGTCGGCTGTCTCGGTGGGGGGGGGGGGGGGGACTGCAGAATATAGCGTTTTTCAATAATACATATTAAAAAAAACAGGTTCTAAGCTTCATTTTGATGTAAAGCTTGCGTGGGTTTGACTCGGTGGGGTGCAACTGCAGAATATCACTTTTCAATAAAGCGCAGTAAATCAAACGAGCAGTTAGTGAAGTCAGAGTCTTGTGTTGCAAACAGAACGGGCGTCTTTATCTCGCAGCCATCCACAGTGATATGAATCGATTTGAAGAAACAGAACCGATGCACAGTCATGTCAATCAGTGCGGGTTTGTTTCTGAAAAATAACAGATATTTCTTCTTCCCAAAATTGCTTGTTTCCATCGCTTTATTTGTGCTTTCCAGAATACGAATAACGTATTCGGCTAATGGTAAGTTTAGCCTAATAAAACCCCTTAAAAGCTATGAATAATCTTCCACCACTGGTTTTTGCACAGCGTTCATATAAGGTGGCAGATATTTTCCAAGAGCATGCAGATCATAGTTTATGGCCTCAGTATAGAACTTGTGGTCGGGGGCTGTACATGGGAGGAGGTGGTAGCTCCTGTCTCGTTCAAAGATGGTCTCTGGTGTCAGATGTGAACGTCCTCCTTGAGCTCCCTCAGGTCGATGACCTTTGACCTCTTCCAGAGGATTCTGTTGGAGTTTTTGGTCTGGTGTTTACAAAAAGTTATTACGCATAAAAACACCTTTTTGTTGTTTGATCACTCATGCTGCTTAGCTTGTCGGAATGAAATCTAAAGAAGGCTCTGTCTGTACACCGGTGATATGTAGGGTGTTCTACCCAATACACATCATGGCCAGAACTACGAAATCACTTCTTGGGTCGTGAAGGGACAAAACATTCCTTTAAAGTTAGGTCATTACAAACTTTGTAACCTCTGTAAGGGGCTGCTGATACCCTCCGACGCCTGTCAACCAGAGTGGAGAGTTAATGTGTCTGACACAGGAGGGTCTTAACACCACCCTCCCACTTGTTTATCTGGCCCATCTCCATTCGGTGTGTTACACTACTGCTCACTGATATTTACCTTGCCTTGGGCTCCGGCCAGCAGGCCAATAACACCTGGACCATTCCTCAAACTGAGCCCAGATCCCCTGAATGGAGCAACGTCGATGAATCAATGTCAACCCTGAAGCACATGGTGATGCCCTGATTGTTTGAGCAGGATTAAGAGGCCACGAGCTGCAGTGTGTGTGTGTGTGTGTGTGTGTGTGTGTGTGTGTGTGAGAGGGAGAGAGGGAGAGAGACAGAGAGGCAGAAGCAATAGGGCTTGTGGCTTGGATGGGGACCAAGATTGTTGATTGCAGATCATCTTTCTTATCAGCTGCTGAGTGCCTGGATGTGAGAGTGAGAATAAGGGCAAGTGAGGAGGTTTACGTCAACATGTGTGTGTGTGTGTGTGTGTGTCTGTGTTTGTTACCGACGCCGATTTAAGAAATTTCCCAAGCAACTGTCAACTCGTTAATACCGTTAATAAAAGTTGCTGTTTTTTTAACGGGATCCTTTTCATGCTGTAACAACATACGACATTACGTACCAAAATATTCATCACGCTTCACTTCCAACAGATATTGAAGGTAAAACGCACTAAATATGTTGTCAATAAATGTTTTGTTCAGTAGCAATATTGTGCTCGTAACACCTTTTCACATATTGTATCAATTATTAATTTGAAAAGATAAGCTGGTACACACACAGATATTTTACAAGGTTTACACTGTAAACTTAGGGTCCTCTAATAAATTAAGCCCCAAATGAGCTTTCGCTAATTGTTGACATGTTGGTATCAATCAAGAACCCATCAACCCTGACAGTAAGATATATTATTGTCATTGCTATGAAGCAATATAGTCTCACAGTGACGATAAATTAGTTCCCTTTTGTGTAACAGCTTGTCTGTTACTCAATACACAAACGCACTGTGTGAAGACCCCCCCCCCCCCCCACCCCCGTTACACTTCCAGCACATCTGTCATTTGACAGTCTTAAGAGGACACTAAAATGACAGCACTTGAATAAACTGTTTTCAGTGAGCAGATAAAAAACGTACAGTCTCCGCACTGTCTGACACTCATAATCATTTCTAAACCCCCCTGTCACCTGCTGGTGCAAATCTTACCCTGCCCATATCTCAACCTCTTCCTGCACTATATGAATATGGCTGCTATTCCAGTTTGATAGATGAAATAAAAAGGCGGTATGATTGTGTCAGTATATTATGCCTTTTTCGAGATGGCCTCCTTTTCTGCTCTTTTATCGTGCGATATAACTTTCGGAGGCACTGCGTTTACAGCAGTGCAGATTTACGGCGGCGGGAGGAGGTGGAAATGTGTCCTTTTATGACGGTGCCACACCAGTCAAAACTGATATCTTCACTTCGGCTAAATTATAGAGTCCAGCTAACTGTAATCACAGCCAGAGGAGGCAAAGACTCCTCTGATATTTAGCAAAGACTGGATATTAAAGTGGCAATTGACACATTTTTTGCCTTAACTTATTATTATGATGCTAATTGCACAATGCAGGATAATCCAAGGTATCCTCATATAACAGTTCATATGAAATCTTACGAAAGAGTTACTCCTAATTGTTTGTGTGTTTTCCTCATAGACTGTTTATAAGAAGTGTACGTAATTGTCGTGATGTCACCATTGACCTCATTCTACTCCTGTTCTTTAGTAGCTTTAGTGCAACAAAACAAATTGTTCAGATTGATTATGAGGCTTTAGGTAAATGTGATCTCATTGAATGCTTTGTCAAGATGAAGTGGAACAATATGTGAGAGTTACAGCGACCACAAAGGACATGTACACAGGCGGCTCCTCGCCATAAACCCAGCCATATTTTACATTAAGTATAAGCAGTCCTCTCGACGGCAAGCAGTAAGAACAATTGCTTTATGTCTTCTCCTGCCATCGGAAATGATAGCAGGTGGGTGGGGAGCTGTAATCAAAGGCCACCTAAAGTCAACAAGCGGCTTTATCTGAGGTCTAGCCCATATTGTTCTGGGATCAGACACCCCTCTATGCTACGCTAGGGCATTTTTTCACCGTCAATCATCCAGGATCCGGTGGTCACAGGGGATTAGCCAGCTCTGTGGAGCTCCTAATGTCCACACACAGACATACACATCACCAACATCGAGATGGACAAGTGAAGAACCACTGCTAACCAACACTTGTATTCACATTCACAACGTTTGCTTTGATTAAAACATTTGTGTTGTTTTTTACCAAAAATATCTGCTAGCACCAATGCACCAAATATGGTTTGAGAAGCAGATGCCAGTATTTTACACTAACAGACTGTCAGTCTGTGCAGGTCAATTTTTAAGTGCATAATTGGTAAAGGTTCCCTTAAATTACAGAAAAATAAAATCTAATTTTCTCACTTTCCTCTTGTGGTATCTGTCCATGCAGATGGTTTTATACTCATTTTAATTAGAAGTGTTTACAGGGAGTTCCTCGGGTCAATCAGATTGACCGGGACAATATTTCTGTAGAGCTGGTGCTGTTGAACTAAATGTATATTTTCAATGCCTTGACTCGGTGGTTTTCTACCTGGTTGATTGGGTTTGATAGTGCTAATGCCATGTGCTCTAAAGAGTGTTACATATCAATAGGATTGACACTAAAATAAAAATGCTCTCAGGTTTGATTCCACTCCTGCTTTTCTGCTGCTGTTATTTGTATGAGTGAGGCAAACACATTACTAACATGTATTTAAACTTTAAAACCGCTCTGTGTTACACATACATGTGATCAAGTCATTAACAGAGGAAAGTAAAAAAGAATGCTTCATGTAGGGGCACACAATGCAAAAACGTATCAAAAAGTATAAATACACACTTTATTTTCTGGATTTACGAACTTTCACAAAAATGAACATCAATGCTATATAAACCTAAATCCAAAATTATTTTTAGCGGCCTGTTTAAAAGGTGCTAAATTCAATATTCAGAGCATTAATATAGCAGCAAACAAATACTTTTCCGTTCTTTGTTGACATAACCGGGTATGCTTTTAGTGCATGCGAGTGTGCCCCACTGGTTAGATCATGGCCGCTGCTCTGCACTGCTCTCATACGGCGGTTACAGCTGATAATACCGTCTTTAAGCGTAGCGTCTACCCTCCAGCTCCCCCTCAAGAAAACCCTTTTTGCCCTGTCAGCACTGTTGCCGTTGTTTGCACTGTTAGCTCTGTTAGCACTGTTGCTGTTGTTTGCACTGTTAGGGCTGGTAGCACTAGCTGTGAGCCGCCGGCTCAGTTGTCACCATTTTGAGAGCCGTGGGATGCAATAGATATGCTCTGAATCCCGTTTTGACAACCTTTAATTATAGCGTGTTTTCAGGAGAATATTATCTGCTGATAAAACAGTTAAGGCTTTATGAAAAATGTTCATGCATACGTGTGCTCTGAACATAATGTGGCATAAGAATCAGTTTAGGTTAAGAGTCACGATCAATTCTACAATTTTACAATTTAGTGCAGTCATGATCACAATTTATTCGATCAAACCACATCGTATCCATTCTATCAGACATGGACCAAAATAAAGACCAATATCAGCCTCATGTATTGGTCTAATAACCCGCGCTGGCGCACACACACGCTCGCAGACTGTATAAAGCCCTCTCTGGGCCAGCCAGAGGCTATCGATCGTCTGGCTGTGCCTTGGGATGAGATTCCCAGATAAAGCAGCGTCTGAAGAGGCAACAGATTGATGCTGACCTCTTCCTCCTCGACACCAGCAACAACTGCTGCCACTTCCAAGCACAATAAAACATGTCTGTCAGCCCAGATTATATACGGCCAGATTCATGGTTTTAGTCGCTGTAATTTGAAGCTATGTGACATGGTGATTTGAAACGCCGACAACATGCATGTAATGTGACAGGACAATCATGTGCCATAAATATCACAGCTGAAGTGGTGAATCCAGGTCTCGGTATGTGTGGAGCCGGACACAACAGAACATGCTCTATTCTCTAGAGACATATACATTTGCATTCCCTATATAGTGTGTTTTCCCATGTCCATATACAGGTACAGCCAATGTAAAACTACATGTGTATCTGGAAGTATTTTACTCAGCTTTTACTGGTTGCATTTTTTTTTAAACACATTCCCAAAAATCTTTATTGTTTAAAGAAAAATAAATTGAAAATGATGGCCTATGACGATCTGGCAAAATAAAATTAAACATAATAAAATGAATAAACCTGAAGTTATAATTATTAAATTGATGAGTTGAGTGGAGTGCCAGACGGGAAAATTTATAACAGTTGTATTTTATAAGTCTGTTTTTTCCTAATACTTGCCTAAAACGGTTGCAGCAAAGAACTATGAAATCCAGTACCGTTGGGTACTGTCATTGGGAAATCATTTTTCTGTTATGTTAGTCAGTGATGATGCCCTCAGGTTGGTGATGCTGGCAGTTTTACAAGACATCAACAACTACTGTCACTGACCATGATATGAAGCTTTCCAGGCTGTGGAAAATACACCTCATGAAAAAGTTGAAATATTTGTAATGCAATCTGCAATAATGGGGACAGAAACTTTAAGAAAGAAAGGATTCCTTGGGAGCTGCATAAATTAGCTCCTCTGTGTGAGTCAAGGATCACACTGACTTAAAATAACAGCCGCTTTATCAAGAATAACAACCATGTGAACAGATCCGACATCGAGTCTTCTGACATTAGAGTGAACTAGACTGAACAAGAGCATGTTCATTGCATAAACTCTACGTCGTCGTTGATTTTTACATTAGTTTGTGGACAGCGTTTTAATGCTTCGAGTTCGGCGAATTGGCCGTTGCCATCTAGACTTTTTGCAACCAGTGAACGGAAGTGACCATATTTGGAATGCAGACGAGTGACATAGAGACGGATACGGCTCTGGTTGAGACCTGTCAATCACAGTATGCCCCTGGTGGACATTAGAGAGAATGCAGCTTTAAGACACTTCCGCCTTGGCGTCACTTTTCAGAACCAGAGGTTGCCGCCTGGTATATTGACATTGCTATAGACACACATTCCGGGAACGGTGGCTCATGATGACCAACAAGGGTCATTAGCTAAAAGTGCTTCAGCAACTTCACTGCAAGTCAAAGGTGTGTTTGTGTGTGGGTGTGGGGGGGGGGGTGCAAAATTGCATATATTAAGTGCAGATGCTTCATTAAAATGTTACAGCTGATCATTTTTCTGGTTTCATCTCATAGACATTTGCTCATTATCATCAATTGTGATAATTGATTATTGACACTCATCTCTGTTTGAAGCTTGGATCAACTGGCCCCCCTTTTTCTGCTTGCCTGCTCCACCTGCCTATTAGACTAAGAGCGGAAAATTAGGAATCGTCCGCCTCAGCTGTAATGATTCCTAATTGCTGGCTCGCATTAAGAATGTGTCTCCGGATCGACTCTGCTGAGCCACAACCCTCTCTGTCTCTCTCTCCCCTCTCTGTCCCTCCTTCTTTCTGTCTCCATCCAACCTCACAGATCTAATTTGGTGGCTTCAGACTTTCTCATGACTTTATTAAAGCACTTTTCAGATGCCCACTTTTCTTTCGCCCTGAGTGGTTCCACTGCACAGGCACAGGCTGGGGCCGCTGTAAATTAGATGACTTGATATCACATCAAAACCAATGAAGGTTGGACCCTGAAAAGCGGCGGTCTCCTCCCCTCCGCTCGTCTCGTCTGTTGTCGTTCATCAGGCCTCTAAAATAAGCAGTGGGGAGACATAATGGGACCTTGATGTCACTCACCGGTCCAGCCTTTTAAAAGGATGCGCTGTCCTTCAAACCCTCTGGTTTTCATAAACACTTGGATGAAAGGCAAGTGAGTGATGGCCAACGGGGATCACTTTGAGCAATCTTTCATTTTGCTGCATGTCAGGCTTCTAATTCGGTGTGGAGTGAGGAAATAATTAGATTTGGGTACGATTTAATTTCAATATTTGGATAGATTTATGGTGTGCCTCAAGGCTTTTTGTCATGTCAGAGTGAATGACTTGTGACACAGAGAATCTTATTTGTGGGAGAGATGAATGTTGTGTTATACAGAAGTAATGAATGAAGCTTAAATGAAAGGAAACCTTGAACAAGATGAGTCCATTTTGCATAGATTGGAATTTTATTCCATTTCTTTTTTTATTATTGTGTTGTGCACCAGATGTATTGAGAAGGGGAGGAGGGATTGAAGCTTCTGTTTCACTATACACTATGCCCTCAGTGTAATAGTTTCTTTGGACCCTCCACTATAGAACAAAGACTGCAATACCCTACCCCAAAATCTCAAAATAGTGACAGTAGTAACAGTATTGTTAAAATTATTTTTATTCTGATTAGCTAAAAGCGGCAAATCACGCATCATTTAAAATGGTGTACCCTAATGTAAACCTTAAAGGTACCGTGTGTAGTGTTTAGCCTCTGGTAGCTATAGAGAGATATAGCAATGCGGCAGCAAAGGTAAGGAAAAAAGCAAACCACGGTTGGGGAAAGAGGATGATTTAAAATGTTTCTAAATGTCTTTGTTTTCACAGACATTGTGCACATTAGAAATGGAAGTTGCATTTACCAAATGGACGGCATCCATAACAACATGATGAATATTCAGACTCTAAAAGATAAGTAACATGATGATGCTCTAGCCCAGTATTTCTCAAACTGTGGGGCGCGCCCCTCTAGTGGGACGCAGTGGTATTACAGGTGGGGCGCAGGGGGAAATGCAGAATTTTTTTATTTCAAGAACTTTATTGAGAACTTCACATATTACTGAAGTACAAAGTACACGGACATAAAACTAAGTCATTCATAAATACATGGCAAAATGCCTGTACTTTCGTGTAAATGTTTACGTAACGCCGTTAACAGGTTACGCTTGCGCGACGGCCAAGATTCACATGTGTAGCTTAGTGTGCTTCCCTTCGCCACATCCTACCTCTGTGAGATCAGCTTTTCTGCTGTTGCCTCTCAAAACTAAATACAGATCTAAGCTCAACATTGAGCATGAATTGAGAGTGGCCGTATCAAGACTGCAACCCCGTTTTAAAAAGATTTGAAGTGGAAAGCAGCTCATTGCAGCCACTAATGCTGATAAAACGTGATGGCTCACACATACCTGCACTCATTTTGTTTTGCACAGGTTGCACGTTATTGTTGTTTTGAAAAGATACGCAGTGTAAAACTCAGTAAAACTCTTTATTGCCAGATATTTTAACTTGTTTTGTTTAGTTTTTCACAGGTTGCACTTTATTGTTATTATCTTGAAAAGATATTCAGTGCAAAACAGGTGAATTACAGCCACAATAAGCTATTTTTTTTGCCAAATATGAGTTATTTTTTGCACAGATAGAACTTTATTTGCATTGCACATTGTATTTGTTTTTGTCTGATGGAGCAATCTGGTTTACTTGAAAGTGATTGCAATTTTCTTTATTCTATTTGAAAAAGCACAGATGGAGGAGTCACAAAATGTTATTTCAATAAAAGTTCAACATGGACCATTTTGTTACTATTGTGTTGGGGCGGTGGGGCATGAACATCTTTCTTCCTCCAAAGTTGGGCGTGACAGAAAAAGTTTGAGAACCACTGCTGTAGCCTGATATGTATGACATCTCTAGCGCCAAAACAATTACATAAAGCCGGGGTTATACATGGCCAGCCAGAGGGTTGGCGGTTCGAACCGCGGCTCCGACTCCGCTAGTCGCATGTCGATGTGTCCTTGAGCAAGACACTTAACCCCAAAATTGCTCCCGTAGCTGTGCCTACGGTGTCGAAATGTGATAGACTCTGAATTGTAAGTCGCTTTGGATAAAAGCGTCTGCTAAATGACTGTAATGTAATGTAATGCCAGACGTGTTGGAGAGACACCTGTATGATCCACAGCTCTCTATACAGTCATTACTTACCTTGTTGGTCCTTTTTGCTTATATGACAAATCTCAATATTAATTGTGGTTAGGAAAAAACTAAAATGAATCCACTCCCCTGTTTCCATCTATCAAGTTATAATATTGGATCATGTGGTAACATGAGCATTGCAGGAACATCAGTCCGGCTTTACTGCACAAGTAATATACAGCAATGACCTGGATGACTCTGATATGGAAGAAAATGTCTGAGTCTGATGGTTATGGTTATGATCTGATGAAGTTCAAGGAGTGTCTTTCTTGAATGTAATTTCTAAAATGGACCGTATTGCTGAGGCCGCTAAAAGTAAGGGAGGCACGGGAGAACCAGGACCAGGACTGCACGGGTCAGACTGTCAGACCCTGCTGCAGTAAAATGAGAGGTTTTCTGAAGGGAATTTAGTGCTCGGAAACACTACTACTTTTGTCCACAGGGACCGCCAAAATCAACACAAAATGAAAGGGGTAGCTTTGAGGCCAAAAGTCTGTGGACACTTATAGAATAGTGCAGAAAGCCCTGAAGACTCTTCTTCTCTCTGGCCACTGCTCCTGGCTTGGATCGGGTCTTCACATTGTGTGTGTAGTGAAGAATAGTAGGATGAAACAGGCGGAGTGGGAGGGAGACACCCACAAGGGGAAGAGAAACTGAAATAGAAACAGTTTTAGTAAAACTGCTAAGTTTAGTGCGTTATCACGGCTCCATACTGACTGAGTTATGTGAGTATTTCACATTGAATTCATCTGTTATTTGCAGGTGTTCTTTCCAACTTTTAAATCAATACGAGGATTGTGCTGACTAGATGAAAGTCAGAGTATCTAAAGGATATTGTACAGGTCCTTCAGTGGCCATGCGAGGAGTAATGATTATGTTTGTGTCTTGGAGTAACGGGAGAGTCTTATGTCTTTTTAACATCTGACTACACCGTGTCTAAAACCTCCCCCAGATCTGAAGACACCTTTTTGATGTCAGACAGTTATTAATTGATCCAGATGCATGAAGCGTCGAGGTGTAAATGGGGTACCAGACTCCTGGCCAGACTCAAACACGGGATGTTGCGATTACACGGTTAGCGAGACCCCCTATTCCGGATTGAACCCCCTTTTTTTTTTTTAGAAAAATGAATTTATGCAGGTCAGATTTGGGTACGTTTTCCATGGTTCCTTATTCTCTCTCTAACACAGAGGACCGAGATCCTTTTAGTTGGTGCAATGTATAAGATCTAACCAGCTAACCCCGGCCCGTCCTGTCTCGTAGTAGCACCTGTACCTCGAGAGACGATGGAGGGTCTCCGTAGCGTCCAGTCTGTCCTCAGTCCAACATTAGAGGACGAGACAAGTAGAGCAGGATTATTCTGTTTTGTTTTTATACGACTTATTGTTAATCGTTCCACATGTGGTTCTACTCTAAAAAAATAGATATGTTTTTTCATAAAAGTTATATCTCTTAAGATGAGAGAAATTCATGAAGGAAACTTGTTGAAAGGAAACTTTTACTGTCAATGGACATCTTCACTGTTTGGTTATTGGTGCTCAAAAGACATTATTCATATTCCTATTCCATTTCAACCTTTGATTAAACCGCTTCCTTCAAAAAATATTAACTTTGAAATTGGATGTCAAAACATTTACCAGATTCCATAATCTTTTATGAAATAATGTCAAATGGCCTGAAGGAACTGTGTTCATTCAACAGTGTGAAGACAGAGCGGAGACAGAAAGCTGAGGAATTGCAAGGACAGACAGAGAGACCTTTCTTTGACCATGACAGACAGCACACACAACCGTCGGTGCTTCTAACATGCACACTGCAGAGAAATGAATGTTATGGGCAAAAATGTGAAAGGCTTGAACACAGCTACTTTTTGTTCTGCCTTGTCACCACAAAATCAAAATCCTTTCAGATGCTGTCAGAATGTCAGACGCAATTATTTCCTTTTGGAGAATTACAATTTTCATCAATGCTACAACCTCTCAATGCTGGATCTGTTTTTAAAGACACAGATTTTAAAAATAATTTTCATTGGACCTTATTTCTTTCACATATTTTCACATAATTCCCCTTTTCTTTATGTTTTTTATTGGATGATTTGTCCTTCTTACATTACAATGTCTGTTCTAAGCCTCTAACTTGCTGTAATGGATTTCTATTACACCTATTTGTTTCCAAATGCCTTCCGCTTCTTCAAATTACAGTCGGTGATGTAACTGTGACTATGGCGGCAGTTAAAGGCCAAGGACTAAACAGGTGAGGCGTGACCTTTGTGAAGATTTACACATCCAATCAGCAGTTAGTCAGAGTCATTAATTAGAGCGGCCGGCCTCTATTTATCAAACGACAACCACTTCTCTCTGCGTTGTTGAAGAACTACTTTCACTCCTTGTATTGGGCTCTATGCGGCTCTCTCAGCACGATCAGAACCAGTATCTGTTTGGCTGGAGGAGGCCGGAATATTATTACTTTTTAGTTTGATTTATTTCAGTACCATTAGAAGTGCAACATACGTTTATGTTCCAAAAAGACATGGAACCCAAATGCAGAACACAGACAAATCAGCAGTTTTAAGGGATTTATTCAGACAAAGGTGAACAATAGGGCGAGTCAAGTCCAGGGATCTACTGACAACAGAGAGCTGCTTGAACCATACTAGAGTATCAAGGTAGGAAGGATGAGTTGCAGGTAAAGCACACAAGGAAAGAATCCACCAGGAACAAAACCCACTGAGGACGATCTCTACCGCACTGATACCAATCTGAAGAGGAATGACTGGAGGAGCGGTGCTTTTTAAACTGCATGCTTGATGAGTATGGAGGACAGGTGTGTCGGCCGAGCAGAGCGAGCGATCGATCAGCTGCAACTGTGCTAGAGCAGGAACCCACTGACACATACACACACACACACACACACACACACACACACACACACACACACAGAGGAGCAAGTGTGTATGTGTGGGGGGGGGGCACAAGGAGAAAACAGAGGAAAGACTCACTGTTTAGTGTTTGTAGTGAAACGGTAATTTATAAGGACATTTATCAGACTTCACTCACCCCCTTTTACATCAAATTAGCTCTGGTTCTTGAACAGGAATCTTGGTGCCGTCAATAGCGAAACAGCCCACATGACATGTCAGTATCCGTTTGTGTTTTTTTAAATAAATAAACTTCCATCTACTGTCTCCGGAAGTTAGGCTTATACCAAAACCACTTAGTTAGGACTGAGTGCCTAACGCGTCACGTTACTGGCAACTCATGTGAGTCATGTGACTAACGACACCAACCACTCATGTGACAAAATGTCAACGTTCATACGGTTTTGCTCGGGACACGAACAGCTGTCTCCTGGATGAAAGTCCTATGTTAGTTTGACCCGCCCTGTGTGGACTTTCTTCCACTTTATACTACATCAGCGGCTCTGAGCGTGCAATGAGGACGCGGGTGTGTTTGCAGATGACTTAGTTGCGTCGCGTACACAAGCTAAACAGTGCCTTCGTGCATCAGCGTATGATGCTGATGAGCACTGACCAGGCGATGGTATTTGATGTGTTGGAAGTAAAAACAGGTTGTCAAGCATGCGACATCAACGGTGTGCGTTGCACAATGCCCAACGGAAAGCAGACATTATTAGCAAGATGGCGGATAGCATTGATTACCTGCAAGCTTTTCTTCTGTTATTATAGATATTTGTTTTATATTCAAAAAGCAAACCTTGATGTTGAGGAGACGTCGAATATGACACGGCTACTGGGGTCATCACGGTTCGCTCTTCAGGTCAAGAACAACCTGTTATATTTTGGTTCTGACTTTTGGTCAAAATGCTTCCCAAACGGAATCAAAATTTGGCGTATGAACGCAACTGAACCCGTTCCTTGTTGGTGGAAATGGATAACAGCTCCCTCTGGAGACACTAAAGGCTTTACACTTTTTTCAGATGTGCAGTAGAACTCCCCCAACTCCTGGAAACACACTGTGATGTGTATTAAATTCAGCAAGCCCTTTGGTCATTTACCAAAGGATGAACATGGCTGCTTCGTCAGTAGCCATTGTTCGTGGACAATCCGTGTCCTGCAAACACAAAAATGACGAGAATGAGACCAGACTGAGCAATGGAGGAGAAACCAAACGGCCATTCAGTCTGAATATTAAGTTAAGTCGTCAAAGAAAAAGACGCTGTGGTGGCTAATGTGCCATGTAACTATCCATTCATCCACTTCTCCCTAACTGTCTCCCTTTGCTGCGAGGCTTCGCCACTACACCCCCCACTGCTCCCCCAATCCCCCATTCCCCCCTCCACACGCTCTGCCAGTAGTAAGTACTCCCCTCTTCCTGGCAGGTTGCCTGATGCTTCGAGACTTTGATCTACTGCCACCTTTAAACAAATCCTGTATTTCCTGGTGGAGACTAAGGAGTCTGGGGAGAGGAGGGAGGCGCCCACAGAGGGAGACAGAGAGGGGGGGGAGACAAATAGGCAACAAAGGACAGATCCTTTAACCACCCCCATTTCCTCCTCCCCCTCACTTTCTCACTGGCAACATTTTAGGGTTGGCTGCTTATCGGAAAGCTGTCTGCCCACGTTGATACAGCACTTCCTTAACTTCTACCGCACGCTGAATGAGAAAGTGGCTGACAGCCCCCCCCCCCAATACGTTAACAATCGGGGGTCCTGAAAAACAAGTTTTCTACTAGCAACAAACAAAGCCCAAAGCTGCACTTTGTAGTTGCTCAGTAAAGTCCATTACTCACAGAGTAGTGACATGTGTGGGTGTCTGAAAATGCAGTGGTAAGGGTACGCTGATCAGTAACTGACACGCACACAGACTGAACAGAAAGAACCACCGACACTTCCCGCCTGGAAGAATGTGAGAAAGGACGAGGATTTAGGTTTAGAGAACGGTACACAGGGACAATAGAGGCGGACGGATCTATGGGGTGTTTCGTTCAACTTCCCATTATTGGATGTGACTCACACCGCCTGTAGTATACTTTTAGGTCAGAGGAGTAGTTTAGTAACTTGGCATTACAGTCCTCGTTTAGCTGTTCCTTCAAAAACATTTCATGGCGCAGGATAACAACTCTCAACACTTGTATTAACTGACCATAAACAGAGTTTAATAACATTACATTAGCCTATTGTTGCAAAAAAAATACTTTAAGCAGGATTTTATCTGCATGTGTCGTGTTTCTAGCCTCCACTTTAAAACTTTGCTTTTGTTTTTTCCTCTGGAAAATGGAGAGAAGGCGAAGGTACAAGACTAGGACCAGACGACATTATTTTAGTTACCATAACGTCTCAGGTTCACGGCTTTGCAGACAGAACCAGGCCTTTTATCTGTAACAGGCTCACATATACAGTACAGCTATGTAAGCCGCTTACCTCGTAACACGCTGTGATAAAAGATCAAATTGTTTTGAGTATTACAAAACGTGGCATCTAAGGAGCTTTTAAACACATGAATCAGTTACTTTAGCTGGACTTCCTGGATCACATGTGTCACCGTTACCTTTAACCTTTAGCATAATTGTCTGTTCTTGTGATGTGTGTTTTTATAATTGCTCTTTATCTTATTAAAGTGTGTTTGAGTTTCTTGAAAAGCGCTTCCTAAATAAAATGTATTATTATTATTAAACAACCCGCCCCCGTCCTGTGCTGCCAGGTAGCACTTGATATCCTAAAAATATTTAATCCTTAAATGGCTTTTTTTTAAAACAGATAATCCACCGTTGTGCAGTAAACCGGCTAATCGAGGCTACAACCCTTTAGGAAGATCTGGGGGACTTGAATATTTTATTGAATCGTATTTAAATACGATTGAACAACAGCTGCAGGTAAATTTCACCCGTTGGCGAAATGGTGAAAATGTCTTTTTGAAAACAGATAATCCAGCATTATGCAGTGAACCAGGTTAATTAAGGCTTTTAATCCTCCAATACTGTATAGGAGTTACAGACAAGATAATCCACTGAACACCATGAGGCTTTAGTGCTGAGTGGTCACTGGAAAATAATGTGAAAACAATAATATACACTCTCCTGCCTATCAGGGGAGTGTCATTACATCACTTCCCTCCGGTGATTATGAATGGAATATTCACCTGTGGATCCTGACATGTCTGCCACCAGGTTCTGAGGCCGCTGCTGCCATTTGTACAGTAGAGAGTCCCCCCCCCCCCCCCCCCGTTACATTGTGTGTAACAGTGGCAGATCCCATTTCATTTCATCGTTCATTTGCCACAGGCGTCAAATCCATTTGGTGTGTACTTTTGTCTCTGTGCCGTCTAAAGGTGAAACCTTTCCCAAATAGAAATGATGGATGGTGTGACCCCGACTTCCTTCTTCTGTTTGGTCTGAGGTGACAGGAGAGCCGCCATAGCTTCCTGCCTGTAATGCGTCCGGCTGCGAAGGAGAGGAGGGATTTTATGTCTCTCACAAGACAGATATACCCTGATGAGGCACTGTTCTCTTCATATTTTATTGAAGCCATCATCCGAGTTGAGTAAACATATTAGAGTCTACATTATTAATTCCAATTTCTCTTGGATTCTGTTTGTTCAGTCCCCACACGGTATAACTGAGGTCAAATCCTTCTTCTATAGCAAACATTGCCGCCACACTCGCTCATGCTGGAGAGAGAGAGACCCAGAGAGAGAGAGAGAGAGAGAGAGAGAGGAAGGAGGTCATATCCAAACAGTTTCCAGGAAAGAGATACAGAACGAGTGTTTGTGGAAGTGCTTGTATGTGTGGGTTTTGAAGCTTTTAGAACCCCAACACAAGTACTGACATTCCAAAGTGCAGCTAACATAACAGTTTTAATGTGAAGTGACTTGTTGCCTTGCTTTATTTGTATGAGTCTGACTGTGTATATTTACCTGAAATAACCAATGTACTGACTGTACGTCACCACGCTTCAGCTGTGTGTGTACCTGTTATGTGTCTGTGTGAGTGATCATAACATACTGCAGCAGGAACTCCAGTTCTTGCTTTTATTTTTGCCGGACACCTTTGAGTTGATGAATGAATGAGTCAAACAGACAGGACTTTCATCCAGGAGACCGCCGTTAGTGTCCAGTGCAAAACCAAATGTCAAGTGTTGACTTATTTGTCATGTCTGTTGTTAGTCGCGTAAATAACAGCACGAAGAAGTCTTCGTCTCTAAAAGACACAATACATGATAGGAGAAGGCACCATAGAGCACAATAGTTTGGAGCATAGGGCCACTGACCAAGCGTCAGTGTTTGTTATACCTCATCAACTCTTGTGACTCCCCCAACCCCACACATTTGGTCTATGAGATAATGGAAAACTATATCACTAAATCAAATTGTTTGCAATCCAAGTAATCCTGAACCAGACTGGAAAAGCACAGACAAGGCGGATGGAAGCGACGCTGTCGACGCTTTCAGCCAGCAGACCGCTGTTCGTTCCCCGTGTGAAACAAGAAGTCAATGTTCATTTATTAGTCACTTGGGTTCTTCAGTAACGGCACTTCCATAGTTATTTTAACTCAAACCAAGATCTTTTCCTGAACCTAACCAAGTCGTTCTGTTGCCTCTGTAAAGACGGAGGTGTATTTTGAAAAGAGCGTTTGCATGTACGAGCACAAACTGACTGGTGTTGCTGGACTTTCGAAGGAAAACGCACAAAAAATGAGGAGTAACTTCTCATAAGATATCATACGAACCATAGAATAATTATGTAACTTGTTCTTTATATGTACACCAATAGAGTTGAATACTAAATCATGTCATGTTATTGTTGCCTAGAGTTGCACACTGCCTGTTATATATGACATTTCAAATTGAAGTGTGGCATCTGTTCAAAAGGTTGCATTAGAAACTTCAAAGGGAGAGCTGATTATTGAATATAAAAAATATACAGTCAGTGTTCATTACCCTGACTGTACACTTAGTCAGTGTAAGAAGAGAATACTTCTTAAATGTACTTCTAATGAAATGCATTGGGTGTGTGGGTCGTGTGTATGTGCTGATTCATCCATAATGGTGATAACCCCCCCCCCCCCCCAGCTCATTTAAGAAGGTCTCTACACCAACTCTCTGTTGTGAGCCCCAAATGAATCACTCACAATTAATTACTCTGCGAGTGCCAAGAGAGTTTGCAGCCCTCATGCCACCGCCCGCCGGGCCTTGTCTCACTGTGGTGGGGCATCATGTCTCACAGCGAGGCCGGATCCACCATGTCCTACGCAGGGGGGGCTCCATCAGCTGGGACCAACCACTCCCCCCCCACCCCTCCCTCCATCCCCTGCTGTTCTGCTGCCAGATCAGTCTGCTAAGACGAGATAAGAGAGGATAGCGTGGCTGGGAACGGAAGCTGCTTGGTCGAGGGATACGAATGGTCTTCTCTCTCTCTTTTTCTTGTTTTATTTTTATCCTTATCACAGTGGAGGTGTAGCTACAACGCCGTCCAAACAGAAACAACAACAAAAATAAACGGTATAATTATGAATACACTCCACACTGGTAAAGAAGTATTGGAAATAATCCCTAAGAACATACAACACTTTTGCCCTGCTGTGGGTGTGGCCAATGGCTTAGTCCTATCATCCACCCCTCTGTCCATCCATCTCTTTGCAAATTGGAAGAATCCACTTTTCCATTTATTTAGTGGCTTTCTAGTCCCCTGACTTCTCCCACATTTCCCCGCGCTCTATACCCTCTGTAGTGTTTGAATCTACACAATGTCTTACGAAAACCTGTCAAATGTTCGAAAAACATTCAGTATTTTCTCACACTCCTAACGCAACAAATGAATAATAAAGTTGCTAGTACAGTGCTGATATTCTCATATTTCTCATTACAGGCATGTAAAGAAAAGAACCAAGTATAGTTCTCAGGAACCATAGCGCAATACACATACAACATACAACATACATGTTAAAAGAAACACCAGCAATTTTACATCTTAAATGGTAAATGGACGTTACTTGTACAGCGCTTTTCTAGTCTTCCGACCACTCAAAGCACTTCAACACTACATGTCATCATTCACACATTCACACACATTCATTTTTAAAGAGCGAAAAGCTATTGTGGAAGGCTCTGGGAATAATTCTCATGCGTAAGAGGATCACATCTCTGTCAGTTCAGTCACAGAGTTTAAGGAGAGGATGAGACTGACCCTGAGCCAGCCCAAAGACCAGCTCTGTGGTGAAAAGTGAATCAGTTTATCAGATCCCATTTTGGATGATGATGTTTGCATTGAACATCAAACAGCTCAAACCTGTTCCTTATACTTTAATGAGCGATCTGTGAGTCGGTGTGTAAACTTAACTGACGCAACGTGAGGGCTTATATATTTTTAAACTTGCGATATTGACGAGTGGCGGCACTCCGCAGCTTGCAGTGAAAAGTTGAGAATATTTTATATGCGCGTTTAAAACCGCAAAAAAATAACACGAAGCGTGACACTCCATAGGAAAACAACGGTTTTAACGCTGACGCGTTTCTAGCGCCAACATATAGCTTCAGCGCTCCTATCGCCTGTGCTGGTGCGTGTTTGTTTGTTTGTTTGTGTGTGTGTGTGTGTGTGTGTGTGTGTGTGTGTGTGTGTGTGTGTGTGTGTGTGTGTGTGGATGTAATGATTTTGTAATGATCCTCATGGGAAAACTGAGTCACAGGGTTAATAATAACAGGATATAACAAAAGGATAATGAATGCTAAGTATGAATGAATCACAGCGTTATGAGGGTGTGCGGAATAAGAGCAGCAGAACACAATGAGACTGAAATTAAAGCACAATAGCCATGTTTGAGATTCATACAGTAAGAGTAAAATGATCATATGGAGATGTTTTACATGTATGCATTTTGTCCCAAGCTATTCTCATAAAGCACAACCCAGCATGGGCAGCGCTGATGCTTAAAACACTAGCCAAGAGGGAGAGAAAAAGAAAAAAGAAAACACTGATTTATTCTTTCGTGTCTGACTTCTTCAACAAAAATAAATTGAAAGGAAAAATAAGAATAGACCAGGGAAGGAGAAAAAACTTGTTGGACTACCAGCACCGCAGGGCAACAGAGATCTGTAGTTTGTGCATGTGCTTTGAATACAGAACACAGTAATGGCTGTCAGAGGCAGACACACAACACACACCCACACACATATGCCTTGGAGAGACACATGTTCATTACCGAGAAGGTATGACCTGAGAATCATTAGGTCAGCATCCATCCCATCATGCAACTGAAACTACCGATGGCTCCTAATTAGACCTTCCTGTCTGTTCTTGTGTTGATGTTGTTGTTTTTTTGTGGTCAAATGAAATAAAATACAGTGTAGTGTAAATAGGACAAAAAGACAATACTCCACTGATTTAGCATTTCACTCCGATTCCTGATTTTAAAAAACTTGATGTGGCCAAACCAGAGACATTGCCTTTGTTACTCTACATATTCTTCTTCCTCGCCAAAACCTAGCGCCTACATTACCCACATTGCAACTCAACCACCGACAGTTTGCTCAGAGGTTCAGAAGTGTTATGCTCGTAGCAGCTAGAGAGGCCTGCAGCGGGGATGGGCAGTGGGCTTCAAAGGTCTAGTAAGCTGACTACTTTCTGACTCCACACCTACACATTTGTTTATCTTCACACTTGCAGTCCTAAGAGACCCAACGGACTCTGACTCAGGGGACGTTGCTTGAGGACATTTGCCTGTGCTAGTGTGTGCTTGTGTGTGTGCATGTGATGCTTTTTTAATGATCCTCATGGGAAAACAGGGTCACAGGGTCAATAATAACAGGATTCAGCAAAGGAGGCATTTCAATCAGAATGAAATGATTGGATGGGGTAGCTACCTGTCTACCTATGTGCACAACTTGAGTGTCACCTGAGTCCTCCACTAGCTGCTAGCTTTACAGCTGCAACTGTTAACAATAGCCATGTTGGGTGTTTATGTTCCTTCTGATCATTTTGGGGGAGTGTATATGCGGGGAGGCCTGAACGGACGGGCTGTTAGTGTTGCTGACTTGACGGCTTTCTTGCTAGATTTAGCAACTTTTGGAGCTAGCGCTGCTAGCTACTCTTATTGGAAAAACAACATTTGCTGTTTCACACGGGACATGAAAAGCAGTCTCCCAGGTGAAAGTCCTGTTTGTTTGACCCATCGAGCCTCCTCCCCCACCTGCTCTACATGGACTTCCTCGCTCTGTCAAATAATAATGCGGATGGGTTTACATTTGGATTTGAAAGCCCTGTGAGTCTCGTTCAGATGCCGAGGATCAAGCGTCGGTATTTGACGAGTTGGGAGTGAGAACAGGTTGGACTGTATCTACAGCAAGAGCTTCATTTTATTTGCTGGAAAGACTCATGACCTACAACCGGTCTCCTTCATGCTTCACCCAGTTGACTGGGAGCATCTCTATGTGTAGCTGTAAAATGCATTCTCAATTACGTTTGACCAGAAACGCATTTTCTCCCTGATTACGTTTGTGTTTGACGTATTACATTGACTTATTACAAATACGTTTCTAATCAACATTTTAACACTTTAACCTTTTTTTCCCTCTCCACCACCGCCTCTCCTTCACACTATTACGCGGTCAGAATACTACCACAACACGCCGCCTGTCTCCGGCAGAAACGCGCTCATCCAGGCCGAGCAACGAGGGACATTACGCGGCTACAATACCTCCACAAAGGCCCGCGGGTAAAATCCGGGAGTAACCGTGACTCTCTTTTCTTAAGGGTTAGGTTTGGGTGGGGACATGGCTTCCTGGTGGAAGTTATGTTAGGGTTAGGGCAGAGTTAGGGTTAGATGGATACAAATAAATGAAATATACCTCCACAACACCCCGCCACTCTCGGCTCATTCCTCCCCAGCAACGAGGCACATCACCCGGGCACAATACCTCCAGAAATTCCCCCGGGGGAAATCCGGGACTTGGTTTTATGGTTCCGAGTTGCAGGCGCTCACCCGTTGGCGCCGGACGCGAGGTCTCCAGCTGCCCCCGCCGCGACGCACCCCATCATTAGGTCTGTCAGCCCTTGGAACAGGCCGCGGGGCAACAACTTGTGGGTGGCGGGGGTAGAGGCGAGGCAGATCACAGAAAAATAATAAAGACTAGAGTATGGCAAAGATATGTTGATGAGAAACGTATTTGTAATACGTCAAACACAAACGTAACCAGGGAGAAAATGCGTTTATGGTCAAATGTAATTGAGAATGCATTTTAGTTTTGGGGGAACATACTTTTTAGGAGACAGGACTGCTCTACCACTGCGATATCACTGCCGCATAGAGCGATGCATAATTACACTCAGTAAGAAATGATTGTTCGGAATAATTATCTGACAGCTTAGATGCATCAGCAGAGGGAAAGTTAGATGACATCTTCTTGATTTTTTTAGCCATGTGCTTTTGTTTGTTTTCTGTTATTAGAGTTGATGTATTTTCCCCTCCAGACTCCCCTCCAGATTATATTTAAATTATGTTGATTAAAATAATGATTTGAGGACAAATAACGTGATGTACGCAATTTATTTATTTGTTCAGAATATTTATTTATACGGAAAACTCTCTTTGTTTATTTTCAGCACAAAGGAACGAATTATGAATTAATGCTAATATTACTGGCCGAATGGAAATGTTCCATCAGCCAATCGTACTTGCTCACCTTTACTCACTCTGTGTCCTTGCACACATCAAGCGGTGAACAGCTTCCTTAGTGGAAACGTGAGGTGTTTTATGATACTGTTTGCACTGACCCACATCACGCACAACAAAAAAGCATTGAAAAGTCATTGTGCAAATGATCAATCATCAACTGAAACTATTAGCCTGTCAAACTGCTACTCAGTGACCTGCACTCCCCAGGTGTAGTGTATGACACAACACAGCATGTTGTGTGCAATAGAACCATCCAGCATGAATGCAGTCGACATGGAAGAACAATTAAGAAGATTTATACTACATGGTTTGAAAACAAAAACACCAAAGAAACACATGCTATAAAAAAAGGCTAAGTCATATAAGTAGTTTTCTCCCGATAGTATCAAATGGTGAGACCATCAGGTTTGGTATTCCAACTGACAGCACCAATCATCTCCAACTGCTTTTTCATTTAATGCATACCTGAATGCATTTTTCCCTCCATTGATTTCTTTGGATGTCAGGAATCTGTGTCATAAAGAATCTACATTAGAGAGGTTTAACAGTTCCCATGAGTCTGGGGAGTTCATTTATTGCATTTGTTGCTGTATGATGACTTAATCGGAAATATATTTGGTTTTAAAGGTCTGCCAGTGTGGAGACTTGAGAGCTCGGGTGTTAGACAGTCAAACCTGAAATAAGCCCGGGTGTTGTGAAATGAACTTCCTCCGTAGGGTGGCCGGGCTCAGCCTTAGAGATAGGGTAAGGAGCTCGGTCATCAGGAGGGAGCTTGGAGTCGAGCCGCTACTCCTTCACGTCGAAAGGAGTCAGCTGAGGTGGTTCGAGCATCTAATTAGGATGCCTCCTGGACGCCTCCCACTGGAGGTTTTCCAGGCACGTCCAACTGGGAAGAGACCCCGGGGAAGACCCAGAACACGCTGGAGGGATTACATCTCCCAGCTGGCCTGGGAACGCCTCGGGATCCCCCAGAATGAGCTGGAACATGTTCCCGGTGAGAGGGAGGTCTGGGTCAGCCTGCTTGGCCTGTTGCCACCGCGACCCGATCCCGGATAAGCGGTGGAAAATGGATGGATGGATGTTGTGAAACATGCCTTAGTGTCCACTTCAAAGAATACAGTAGTTTATGGTTTTAAGTGCACCCTGGAAAGAGACAGAGGTATGGTTCAATGTTTCAGTACCATAGACACAGACAGAGGGACCTGATTTGAATACTCCATAATGAGAGATGGAGGGTTCCCTCAGAAGAGACAGATGTCTCAGCATGTGTCAGTATCAACACTGGGTTTGAAGGCTTCAGGACCATGGAGAGAGACATTGAGACTGGGTTTGAAGGCTTCAGCATCTTCAAGAGACAGAGGGGTTCAAAAAGAGGTCTGTAAAATAGCTCAAATAAATAGCCTATTTATTAATAAACATCTTTAAGCAGGAATCTAAATATTTAACTGAAAGATCCCCTCAAGCTCCAGTAGTGCAAAGAAGAGGCTGCCACTTGGGATGTTGATGTTCTCTGATGGCCTGATGATGTGTGAAGCCCACATCTGTGCCGTCTGGTCCAAGTCATCCTTGACTTTTATAAATATAATTTTGAGACACTAAATCAAGCTTTTCACAATGACTTATAATTTGCATAAGCCCAACTCTCTAACAATCCAAACACAATAAATCACCAAAAAAAAGTAGATTTTAATCACATTCCAAGTTTGACTTCCTTATTTCCATAAATAGAGTATTCCAAAGGGTTACTGCTCTCAGAAGAAAAACGTCTGTTTGTCCAATCAATGCATTTGAACTGAACTGCACCTGTTCTCCCGGAGGTACTGTCCATGACTTTAATGAAGAGGAAGTGCCCTTCCATATAGACTCATTAATATGAGACACAGGGCCAAGTGTCCATTTCAAATCAACTGTATCTCTGAATCATGAGACAGTGTTGGTAATATAGGGCACTTTATTTATACATTAGGACTACCATCTTCAACATGGAGAAACAGACTTTGGGTGAGGTGTGAGAGAATCATTGCATGCAAGCGCTAGTTTGCGGCAATAAATTAGGCCTGATAATCTAAATGCACAAGGAAAGTTTAAAAGGACAGGTTCACATTTTCCAAGTCTGCCTCTAATCACATTCGGTGCTAAAACGACTGAAGCTTTGGTGGATGCTTACTTGATTTGTCCAGCTCAGATGGATGATCCATCACCTACCAGAACAGTGGGCCTGGAACATCAGCGCAATCAGAGGATGTACTTCTACTGCACCACATCAAGAAAGTTCAACCTGCCTCAGGAGCTGCTGGTCCAGTTCTACACTGCAATCATCCAGTCTGTTCTCTGCACATCCATCACTGTGTGGTTCGGATCGGCCACCGAACAGGACAGGAACAGACTACGACGGACAGTTCGGGACTCCAGAAAGAATCATTTGTGCCAGCCTGCCCTCCATTCATGACATATACATGTCCAGAGTCAGGAAACAGGCAGGAAGAAAGCAATAGTAATGTGCTGCTGTGGACGGGGGCAGCATCACATTATACTTTGAAGAAAGCAGAGAGAAGGGCTTCAGTTCCCTGTTGGAAAAGGATGGCAAGATACAGTGGTGAGAATATATTAAATATAGCATACACTTAAACTGATATAGATTATTTAAGACGTCTAAGATATATTGCTGTTCCCAGCAGCCACAGCACCAGTCACATAGTCAGGAACAATCCCTGTGCACTCTGCACTGTTCACTGCGTTGTTGTTGATGCATCACAACTTAAGCTCAGTTGTCTCAGTCGTCAGTCCAAAAGTCAAGATTTGTTGAAAAAAGATAGATGTTATTGGAATAATTTCCAAAACTCACGTCATGTTTTAATCTTCCTCAATCCATTTCTGTTGCCATTTAGCCTTTAAAAAACAGCATTTGACTCAAAAACACACCTATGCTGCTGCTACAATCCGATAACACTACAGTGCCAAATTATTATAACCATATATATATAAATAAATAATGTGTTTGTAAAGAATCCTTCTATCAATAGAGCTTTTTTGAAGCTAAAGTTAACTGCCACAGTCCACAGCAGCTACATATTTTTTCCTCATCAAAGTGTTTTTAAGAATGTCAATTATCCAAACAGGATGTTCACTGTGATATGGTGAGCAAATTAGCTGTTATTTTGAAATAATTCCAACGTTAAACAGAACTTTAACACAGAAAGACAAACCCCATGCAATATATACAAGATCATACTTTTAAATCAAATGAATGAATTATCCAGCTATATTTCAACATCTGTCCTTCTCTGGTCTTCACCTTCATTCCTGCGTGTTGGCATGTGTAAGTTATCATCACAATGGAGATGCACAGCATATCCTCCTAAACAAGCAAGCTGCCTCCTAAGAATTACTGCAGTGCCTTGCCCAAAGCCTGGCCTCCCTCCCCGTCCCATCGGTGCCTACTTCCACCCCCGCCTTTTATAATTCTGCCTGAGACTCAAAGACACAGCAGTTATTTATTTCTTGTTGGAGATTCATTGCTTGTTGCTGGCGTACTTTGAATGGTTGGTGTGGGCTTAATAAATTCAGACTGTCTTCTCCCGCCTACTTCCACACAACTCCCAAACTCAGCTAGTCAAGAAATATTGGCTCACTGTGTGTGTGTGTGGGGGGGGTGGGGGGGTGCCTATGGGGTCTCCAATGAAGCGCCACAGAGGTCTCTGTTTGACGACTGACACAGTCTATACTAAGATCATTTAATCAGGAAGCTGGATAGTGTGAGCCCAACACACACACACACACACACACACACACACACACACACACACACATTTTTGCATTCAACACCACTGCAATCACTGCTGCTATGCAACGTTTTTTTTTTTGTTTCATTTACTTCACTAACAAGCATGCACAGAGATCCCTGTTATTTCACTTGAGACACATTTTCGCTTTCTCGTCTCCTTCCCTTTCTCCTTGCACTCCTTCTCTTCTCCTCCTAACAATTGTTATCATCAAAATGAGAAAGACAGGCGAGACACAAAATACTGGCAGCTGAAAAATAGTAGCCTGCCAAAAGAAATACCATTCGCTTCAGGTACATATGAGAAGAAATACCATTCGCCTTCATGGTCAGGTGGTAAACATGGTGAGACAGACCGTTCACCTGAGTTATCAAGCGGTAAATACAACAAAAATACTGCTCGCGTCAGCATTCTGAGTGAGGGGAGTCTGATAAAGGTGTACCTTGTGAGGGGCTGTTCTGATTTTTGCTTCGTCGAGGTGCAACACAAACAAGCCTGATACGAGTGTCAGAAATGCAGTTACATTTTGTTTTTAAATCTTTGTTTCAAACTGGCATAAATCATTGGACAGTGATGGATGGATTAGAAAATGAGCCCACTGGGCACAGGCCCAGAGGACCCCTAAGCCAGAGCCTCCGTCTAAAATATGTGTTATTGAAGCTGTGTCAAAGTAGGGATGTCCTGATCCAACTCTTTCTTAGAAATTATGTTTTGTATACAGCTATTGTTGTTTTGTCAAATGCGTTTTGAGGGAAAACGTAATCGCTCTGTGGTCACCACAAACATTTTCTGCTCAATTATGAGACACGTGCAAGCCCCAGAAAAAAAAACAGTCAATGGAAAAGGATCGGCTGTACAGAGATGAACACATGTTTTTAATGACGATTTGTTTTATCAGATTAATTGAATCTGATAAATTAAAAGTGGCTCCGTCACATCATATATTATACTTTTGGATATATATTTATATTTATATTGTAGACAGATAGATAGATAGATAGATAGATAGATGTATACTTTATTCATCCCCAGGGGGAAATTTGTTTGTAGCAGCAGCAAGCAAAGTTACAGAGTAAACATAAAAATATGAAAGATGAAAGATGCTCAATATATACAATACAATAAGATAACAGAGCAGAATATAATACAATTTGAATATAATTTAAAGAAAGAAAATAAAAAATGCACAGTATATACAATAAAATAGAATGGTATAAGTTAAACAACTAGGTAAAAAACAATAGTGCAAGGATCACCAACAGCAAACAACAACAGTTAGCAGTGTTATAGTCTTGTGTTTGATTTGGCCAGAGGTGATTTATTGTACAGTCTAATAGCAGAGGGCAGGAATGTTTTTCTGAATCTGTCCTTGTGGCAGCGGAGCTGGATCAGCCTGTTGGAGAAAGTGCTCCGCTCTCCCTGCAGTAGGTGGTGGAGAGGGTGGTCCGGGTTATCCAATATGGATAATAGTTTCTTCAGTGTCCTCCTCTCCACCACCTCTTCCAGATAGTCTTGTTTACAACCAATGATGGAGCCGGCCTTCTTAACTAGTTTGTTCAGTCTGTTGGTGTCTCCGGCTCCAATGCTGCTCCCCCAGCAGACTACAGAAGTACAGTGCACTGGCCACAACAGACTGGTAGAACATCTCCAACATCTTGCTGCACACAAGAAAAAGAGTCGACTCATCCCCTTCTTGTACACAGCGTTGATGTTGGTCTTCCAGTTCAGTCTGCTGTCGATGGAGACACCCAGGTACTTGTACTCCTCCACCACGTCCACATCCTCTCCCAGAACTCTCGGCGGTTATGGAGTCGTCGTCTTCCTCCTGAAGTCGACCACCATCTCTCTGGTCTTGGCCACGTTCAGACGCAGGTGATTTCTACCGGCCCACTCCACAAAGTCATCCACTACTGCCCTGTACTCCTCCTCCCGTCCGTCCCTTATACACCCGACCACTGCAGAGTCATCAGAGAACTTCTGCAGATGGCATGACCCTGAGTTGTACTGGAAGTCAGTGGTGTACAAGGTGAACAGGAAGGGAGACAGAACAGTTCCCTGTGGGGCTCCAATATCACTGACCACCACATCAGACAGCACACGGCCCAGTCGGACAAACTGTGTTCTGCCAGTGAGGTAGTCAGTGATCCAGGAGACGGTGGACGCGTTAACCCCCACCACCCGCAGCTTCTCACTCAGCAGCACTGGTTGGATGGTGTTAAATGCACTGAAGAAATCAAAGAAAGTGATTCTCACAGAGCCACCGGATCCATCCAGGTGCGACTGAGCTCGTTGCAGCAGGTAGATGATGGCGTCGTCCACCCCCACATGAGGCTGGTATGCAAATTGCAGAGGGTCCAGTGAGGATTTCACCTGCGGATGGAGGTGGGCCAAGACCAGCCTCTCCAGCACCTTCATCAAATGAGATGTGAGGGCAACTGGTCGGTAGTCATTGAGGCTAGATGGTGTCGTCTTTTTTGGTACAGGAACCAGGCACGACGTCTTCCACAGCACCGGGACTTCCTCCTGCTTCAGGTTCAGGTTGAAGAGGTGTTGCAGGACATCAGACAGCTGGACAGCACAGGTCTTCAGGACCCTGGGGCTGATGCCATCAGGTCCTTCAGCTTTGCCTTGGTGGAGTCTCTCCAGCTGTCTCCTAACCTGGCCAGTCGTCACAGAGAGGGGGGGGGGGGGGAGGGTGGAAGAGCCCTTTGATGTTGAGGGCTCTGTGTCCATGCAGCTCACCAGGGGGGACAGAGGGGGAGGTGTTTGGGAGGTGTGGTGTGTGGAGGAGACAGATGAGGGCTGTGAGCTAAACCTATTGAAGAAAGAGTTTAGCTCGTTGGCCCTCTCCAGGGAGCCCCCTGGTTGTCTCCCTCCAACCTTGAAGCCAGTAATCTGCTTCATCCCCGTCCACACCTCCCTCACATTGTTCTGCTGGAGTTTGGCCTCCAGCTTCCTCCTGTCGGAGAACTTGCACTCTCTGATCTTTATCTTCAGGTCGCGCTGGACTCTCCTTAGCTCGTCCCTGTCCCCAGACCTGAAAGCTGCTTTCTTCTTATTAAGAAGAGCTTTCAGGTCACTGGTGATCCATGGCTTGTTATTGGGGAAGCAGCGTACAGTCCGGGATGGTATGACGGTTTGTTCACAGAATTGATGTATTCTGTGATACATTCCGTCATGCTGTTGAGGTCCTCCCCATGTGGTCCACAAAGCACATCCCAATCCGTCGACTCAAAGCAGTTCTGCAGGGCATCATTAGCCTCCTGAGACCACCTCCTCACAGTCCTGGTGGTCACAGGCAGCCTCTGCACCAGAGGAACATACTTTGGTGTTAACAGGATCAGGTTGTGGTCAGACCTGCCAAGGGGGGGAAGGGCAGTGGCACTGTATGCATAATTTGCATTTGCATACAGAAGGTCCAGAGTGTTATTGTTCCTTGTGGGGCAGTCAACATACTGGTGAAAAGTTGGCAGATTATAGATAGTACCCAGTGAGCACTAACCCGGATTTCAACGTTGATTTCTGGTTGAAAACACGTTGAAATGGGGTCTGAACGCCTTAGACGTATTTTCACCGTCTTTTCAACCGACGAAATTACGGTTACAATATCAACGTGTCTCAAAAGACCAATTTCTTTTAAAATATTGATGGTTTGTTCAGTTGTAGGTTGAAAGAGACGCGATTTTGGTTACTTTAAACGTATTTTTCCAAAATCATATTACGCTGGACGGTGATATGTGGTCTACACGAAGACGTGATTTCAACGCATTTAATGTTTCATATAAAACGTCGTAAATATGGAACTATAGACTGTGTGCTGTCAACAAGAAGCTCCCAGGACATCGTAATGAGAGCAGAGCACATTCTGTCACATTTTTCTAAGTTAGAGACGGCTAGAAACACGGCACGATTTGAGCTAGCTAGCTCTTACTGAGTGATGAGGGAAGTGAACGAGCTGACGGAATAAACGATGCTTCACGCTAACGACATACTCTGTAAGTACTTGAACTACTTCATTCCAATATTGCAAACCGAAATATCATTACATACCACAATATCATGTTATGCTCACTATGCGGGCGAGGCTGCTAGCTTGTAGTGTTAGCATGTAGCGTTAGCATTTTACGAACAAGCCAGAAAACACAGTGGATGTTTCCAAATGTCTAGCTAATCTTTCTCAGCAAAAGCATGTAATAGTTCTACATAGTTGCCACAATTAGAAGAGCTTGAACTCTCATCGTTACCACGAAATGCCAGTTCCTGTTTGGCTAGGAAGCAGGTTGCATTAATGAGGTCTTTTAAAATCTCTCGGTTTTCCTTTACCTTAGCATTGTGGATGCTAATATTTAGTAACTGCTGTTCGCCCAAAGCCAAATCTATTCTCGAGGTTCCAAAATTTTTCAAAACAATTTGGCTTTGAATGTGAGTAGTTGATCTTTCATGTTTGCTGAGGCTTCTTGGTAGATTTTTCAAGTCACAAAATCCTGATTTAGTCCAGACATTGTCACACGTTGAGAACAGAAGACAGGGAAAGCAGTAAAGGCGGTTTCTTCTAACACAGCCACACAGCCAGTCTTTTCGATCATACCACTCCGTTTGAAAAGAGCGAGTTATCTTCTGTCCCGTCGTTTGAAGCAAACCTTTTAGCTCCGGTATTGGTCTCCCATCATTTATCACTTCATGTTTCGATTGAAAGTCCAGTTTTGAAAAATGTTTAAGGTTAGCTATAGATTCTTCCATTATTGCGGTCAAAGCTAAATATACGACGAAGAAGAGAAGTGTAGAACAAGAGCGTGCTCAGCACAAGCATAAACCCGACCCGTGGGCTCTCGCACGCCCCCTTCATTGAGGCAGAAGTACTGTTTGCCTCCCCTCTGTGCTTTTTCAATGCAGTTTCTGTCAGATCAGCAACGACTAAATATGTTCTACACATACGTGAAATACATGACCTATTCTATGGAAAGAAAGGACATATAATACAAGTGTCTACAAATAGTACAGTGGTGACAAACAATGAGAAAGTAAAAGACATGCGCTCAACCCAGTTTGTGAGGGATTGCACAATCTGAGATGAGGCACAGCACGTCGCTGCCTCATCCGCGCGTTTCCTCTCTGTTTAAACAGGAAATGTGCAAATTCAGCGATTTTGATCACAAAAATGCTTGAATTGATGGGAATCATAAAGAAATTACATTTATAGCACAGATCAGTAGATAAATATTGATATTTATTTTATCATTATTTGTTTTTTACTTTTCATGATGACAGGTGAGGTTCTGCCTCCCCTACCTCCCCTGACCGCATGTCCCTGGCCAATATCATAGGCTGCGGTCCAATAGTCTTTTTTGCTGAGGAAGGTTCCTAACTGAGTGAAATTATTAATGTATCTAAGTGGCCGCCATGATAAGAGCTGTTTGAATTCTCTAAATGCTAAGGAAAGGTGCTTCAATGCTTCCTTTATTAGCTCATTTAGCATTGGAACACTGGACCTTCCTGTACAAAAGGAAAGTAGATCATTTTTTGGACAATCATTTGGACAATTCCTTCCGGCGGCAAAATTTAAAGTGACGCACCATTCGGCCGTCCATTAAAACAAACGATAGCTTTTCTTACACAGGTTTAACAATTATACTCATACAGTCATAAAGTAATGGGATTCATGTTGATGGATATAAACAGACAGTGACAATCATTTCATTTTATATGTAGTTATTTACTTCAAACATGTAACAAATAAGTTTAAAAAAAGAACACAAAATGTGTTAATAAAGCCTGCATGCAATTGACTTAGAGATTTTGGTCATGTTTTAGTTGCGCTCTTTGTAGGCCTTTTTCGTTGTAGTTTCAATGGCAGACCTCCGTCAGTGACATCCACCGTCGCATCATTATTACGTGGCTTTGTGAAAGTCTGATTCTTTAAACACCACGGTTGTCTTTTCCTAACTCCTCATGAATTCTCCTTCACATCTTTCCTTGAGCCTATGACGTGTTCCATAGAGATCAAGGAAAAGTGGTTAGGAACAGACGTTAGGAGGTCATTTTTGGACTTTTCGACCACAGCCATGGTATCAAAATGACAGCTGCACTGCAACCTTTTGGTTGACACCTCTCTTGAACAAATAGGAGCTTCCATGACCTGTCCACAGCGTACAATAGCCAATGAGAGTTCTCGTTGAAGGGTAGTGCCTGCTCCTCTTCTTTCCTGTACAGACCGTGCCGGTTGCAAACGATTGCCGATGACTGACACTTCGTACAGCCAATCAAATTCTGAACATGGCAATATGCGGTTTCCTTGTGTAGATTTTAAGCCCAAACTAGCACTGCTATCCAACACGCTTACTTTTTCTTATTACTTTTAGCACATACTGCAGCTATTCTTACAAAGTACATACTGTTGCATGCATTGTGCGTTCAACTGGGACATACTAGATGCTCATAACATTGCACCTTAACCTTCAAACCTTTTGCGTCAAGTTGAGTGGATTTTGGACCCAATAGCAGAACTCGAACACAGATGTGAACAAGGAAAAGTGTCCATGGCGGTTGTAGCATGTTGGCGAACTAAACGACCTGGCGGAGACTGGATTGTAGAGCCGGGGTAGATATACTGCAGGAGCTGGATGAGTGGACGGGTCTCAGGTGTGCAGGTTGATTGGCAGCAGGAGGGAGATTGAGTGCCACGCCCGGACAGACACACACACACACAAACAAACAGAGGAAGGACAAACAGGGGACCAAACAAGAAGCTCAAGGAAGGAGTAACAAGGAAACACACAAGGAATGATGGAGAGGCACAGCCGGACCATGACATCTTGCTCATTCATCCACTGTGCACTGTACTTTTGGAGTTTCCAAATGGTCATTTTTTTTTTAAAATGCCTATACAAACCCTTGTAAAAATGTGTAAAATATACATTTTCTGAATTGTTTTAGAATTGGAAATTGGGCTACGGCTTCATGCTGTGGTCCCGTTGTGTTTTCCAGCTAATACATTCAGTGGTACACTGTACCACTGTAAAATACTGTTGTTGCCATCATATCTACTCCAAATCCAGATGACGGTATCATGATTTCAGCTCAGTGGTTCTTGCATTAGTCTGAATATCTGTTGGAACACAAAGAAGAAATTTAAGCCCGTAACTTTTTTAAGATCAAGTGTGTCTAATTCAGACTGCTGAAGCCTACAGTAGGTCGCACTATGTAGGACCATGGCCAGTGTAGAGAGGGGGAATGATTACAGCGGCCAATTGCTCCCTCAACCAAGGTCACACATGTGATTACAGCATTAAGATAGACTCTGAGTCCATCATTCATGGCTGAGGTTATGTGTTCAGCTGATGTAACATATTCATCACAGAGTGTATTCAGAGTTGACTAGAGTGCACCAGAGAAATTCTAAATGGATTTGTACGGTTAATCTGAAGGCTACAGATGCTGTCAGTACAGCTACGGGCTGCTAATATATTTTAAAAACAGTTGATAAAAATATATATTTTTAGCTTCTCTATCTCTCTGTGCTTTGTGTTTATTTGGTTTCTTTACAGACAAATGAGATAGAGAGAGAGAAGCTGTGGGAGAGATATCTGCAGGCTGCCTATTGACATTTTGGCTATGTTCCATCACTGTGTGTGTGTGTGTGTGTGTGTGCGTGCACATGTGTAATATTCATATTGAGAAAGGTCACAGGTCAGAAGAGAAAGCTATCCCTGAGCCCCAAGCGAAGTGTCCAGCCTCTCCTGATAAGCCCACAGCCCGCTGCAGTCTATTTGTTGGAGATGGGTTTGTTCAGTCCCTGGCAGATAGAGCAACATTTTCACCAGAGATAAGAAGGTGAACTCATGTCTTGCTTGTTTGGGTCTTCTTGGGGAGATGTGACTTTGCGTGTGTGTGTGTGTGTGTGTGTGTTTGGTAGCAGTCAGGGGTGTGTGATGTTCAGGGCAGGAGGCATGCATTCAGCAAAAGGTCCACCTCCAGCAGCCATATGGAACTCCCAATAACTGCACATGCACACACAATAGGGATATGTCCAGCTCCCAATCACTTCTGAATAGCTCTTTTATGCTTTCCAGTTCAATTCATTGAGTTTGAATTGAGTTAGTGAGGATGCTCTGAGGACGAAATAGAATTACAATTCAAATTTGAATTGCATCAAGCCAAAGCCTTTTTGTGTGTTTTGAAATTGTATCGATATCAATAACTTTAACAACAAAAAATACAACAAAAACGGTCAAGGTTATCTTTGGCAGCGTAGCTTTTGTGTTTTATTTATTTTACCCAGTTTGAAACAAACAAATAAACACAAGACTTTCAACTTATCTTTGATAAGTAACTTACTTAACAAACGTCAGTGACATAGCAAGCGTATTATTTTACATAAAGAACATGCTTATTGTAACCCAAACCATGATCCTTTCTTAAGCCTAAGCAAGTATTTAGATGTGTAAATAAACCTAAAAATCAGGTAAAACCTAGGTTGGAAGTTTATTTTGAAAAGAGACTTCATGCATGTAACGAGGAGATCAAAATGGAAACAACCACATAGCAGAACAAATCCAACAGAACATCTCACAAACCTCTGTAAAAAAGAAAAATATCAATACATTATACTGAAATACTAGCTACTACTACTTTGTCTCGACGTCATGTAAACAACTGCATTGCAGTGGTCCTCAGTACACACATTAACCCAACACACAAATAAACGTGAACCGGAATTGTGAAGTATTTAGCAGAAGTTCCTTAAACTCACAATCTCTGTAATGGCCATCAGGGGAACAGGGAGGTCCATTCAACTCTTTGAATAAATTACTTGTCAAAGTAGTTTTAATGCTGCATACTTTTTACCCTTCATTTTTAGAGAAAAATCATCACATTTACTCCGTTACGTTTGGACACAATCATTGCGCAATTTTTATTCATATATTATTTTATGCATTGTAATTCTTTACTCATTGGTTTACTTCATATATATATACATAGTATAATATGAATGTCATATTTAATGATTACTCTTGAACGATACAGACTGGTGTATATAAACAGGTGTAAGTTCACTTTACCTAAAGAAATAATTCCAGTCATATCCACATCAAATAAAAGATTGTGCAAAAGAAAATATTGGAATTACTTGTATTTAATTGTATGTACAGTGCTTTTGCTTGAGTACCCTTTTTGGCTAATCTACCCAACACTGATGGCATACGACCCAGGATCAAAAATCTGACCCGCTCATGGATGCACAGGTTTTCGCATAGCACAAGAAATGGAGAGAGGATGCTCGTTTCCAACACTTTGGGGGTCTCCAGACACACCAGGGACACATATTTATGTTGAAAAGCCATGACAAAGTGCATAGTTGTGCATTATATGTCTCCTTTGAATTGGTGCTTTTTCTTCTCCTCTCACACAAATACACACACACTGAACAAACACACCCACACACACACTGTACGTGCACACACAGAATCTCGATAACATAAACCAAATGGTAGACCTGCAGCAGCACTGAAGCATATTGGCACTTTCACCTCAGGAAATACCAGAGAAAAGATCTCCCCCACACACACTCCAACAGACAGACACACACACACACACTGGCCGTCAGCTCGTCCCTCTCTGCTCTGCTGCCCTGCATGTGGACATGATGGATTTTTATGATGGTTCTCACAGACTGGGAGCTGAGCTGAGCCATGTCTGCATTATACTGTATGTTTGCCCGTGTGCTCATATGCATTTATAAGTGATTGCATATATTCACATCGGTGTTTTCCTGTAGCGTGGGGGTCCGGGGGTCTGGTTGGACATCTAGGGACCAATGTCCTGTTTGACAGATGGGTTCTTGACCTCCCGTTTCTGTCCTGACAGGAGCATAATACAGTATGTCTGGCTGACTAACATATTCACACACCATTGAGTCCATATACTGTACATACATATATATATATATATATATATATATATATATATATAATCCCTTGTTGTATTGGTCAGCTTATATTTCTGAATATGCTGCATTTTCTGTGTTTGCCAATATTCGTTTGCATGTATGCTTTTTCTTGAGTGCAGTGTGTGTGCACGCGTGTGTGTGTGTGTGTGTGTGTGCAGGCTTGTCAGCAGATATAGCTGGGTCCATTCATCAGTGTTTGAAGATGACAGGTAGGGGGTAAGTGGTGTCTGGCCCGGTGTGTTAGCCTCTCCTAACTGCCCACACACACACAGTTTCAGTGTGCGCCTTGTGATGGTGCATGTGTGTTCAGGGGAGAGAGAGAGAGAGAGAGAGAGAGAGAGAGAGCTGGTGTTAGTGGCTGGTGGGCAGTGACAGATTATGAATCAGAATTCATTCATCATGTTAAGAGCCTGTTAAACAGATGGAGCAGGGGGTGGATTAAGGTGTGTGACTGTGTGTGTCTGTGTTTGCTCCCGAGAGGTCGGATTAGAACCGTTTTTCAATTTCCTGGGTGAGGCATCACAAACTCCTGAACACCCACATGGGTAGCAGGTGTAAAGCTGACTTTAGGGAGTCAAGCGCATTGGCAGTATGAATAGCAACCAGCCCCTCCCACCCTGGTGTGTGTGTGTGTGTGTGTGTGTGTGTGTGTGTGTGTGTGTGTGTGTGTGTGTGTGTGTGTGTGTTTGGAAAGGGCTACTTTTGGCTGTGTGGAAAGCAGAGCTCATGTTGATACTTTCTTATTCAGCCTCTCATTACACACTGCTTGACATGCACACACACACACACACACACACACACACACACACACACACACACACACACACACACACACACACACACACGCACTAGTCACCCCCAGTGAGCACACTCTGACACAGACCCAAAAACACAAAGCATGATAAATATGCAATAGTCTGTCGATGCCAAAGTACACAGCACTAGAACTGGGAACACTGGAAACTCTCTCTCCGAGACCCAACTGGGCATGTTCCACCGACCAGACCTCAGCTGAAGCCAGACGAACACCCTGATCTGCTGTGGGGGGTGACAGAGCTTCACTGTGGTCTCTCTGAGCGACACAGTCCTCTATCTATCCAACCATCCATCCATCCATCACATCATTTATCCCTCCATCCATCCATTCATCCAATCAAAATCAAATAATCAGACTGTAAGGTAATTCGGAAAATGATTTGCTCGACCAATCGCAAATCGTTAACACCGAGTGCCGTTGGATGATGTTATTTTAATTTTTAATTTTAAATCCCTTATTAGTCCCGCCGTGGGGAAATTTGTTCTCTGCATTTGACCCATCCCTGTATATAGGGAGCAGTGGGCTGCCCCTGAGAAGCGCCCGGGGAGCAGTCAGGGTCTTGCTCAGGGACACTTCGACACAGGACACATAGTCCTCCGCCGACCTTGCGGTTACTTATGACTTGGTTCCTGACAAGTGACCTCTTGTGGCCATGCAAATAATAATAACGCCAAAAAGGGAGAAGGTTGGGCCATCTGTCCTTGTGGTATCGTCAGTATAACAATAAGAGGCTGTTAGTGTTTACTACCCTGACCGGCCAGATGGCTTGTTACACAGAACCATCTGAGAAGCCTTCATTGGAAAATGTTTGGAAAAGGGCGGACACTTGCAAAAAATACAAGGCTGGTGATTGGATGAATCAAGCTCTCACTGTAGCCAGTCGTGAAAAAACACATTTTCCAACAAGAAAAGCCTTCAGTGTCATTCTTTGTTCTTCTGTCAATGAAGAACTACTCTCCAGTTCTGATAGTCCTGACGCTATTGCAGCATCTACCCTAACCTCTTCAGGAGCCGCCATTGTTGTTTTGAACCAACAGTCTGCGTCTCAACATCGTGTCAAACACACCTAAGCCACGCCCGTAGCTCCTCACAGGATGCCGATTGGTCCGTGCTCTGGCTTACCGGACACAAACGCCTGACTAGATGGATTTCTGTGTGATATGTGAGCCAGTGATTTCTCTTCTTGCTCTTGTGATATCGTGAGATTCCAGCTGCCGTGCAAAGGTAAACGCACCACCTGTCCAGATTGCAATTAACCAAGAGCAGGACAGATTTTTGATGGAGGCAATAGATCAGGGCTGAAAGACAGAGAGAGTGAGGTTGAGAGAAAGAATATTTCCCTCCTTTCTGTCAATGCATTTTCAACCGAGTGAAATCCAACAAGTTCAACTCTAAAGTAAGCCCAGTATGTGAGTGATTCATCACGACAGTGACACTAATGTGCATCACAGTCAGTGGAATCCCTCTGAAGTGCTTTCCAGGTGGAACTGAGATGTAAGATTGGGCAGACCAGATAGCAAATTGTCAGAAGCAGATTAGCAGAAACAAGATTTTTCTTTTTTTCAGCCTCTGACTTTGCAGAGAAAGATCAACCTTTATGAATAATTCCATTGAAATCCTGTTCCTGGAGGGGGAAAAAAAGACAGGCAGGTTATTTTAATTCGTGCCAAAGAAGAATGTGTCATTTCTGCCCCTTTACAACACGATGATTGCTTAAAGGGGAGGGTGATTAAAAGAGAGAAACCAGGGAAGATGAAGCGGCCACATAACTAGTTGGAAGGTTGTCAGCGGCTTATGAAAGACCCTGAACTTTCAGCATGTGTGATAAAGATTTTCTTTGTGAACAATGGAACTGTTGCACCGCATTATTGCAGGTGGGAGGTTTAGATCTACAAACATGTAATGAAAGCAGAGCTGCAGTGGAGGCATAAGTAATAATAATCCATCATTTGAACAGGTTGTAGTAGAATGTTGTGCATGCATCTTATTCACTACAAGCTAAAGTGAATGAAAACTGGTCGCTGCTAAAAGACGAAGTTTAATTCATTACTTGCAACAAAGTCAAATCTGCTGTTCCCAAATTCAGTTTTTACTATTTCCAGTCGCTTCTACTTTGCCGGTCTTTTGATAAAAGTGAAGATACTGTCAATCCTGCAGTATGCTCAAATTAAATAAAACACAGGTCAGGGGGATTTGATCAGATTATTGTCCAATCAGTGTGGGAGCACACGTGATTACATGTAATTAGCTGAGCAGTGGAACACTTTTAATATGAAACATTTGTTTAGGGTGTGTTGAGTTGTAGCTTAACAGCAATCAAAAAACTCACAAAACAGATGACTGAGGCTTCTTACATGATGATACACTTACAAAAGAAGGGGAGCCTGTCTTTCATTTTACAGATTCAAATAAAGGCCTGGTTCTCTCTGTAGTTAAAGTTACTGGGAGGAACTCTGAACTGGTTATGAAACACTCAGTTTAATGCCTCTATATGACCTACAGAAGTAAAGAAGAGCACTGGTGAGACTATTGGCTATTTCTATCTTGTCATTGGATCTGAATCCGGGCAAAATCTGAATAAACAACAGCATCCTGCCCACCAAGGACCTACCCAGATTCGGCTTTGCTGCCGCCTTCGGCCTGCAGTCGGCACTATGGCTGGAGGATGTGAGCTCAGCTCCCGGCAGCAGCAACTCCTCCTCTGACCAGGAGCCGAGCTTCACCTCACCGCTGGGAGAAAACACCGACACCACGCTGTTCGAGACCCAGGGTGTATTGCTGGGCCCACTGGAGGGAAGGGAGGCAAGGAAGGACCAGAACCAGGACTGAGCGGGGCAGACTGTCGGACCCTGTTGCAGTAAAATGAGACGTTTTCTAAAAAAAATCAACACGGAATTAAAGTTAGTCGTTGTAGCACTAAACTGCAACTTTCAGCACCGTGTGGAACTGGGACACATGGTCCCTTTTAGATTCTTCAGTGTGAAGAAGTGAATTCATTCTTCAAACAGCAGCAGTCCACCTTGTTTCTAATAGTCAACCCAGCCGACCTAACAACATATCAAGGTGAGGGTTTAAACATGAATCCAATCTAAGTCAAGAGTTTGGCCCCAAATTTTGCGAGGTGCAACGCATGCTGATCTCACGTTCCATCTCACCTTCACCTCTATGAAAGACCCCAAGATACTGTAAGTTCTTCACTTCACTCCCAAAGAGAGAGGGAAAGTAGAAATCTGAAAACCACCGAAAAAATGTATGGTAAAAAATTTAATTGAATTGGTGAAAAAAAAATAAACTGGCCACACAGTTTGATTGACACGGTATGGGAGGTGGCATTGATAAGTGAAGCCCTCTATTTGCCTTTGTCAGATTCTCTTCATCCGTCAGCTGTCAGCGCTCATCCTGCTTTCGCTTCAAAGGTCTACCAATTGTCTTCTCCCCCCCATTTACTCCGTCAGCTCATCCGTCCATCCATCTACGGTGTATAAACGAACGCATCCATCCATCCTATCCTTCCTGACATGCGACATAACAACATGTTTTTTTAGTCACATAGTGACAGACGGACTGGAAGAGAGAGAATCAAGGGAAGACCACTCGCTGAATAAGACACTGATTCCACTTCCTCCTGGACTTTAAGTGTGAACAACGCTGTCTTCTTAAATTCAAAATGATCCCAGTCCCAGTGACTCCCTTAAAACGGGTTGCTTAACACACTTGTTATAATATGACACTGTTGGTCATTTTCTTGACTGATACCTGAAATACAAAACTTTTTTTTACTTCATCAATAAATCTGTAACACCTACACCGCCGATGCCATCTGTTGCACAAAATTTAGCTTCCCTGAAGAAAATTGTTTCTTTTCACAAGAAAGCCCCATGTCTTTCAAAGGACACCTGACTGGAACTGAGACATACAAGCAGATAAAAGGACAAGAGGAGGTACAGCAGAGGTACAAAGGTACCGCAAAGAAAGAGAGGCAGGTTGAAGGCTTACAGGAGAATGAACAGATATAGTTCAAACAGAAAAACAGGGCAGTGTGAACATCTGAACCCAGGTGTCCTAAAAAGTGAAGTCTATAAACATGCCTCAAACCCAAGGATGGCAAAAAGAAGACACTCTATTGTTAGTGAGTCCACAACTCTATCTACATAGTTCCTACTCACTGATTTTTAAAGGGTCCTCCATGTCCATGATGGGGTTGAGGCAGAGATAGGCTTTGGTGGAAAGCACATTTATTTAAATACTGTTGTGAAAGGTAGAGTTGGTAATCTGCTTCAAAAACATTTTCTTTATATTTGTTGAAATTCTAATTACATCTTGACACCAATCAATGAATCAAACAATCAACACTGGGCTGGGTTGCTGGGATACTTTTTGTATTCTTGCTAGTTTCTCAGGATTTACAACCCGAGCTTTAAGTACAGATTTGTTGTAGTGCACTTGACTTTATCCATTGTTAACTTTCATACTTGCAGGATAACCACCGCTCCACCTGGCTTGATCTTGACTCAGGTGCTGGAAGAATCAAAGAGTTCAAACTTCTAAAGATAACCGCACACTTAGATCTATGCAGGGTACGCTTTATTTGAGCTTTCAGTCTCAAGGACCTTCATCAGATCATAAAGGATTTAACTGGAACGGAGGGTGAAGAAACCAGCCACCAAATCCCATTCCAATCACTGTATGTAAAACACCTGTGCACACCCCGGTGGTGGAGGCTCGGCCTCCTGGGAGCTGCAGCATTAAAGTGCTGAATGGAGTACTGAGGGGCTTACAAGTGGATGCCACACTTACACAACACAGACAGGGGTGGTGCACAGTGTATATTGAAAAACGCATATACAATCAGGAAGCACCCTATAGTAGTATCATACAATTTCATCTCATCGTAAACAGGGCTTTGAGAGGTATCAGGCTTGAGCCACCGTTAATCAAAGATCCTCAGATCTATGAGGAAAATACAAAAACAAAAAAACATCTCAAAGCAAGAATAGAACAAGATTAAAACAAAATGCTGTAGATGGGTATCAGGCAGGGTCCATCATAACCCATAGATCCCAAATTCTACATACATACACAGTGTGCCACCCCTTTCTGTATTGTCTAAGTGTGGCATCCACTAGCCTCTACCACCACGGTGTGCACAGGTGTTTGACATACAGTGACTAGAATATGATTCGTTTGTTTCTTTACCAGGCGGTCCAGTTGAATCCTCTGATGAAGGTCTTTTAGACTGAACGCTTAACTAAAGTGTACTCTGCATAGTGTGCGGATATCTCAACTTTCATACTTTCAAAAATGTTACTCGTATTGTTGTAATGTTTATTAATGCATAATATTTTCAAAGTCGGCCATTGTGTTCATAAAATGGTTCGTATATATTAAGAAAAGTTATTCGTCTTTGTTCGTGCGTTTGTCTACAAATGTCCAGGAACGTGCGTCAATTTCCGATTGTTAAATACAGTCTCATGAAAATAAACTTAAATTCAAATAAAATCAAATGCTGGAGGTGGAGACATTAATGCTTTTTTTAAATTCTGGGCAAGGTGCGTTGGCGTGTTGATGTGCTGGCGTTTGCTGCAGCTGTTAACAAGCTAAACACTTACCACGCCTACCTATACGCACACCAATCAAATTGTACGGTGTAGCGTGATGGGATATGCAGGTATGCTGCGAAGGCACTGCGCGTTTGTGCTGAAAGGTTCACACCTAATACCCCAGGACTGACAGAGCTGCAGTATTACACGTATTCGGAGTAAGAACTGGTTGACAAGTAAGTTATACCTTTTTCATTTAATGTGGGAGAACTGCGCCATTTATTCTACTTTCGGGACTTTTACTAGTCACTTTCTGTGGGAACTTTTCTCACTTGATAAGACTGACCAGAATTTGGACAAATGGATGCTGCAGGGTCTCAGTCTTAGGTCCAGGTTTTTTAGACAACATAGTTTTTTCATAGCAGTAAATGATACCTCAGAGACACAGGGAGCTACCAGTGAACCACTGTGCTGCCTCCCAGTCAGTTCTGAGTTCTGTCAGAGTGAAAAAGGTCACAGCTCCAAGTCCATTATGAGACAACGCAAATGCATTTGGTAGGACCATCTGTATTGTCTGCTTCTCTTTTCTTCAGCCGACGGAGGGGGCGGTGGATGGTGGTTACCGACAGACGGACAGATTGAGCAGATGGTTCACACACTACCCGCTTCCAATTAATCTCTGGCTTTCACCGCAACTCTTCTTAACCTGCACTTGCTGGCCCAATCATCGAGCTACACCAAAACCCATATGGCTGGGAAACTCGCACAGGTGGCGGTTCGTTCCCCGGCATTCCGCCAGCAGCGCGACATACGAGCACAGCCAACACACAAACGCACCCCAACACACACTTAGTGCTGTGTACTGTGCAGTCACACTCAAATATAAAACTCTCTCGAAATATTATTAGACTTCAAGAGCACATTATGAATCCATTGCTTCGCGTTGATGGCATGAAACAAGAGATAACAATAGAAAGTTGATTATAATAGCTAATCAATTATTACATATTGTTTTTGAAAATATCAAAGGCCCATCACGTGTTTTATTTCCCCGTTTCTATTTTTGGAAGGTGCTGAAGCCTTGGCAACAAAGCTTGGCTGGAATGGGCCGTGCAAATGATGGTATTATGCCAGCAGCAGAAATGTGTCTAATTGTTGGATGTGTCAACAAATGCCACCAATGCCAACTCCACTTGGTTCACCAAAGCAGATCATGCAGAGTCTGACTGGTGTGATTTGAGTAACCAGGTTATTGAAGGTAATAGTAAGTTTTTAAACACAATACAAAGGTTCTTTTTAACATATACTTGTTCTAATCGCACATCAGTGACAGGACCAGATACTTGTGAAGCTGGTGCTGTGTAGCTCCTAAAAGCGAATGCTTGGGTTGTCTGTTCCTTCGTCCTCCGTCTTGTCTCTATGCTCTTTAAATGTTACTCCGCTCAACTGTAGGATTGTTCAAAACCCTTTTCTAGTGCTACATGTTTATTCGATTATTGCTAGTTCCCTTCTGTTTTTAAATGAATTCAGACGAACTCAGATTAGTTTAGATTATTCATTACTTGTGGTTACTGGCGTTAATGACAGGTGTGTTTTAATACTCCCACAGTTGTATGAAATGATTCATGTATCAACCTCAGGGGACAGTAAACTTGCGACCGGCAGCTACTTTTTCAGAAATACAACAGAAGAACACAAGGGGCCCGATCGGACAGCAACCTCCGGTTCTGAAAAATAAAGCCAATGTTGAAGTACCTAAAACCTGTGTTCTTTCTAATTGCCAGTGGGGGGGGCGACTCCTCTGGTTGCAATCAATCGCTAGTTTCAAGTCTTCTTCAATATAGCTTGACGTTCATTAAGTAAATTATGGTCCAATTAGAGTCAAATAGACCATAAAGCAGGGGATGCTTTAGGGTGGGGCTAAATAAATATTAAAATAATGCTGCACGTTCACCTGCTTCTGTTTTCTCAATCATTGTGGAACTGGGTGCACGTGTTGAAACCTTATTTCCTCCCACAGTTAGCCATGAGTGGATGTAGAAATGCCTTTGTACAACCGTTTGCACATCAATACTTGTTGATCTCATGCAGCGTTTGTAGCTATACCAACAGAAAATAGTGTGCTGCACTTTGTAGGTATCCCATGAAATCGATTCATATGTAATCCACGTAATTATGAACTAGGAAGTATATAGATCACAAAAACCCACACAGGGCGGGTGGATGGGTGAAAAAAAGCCCTGGTTTTTCACACATGAGACCGCTGTTGGTTCCTTGTGTGAAATGGGAAGTCAACGTTGATTTATTTGTCACTTAACTTGCCTACTTCAGTAACGTCACTTCCGTAGTCATTTGAACCCAAACAACGATCTTTTCCCGAACCTTACTAAGGTGTTTTGTTGCATAAAGTCTATGTTGAAAACACTGTATGCATGTAACGAGCAAAAATGAAAACGTGTTGCTGGACTTAAGTAGGAAAAGGAAAAGGAAAAAAAAGGAAATCTTTTTATACGATTTTGACATTCTTAACAATGAGATATCACCATGACATCTCCATGATTACTGACACTAAGACACATATTTTGTTTTCTGAAACGTTATGTTCAAATAGGAAAATGCCAATAAGCCATGATCTAATGCTAACTTGAATCTACAGACACAAACACAGAAAGTAGTTAAACAAGCTGGTGTCTATTCTTAAATAAAGAAGAAAGTCAAGTTGTCGTCTGATGTCATGCTGCATGCACCTTGATGAAGTGTTGGAGGCGTGCTGCTTCACGCAGACCGCAGTCAGTCACTGAGGCTGTTGCTGCTTGTTCCATTCCTAGAAACAATCCCCTGCTAAAACTTTTATAGTGTAAAGCAGCAACTGTAGGAAATGTTTGGTCTGCAGTGACATTAAGCTGCTGGATGTAAATCAGGGAACAATGGCACTAATGTCAATCAGATAAAATGACAAAAAGCGACATCGAAGTACTGCCTGGGAATATAACTACAGAACTTTTTCAAATACAGTGATTCAGTGTACCTGACAGAATATATTTAACCAGAGGTCATCTTACATCCATCTGCTGCATTTTTTTGTGATCTGTTTTCATCCACACCTTCCCACATGCTCATCATACTTTACTTGGTTTCAGGTGATGAGTTTCTCTGCCTGCGATGTGAACACACAGGCCAGTTTGAGAAGAAACTCAAATATAGAGCTTCTCACACAGGATCATCAACACACACACACACACACACACACACACACACACACACACACACACACACACACACACAGGATCAATCACACAGACACATACATACCTACCAAGCCTCTGTCTGTGTTCCCAGCATGGCTATGTGCTCAGCTGATTGATCACACAATAAAGAAGGATCACATATTTGGGCCTTCTTCACAACGCAGACGGCAGTGCAAAGGATAAAGTAACTGTGTGTGTGTGTGGATACAGAACTGTGTGATCTAAAAATGGTGTCTGTTGGTTATCTTATGTTGTTGGGGTGTGTAAATAACAACCTTGGCAAAATGTGTGCATTTAGAAGAAAGAGCCACAGAGAGAAGCCATGTGCAACGTGTTCTGCCACATGATCAGAAGAGAAGACAGTAAAGCTAGGAAGGAAAAGGAGGAATGAAATGGAGGCAAAAGATAATGCAGGACGATAGATGAATGAGGGAGATGAAGCCGTGGAAAATGAAAGTTAAGGGAAAGACACAGCTCACATGGTGCAATCAGGAGCACATCAAGTATCCGTAAGCAGGATATTAGATCTGTTTGGCAGCAATGTTGGCAGCTGACACCTGAGAATAAAAGTAGACTGATAAAATATATATTTTCATGGTAATTACAAGTTCAGGTATAAACAAGAAATTGTGCGCATTGTTCCAGTGATGTTTCTAGATTCTTTCCAGCAGTTGGAGGTGAAGTTTCCATTAGAATGTCTGAATATTCATTTAAATGTGTGCAACAATCTGCAAAAGAAAATGCAAATCAAAGTGTCTTTTGAAAATAAACTTTGGGTTCACTTTGACTTAGTTCAATCAGGAGAGACAAGTCAGATGAAGAAAAGATAATTGTTTATTATCAACAAATGATAAGTGATGATAAAGTCTTCACAGTCTTTGGCGCCTGGACTCTACTGGGAGATTTGTAATGGAGGGGCATCTGCCCTGAGCAGCAGCAAGATAAATCCCCCCGTGGAGTCCAGACACTGGTGGTGGCTGATGAGATGATGAGCTGATGAAGCGGATGGATCTGTGAAGACTGGGTAGAGATGGGGAGGTGGAGGGGTACGTAACAGCAGCATGAACGTACTGAAGGTAGAGACAATCATATTTAGGAGAGACAGCAGCAAGATAATAGGCCAACGATGTAATTGTTTCCTTGTGCTATTGGATAGAAGAGACCAGCTGATATAATGATATCCAGCGGCTGCATCCTTCGGAGGCTGCATTTGTAGACTGATTGCGTCACAGCGTCTGCGACGAGGCTGTCCCATTATGAAGACTTTAAATGCAGCTAAGAAATACAGCCTTCTTTTACCAGATTCGGAGGATCCAACTTAAGGTTCCTTCACGGCCCAATATATCCCAAGATTCATTGCGTGCCGATGAATATTTGATTTTAATCGGCATGGCGACAAGTGATCCAGCAGCGGGAGAAGCGGCACCATTCACTTTTAAATGTAAGTATTGGGTTTCAACTCACTCGAAATTTTAGCAACCGTAACTTGTAAGTAAGCCAGTAACGCTAGCTAGTCCATTCATAATATCTCCATTTGACCATCTTGTACTTAAGGTTACAGTTAAATTTGCTCTCATCCAATACAAAGCCTTTACTAAGAAGACAACCAGCAGAGAGGACAATACACTTCTGATTTGTTTTTTGTTGCTGTCACAGAGATGCAAATGTCCTCTGCCTTAGGATTGTAAGTGTCCAGGGTCAGGGGAGGGAGTGAGTGGGAAACCCACTGCTGCAACTTGGCCGTGGTTTGTCCTCATGGATGAGGTGTTGGGACGGAGGCCTTCTATAACCCCCCTGTCCTGCCTCTATCCCTGAGGAATCACCAGGGCCAAGTAAAGCAGTGGGTGACCAGGAGGAGGAGGAAAGACAGCCAGGGCCGAGAGAGAGAGAGAGAGAGAGAGAGAGAGAGAGAGAGAGAGAGAGAGAGATTTCTTTTTGATTTTTCAAAAAAAAATTACATATTTATAGTTGAAACAATTTCAACAATTCAAATAAAGTGCTAATGCATAAAATTCACATGTTTTAAAAAAAATGTATATATACTACTATCTGATAAAAACTTGTGCAAACACTAACTCGTCATTGACCACAGAACAAACAATTTCATTAAAACACCAGCGCTGTTTAAAAGCATCTAAGTCTCCAATGTGCCTCTAAAACCTAAACTCTAGCCAGAGTCTGGCCCTGATGTTGCACAGCCAGATTGACCTGGCCTCCTGCCCCTACCTGTTCTCCACTGTTTTTTCTACTTAAATAAATTGCCATCTTGGCTTCTCCTGAAAGATAGTTGAGGAGCTGCCACTTTTCTTTTCCCGTTTTTTTGTAGGCAGCTCCCATGATAAAAACCCTTTCAGTAAAAACCACAATTAAAAAGAGTAAAAACCAATGTTAAAAGAGAGAAGAACTCTGCGAGTCTCTTACACTCAGTAAAAACATGATAAACAGTCTCTCTAAGGTTACAAAACGGGCACTGGCTAAGAACAGAGGGATTAAGAACAGAAATAAAAGCATTGGAGGCGACAGCACCATGTAAAATCCTCCACTGGAGGTCGGCAGTCCGTTTTTTGAGGGGAGGTTTATATAAAATCCTCCACTGTGGGCCAGGTCCGTTCTGCCCCAGTCTGTTTGACCACACAGTGGGGAGCCTGTTGCACAGTCCTTTCTTGTTTGTGCCCTTCACACAATTAAGATACAAGGTCTTTTTGTCCGCCTTGTATAGTGTCAGTTTGTCTGGACATATTGTAGCGAGCAGGGGGCCGGTGAGTTCCCCTAGCCCCGGGCTCAGGGAGATCTCAGGGAAAGGGTCTGCAGGGTCCGGCTCGACTTTTCTTTGGCTGTAGTTCATGAGGAGGCTCCTCTCTCTCCCAGTCAACCTCTGGCTCCACAGCTCCAGGAGCCTCCTCGCCACCCGGACAGAATGCAGACCCAGCAGAGAGCCCAGGGCCGGGGCGTCGCTCAGCGTCCTGTGAGATATTTTTGCACAAACTGAATTCTAAAAGTGGCCGTCCGGCTGGCCAGGTGGACGAGGCCCTGTCCCCCCTCCTCTCTGGCTAAAAACAGCACCCCTTGTGGCACCCAGTGTAGACCCTCCCAAAAGAAATCAACCATTTTCTTCTGTATGTGGGCTAGAAAGCCTGAGGGAGGGTCTAAACAGGTTAAACGGTGCCACAGTTGGGATGCTATAAGATTGTTTAAAACCAATACTCTACCTTTAAAAGACATCTGAGGGAGCAGCCATTTCCATTTGGAAAGTTTTCCCTCGATCTTCTCTATGACGCCCTCCCAGTTCTTCTGGACTATGTTCTCTTGTCCGAGATAGATTCCCAGGTACTTGAAGCCGTCTCTTTTCCAGACCAGGCTCTGGGGAAGAACTGGGAGACCGTCACGCCATTCACCGACAGCGAGGGCTTCACTCTTCTTCCAGTTCACCCTCGCTGCCGATGCTATGCTAAAATCCTTCACAATATTGGTTAAAAGGTCTGCATCCCTCTGGCCCTTAATAAAAACAACGATATCATCTGCATAAGCTGATAAAATCATGTTCCCATTAAAACCAGACCCTGTAGGCTAGAGCGTATTCTGATGAGGAGGGGTTCCAGGGAGAGTGCATAGAGCATCCCGGACAGAGCACAACCCTGCCGGACCCCTCTACACACTCTAAAAGGAGCACACAGACTGCCGTTTATCTTCAGCACACTCTCAACCTCACTGTACAACACTTTGATCTTAGCTATGAAACCATTGCTGAACCCAAACTTCCCCATAACTTTCCAGAGGAAGTTGTGTTCAACGCGGTCAAAAGCCTATTCCTGATCTGAATAAATTAATTAAAACACACATTGGAGTTTTCGTCATGACCATCGTTAATTGTTTTTTTTAACTTTCAGCACAAGTTTTCTCAATCTAAAAACCTCCTGATTAGTGAAACCAGACTCATCCCTCTGGCTCATGTGGAATCTGGCTGAGTTATAAAATAAAGCCAGATCTGGGAAAAACTCTTGCATTTTTACATTTTTTTTACTTTTTGCAAAATGGTTTGTATAGCCTCTGCAGTGTGGAGCTTTTCCTTCTGGCCATCGCTGCTGTCTGACACACAGTCCTCACTCTTACTGTCATCAGACTGTGCCTGCCCCCTGCCTGTCTCTTTGTTCTTCCCAATCTTACCTCACTGCCTGTATTCTGTTTCTTTTTTTTCCTCTTAGTTGCAGATTTTGGCTCCCCTGCTTCCTCCTCCGCCATCTCAGCCTCTTCCACCTGCTCCTCCCCTGTATTCAGTTCTCCACCCGCCTGTACTTCTTTCTGTACTTCTTCCACCCCACCTGCCTCCTGTGTTCCACTAACCTGCTCAGTTATGTCTGCAGGTTTTCTCACTACTACCACTATCCACTTTCACCCGTTTTCTTTCCTTCTCCTCCATCCTCAACTTCTCCCACCTTACCCAAAGCCTCTCCCTCACTGTCCTGGACACTCTCACTCACACCGTGCACATCAGTCATACTCATCCCGTGTAGGTCAGGCACAGCAGCGGCAGATGGCGCGGTCCGCGGCACCGGAACCGGCCGCTCAGATGCCGCAGCCGGGCTCGCAGCGGGAGGTGTCCCGCCACAGCGCCGAGCGCCACACCCGGGTCAGGTGGAGCCGGGTCCCCTCGCCTCGGACAGGCCCTCACGGTATGCCCCTCCTCACTGCAACCGAAACATTTCATCGCTGACGATGTTGCGAAAATCACGTAATCATAATCATCTACTTTAACGTGGAAGCAGAGGTTGAGCTCCTCATTCCGGTTGTTAAGTATCATATACAGGTGTCTGCAGTGAGACACCACGTGCTTCAGCAACTGAGACTTACATCCGGACAAGATCTTTTTGATCGGTGACACCACCTTTCCATGTCTGGAGAGTTCTCTGCTGAGAAACTCGTCAGTGATGAAAGGAGGGACGTTAGATAAGACCACTTTCGTGGCCGGTTGCATCAGCGGCAACACCTGGACATACATGCCATTAACCGTGAGGCCCGTCTCGATGACTCGGTTCACCTTCTCCACCTGGTCCAGGAAAATGACCACGGCGCTGTTCATCCGAGCGGCCGATTTTACACTGCTGTGCCCGACCATCTCCCCCACAGCCAGCCCAATGTCCTCCACGCTGCACGGAAAGCCGGCGCTGATCTTAATGCCATGCTTTCGTGTGAGGTGGGACAAACTTTCTCCATTTACCATGGCGTCTTAGGACGCCGACCGGCGAGAAAACGGCAGGAGAAAAAACACCAAACAAACAACCCAAAAAAGATTAAACTTAACTTAAAGTGAAGAACCAACTAACAAACCACATTAAAGTAATACACATAAACTAGGGAAAAGAAAAGAAAGGTCGAAAAACCCACTCGCTCAGCGACTCACTCACACACGCTCACTCCCAGCATGCACACAGAGAGAGAGAGAGAGCTCTCATTTCGGAGACCACTCGGTTCAGCCTTCGCGGACTTTAAAGGACGCGGTCGATGTAGACCGCGAAGGACGCAGTGAACATGCGTGAGAAGGGAAAGGCAGAAGTATGAGAAATGAACTACGGGCTTGGTATTTAAGAGTATAGTCTTCCTGACTGAACTCACGCTAGAGTATTTTTAGACCAACCATGTTGTTTTGCCTAAAAGACTAAGTGCTTCTTTTTGCCTAAACCTAAGTGTTTTTATTTACATTAACCACCAAGGGTAGTGACCAAACGTTGAGTTGGGATGAGAACGTGTTTAAACTACTTGGTTAGGTTTAGGCAACAAAAATACTGACATAACATAACAAATGTCAGGTGTAAGAAGTTAACTTTGACTTGGCTTCACACGGGACATGAACAGCGGTCTCCATAGTGAAAGTCCTGTTTGTTTGTAATTTTGGAAAAGGTTCATCAATGAAGGAGTGATGGAATAAAACCAGAAAACATGCATGGATTCCGAGGACATTCATAAGGGACTGAAGAAAGAATAGAAAAAAAAGAACAAAGCAGTTATGCAAGAGTCAGAAGGAAAATAAAGAAGTGCTTCTTTCCAGAGATCCTCCTCTTCCAGCCCCATTAGCGGCTGATCAGAGCCGAGGTCATAATTAACGATGGCCAGGTGCTGCTGATGCTATGTACACCTGAGCCCAGGAGAGAGCAGCAGGACAGAGGAACATCTGGAAAAGAGACACACACTGACAGAAGATGAAGAGAGAGACAGAAGGGGGGAATTCAAATTCCCCCCAAAAAGCCTTATTACAATTTGAATAACACTACGCATCACAGTCAAACCTCCTCAAAAAGCGCTTGATAATGAAGTCGAGGAAGAGACGAAGGCTACGTCCTCTAAATACCTTCATGAAAAAAAAAAAGAAGGAATTCTGAGAATTAGCACAAGGTTAGGTTTGTTAGAGACTACAAGGTTTGAAAAGCCACTTTCATGCCACAAAGTAATCATATTTTGATGGAAATGTGGGCAACGGTGATGAGTTTGTCATTGTATGTTAGGAGCAGGAGTGTAAATGAACTGCGACACAACATCTTTATACATATTCATGAATGCATGCTCTCACTGAAAGCAAAGTGAAAAGCCTCTTTTCGAAGAAGCACATTCCTGATGTATATCACATCACAGTATTGTCACATTTGCAACTGATGATGCTAAACTGAAGAGTTTTGTGCAAAAGAAAAAGAATAGAATTACCTTGATGTCAACTTAAAGTTTTTCTGGAGAAATGCCGAGAAGGACCGTCACTGTATGCTGTCGGTCAGTCTTCAAATATCCAGTAATGTTGAGGCTTTGCATCAACAAGGTGGTGTTTTTGGGATCAACGGTGTTTTCTTGGCTTGTGCCGGGTTGATGTTGTGGCGACTTGCTGTCAACCTGACTGTGCTGATGTAGGAGGAAAGGCCCAGTAGGAGGCGTGTCAGATGATCAGTGATTAAAGGATCTGTGCTATTTGTCTGGCTTTAGCTCGGCAGACCAAAGTAAACCCTCCACGATATCATATGTTAACATAGTCAGTGAAACAACTAGAGGTACAGAGATGGTTCTAACGCTATCAACCAACAACATGATCTGTCTCTGTATTCAGATAGAAGAGTGGGAGTGGGCAGGGTTTAACCCTGAAGTCATATTAAAATGGGCAAATTTTATATTGGCAATGAATATTTCTAGTAAATCATTCATTAAAGGTTTGTCATCTACCAAGTTTGCAATTAATGATGTAGCATAACTATTGTTAAATATAAGTAATATTGAAACTAATAAGTGCCTCTGCGAAGGACGTTATGTTTTTGGTTTGGTTTTGTTGTTACTTTGTCAGCAGGATTACGGAAAAGACTGCCGGCCTGATTTTCAGGAAACTTGGTGAAAGGGTGTAGCACAGGCCAAGGAAGAACCAAGGGAATCAGGGGACGGATACACAAATGATTTTTCTCTTTCATCAACATTGTGAGATAGGGCATGGCCTTGCTGGAGGTCTCCGAGTGCCATTCTGGAATTATTATATTATTGAATGGTCGGGATGCTCAATTGTTCAATTATTAACGTGCACAGCTTTATTAAGCTTTGTTAGCTGCAGAGAGTGCTTTGTGACTTGGTTGGTGGAGCTCGTTGGAGCTGTAACTCTGGTTATTCTTAAAAAAGGCACACATACCAATATGCTATTTGAATGCTTCATTTTTAAACTGTCTTTTCATTGGACAGAATCAACACTTTCTCAATAGAAAAACATATTGGCAGACATGTATCTGCCTGAGCAGCACATTAGTTCACCATTCAGCTGTTAGGTTTCCTAGACCTAATCCTCTCCTGGTAGGAAAGTATTTGTTTTCTTCACTGGGCATTGAGCATGTACTTTGAACTTAAAGAAAGCCAAAATGGTGTGACGCGAGGCTGCATATGTCAGTGAGTGTAGTGCTAGCTTTACGTGGCAGAGGAATGAGGTGAAGGCAGCTCAACCCGTTCTCCTTTGCAAAGAAGCTCAATTAGTTTTAATGAGTTAGCACCAATCAATGGTGTTATGGATGGTGAAGATGGGAGCCGTGACTGCTCAGTGTGTGTGTGTGTGTGTGTGTGTGTGTGTGTGGGGGGGGGGGGGGGTCTTTGTGGGAGAGAGAACAAGGGAGACAGTCAGAGGGAGCATGCTAATATTGTGTGTGTATTGAGCGTGTGCAAGTGTGACTGTTGGTAATTAAAGCTCAGGCGGAGCGCGTGTGCAGCCGGAGCGAGGTAAAGTTGACCTTTCCAAGCGTGACAGTAAAAATGGCATCAGGAGCCGGCACGACACCAAGCAAGAGGGGGAGGAAGGTGTCAATGGCATCGGCTGGCCTGGAGGCTCCTCTCACTGTTGATGACGTTGGGTTCTAAAGGAGCACCAAAAGACAAGCTGTACCACTTCTTCTTTTTGAGTATTGAGCTCTCTATTAATCTTTCTGCCGGTAGATGTCCTACCACATCTACCGGCATCAAAACAGGAAGTCAGTGGTAAAGTAGTAAAGCCCCCCTCTTGCTCGAGTTGATTGGCTGCCTGGGCCAAGTGTGACATTGACGAACGGTGCGACTCTGCGTCTAAATACGCTAGAAAATTTAAGAAAGAGACTGGGCAAAAATGGCCTGCATGGCAGAGTTCCAAGACGAAAACCACTGCTGAGCAAAAAGAACATAAAGGCTCGTCTCAGTTTTGCCAGAAAACATCTTGATGATCCCCAAGACTTTTGGGAAAATACTCTGTGGACTGACGAGACAAAAGTTGAACTTTTTGGAAGGTGTATGTCCCATTACATTTGGCATTTGTTTTCTCCAGTTTTGGCCACATTTTTTGCCTTATACTTTTGAGATCCTAGCTGTTCTGATCTGTGTGAATTGAACTAGAAGTACGATGTCAGCCAACACGTACTAGACCTCTTAGGTTTTTGCGTTCCCTAGACCGCTTAGCCTGCTGGGCTACTACTGGCTCGTTTGTCAGCCCTGGGCTCTGAAGCTAGCTAACGCTACGGAGACCACAGATATAGAGTGTACACACGTCAAACTGAAAATGGAATCGTCTGTGAATCAGCTTCCACCTTTGCTAATACCTGGACAAGGCTGTGGACTACGGGCTGGAGCACAATTGTCCACCAGATCTGCTATGGCTTCACTCACCTCTCCATCTGACTGTGTCAGCTGCGCCCGCCTGGTTGATAAAATCACAGAGCTGGAAGGAAGAATATCCACGCTCTACAGGATCCAGTATGCCGAGAACCTCATGGACACCATCATCTTCGGTCCAGCACAAACCGACACAGCCAGCGACCGTGTGCATGATTCCATCGCTTCCAGTCCTGCTGCCGCGGCCCCTCCTCCGGTCACAGCTCCTGAGGCTTCTTGGCTACAGCTCGGAGCTAAGCCTAAAGCCCTGGTTAGCTCCACTCCATCACATCACGAACCCTGGTCTGTGCTCGCAGCAGCCGGATAGGGAGACATCCCTCTCCTACACCCCATAACTTTGATGTCAAGCTGAAGAATAAATATGACACCCTTGCCCTCGACGACTTCCCTCCTCTGGCTAGGGACTCCCAGCTTCCTACACCATCCCAGCTGCCGCCTCGAGGGACCCACAGCCCCGGCTCCCCCGACATCCCTACGCCAGTCATTCCTGAGCCCTCCTCTCGGCCCAGGACTCGCCGCTCCATACCGTGCTTTACTCCAGCACCGCGGCGAGCTTCTGTCCCCCGTTCTCTCAGTCCTTGCTCGTCCACTCCGCCACCACTGGTTAAATCCTCTCCTCCACCCACGCGTATTACACGCGCAGTGTTGTCGCCTCGTCCCCTCTTCGCCCCGACGACACTGATAGTCGGGGACTCAATAATCAGGAATACCCGTTTCTTCAACGCGACCACACACTGTTTCCCCGGAGCAACGGCTCACGACATCCTGCTGAAACTGCCTGGCCTGCTGCACGCCCTCCCGTCTACCATTCGGCGAATTATCGTTCATGTGGGAATCAACGATACAGCCCTCCACCAGTCTGAGTTGACCAAGATTGATTTTACAAATCTTTTGCACTTTTTAAACAGCTGTGGCTTTTATCAGTGGTCCAACTCCAACACTCGGCCGTGGATCACAGCGGTTCAGCAGAATCCTCAGCCTCCACACTTGGCTCCAGGCCGCCTGCAGGACCAACAACGTGAGCTTCATTGACAATTTTAATCTGTTTTGGGAACGCTCTTCCGCTTTTAAGAACGATGGTATTCATTTTAACAAAGTGGGTAGCCGCCTGCTAGCGGCTAATTTACAGCATGCTGTTCACTCCTATTCACATGATTGACTGTTTACACCTGGCACACATGATCCTGGATCCCCTGTCCTCTGTCACTCCCCAGTGAGCACTAACCCGGATTTCAACGTTGATTTCTGGTTGAAAAAGCGTTGATTTGGGGTCTGAACGTCTTAGACGTATTTTAACCGTCTTTTGAACCGGCTAAATTACGGTTACAATATCAACGTGTCACAAAACACCAATTTGTTTTAAAATATTGATGGTTTGTTGTAGGTTGAAAGAGACGCGATTTTGGTTACTTTAAACGTATTTCTCCAAAATCATATTACGCTGGCCGGTGAAATGTGGTCTACACGAAGACGTTATTTCAACGCATTCAATGTCTCATATAAAATGTCGTAAATATGGAACTATAGACTGTGTGCTGTCAACAAGAAGGTCCCAGGACATCATAATGAGAGCAGAGCACATTATGTCTGTATGTTGACGTAAAATACAACCTCTGTGTTTACTGCTGGAATACGCATGCGCACAGACTCTGTGCATTTTTCTAAGGTAGAGGCGATGGCTGGAAAGACGGCACTATTTGAGCTAGCTAGCTAGCTCTTACTGAGTTGATGAGCGAATTGAACGAGCTGACGGAATAAACGAGGCTTCACGCTAACGACATACTCTGTAAATACTTGAACTACTTTATTCCAATATTGCAAACCGAAATATCATCACCAAACCATTAATATCATGTTATGCTCACCATGGTGGCGAGGCTGCTAGCAATTGTAGCGTTAGCATGTTAGCTTGTAGTGTTAGCATGTTACGAAAGTAAACAGACATGTGTGTTAGTTAATATTGGAGACACTTTCTTTGTGGACTGTCCCTGTAGCCCAACGTTATAAAATAGAGTATTTAGGACATTTCACATGTAAAATACACGTGTATTTTCCGTATTTTTCTTACTGTCCGTAGTATGGACAGCGAGTGGGGCTGTACACAGTTTAAATACTTGTTATATTTTCAGATGTCCAGCTTGAAAATATGGCAGATCTCCTGAAACCGGTTCCTGTGTGGCTTTGAAAACGACATTTAAAGAAGGAGAAGGAGATTATGGTTATATATAAAGAACATTGTTTATATTTATATTGTGCTTTAATAAATACAAATGAACTGTTGCCTGTGTCACTTGGTCTTTTGTCCTGTAAGTGGAAACTGTTGATGTGTTACTAACATTAAGTATTTAGTTGCTACATATTGATCTGAGAGCATTTTGACGGTTAAAACACGGTGACGTTGAAATCACGGTTAAATCACGTTGAAAAGTGAAAGTTTTTTAGCCGACTATTTGAAGACGTTGATTCAACGTTCACGTTTAGACCAGATATCAACGTGATGTCCAATACTGGCTTTCAACTGATAAATGTGGATGTGGTTTCTTAGTAAGCCTCTAAAATCATGATATATTATTATTATTAGCACAATGTAGAGGACGAAAAATTATAGTATTGCAAATCACGTTTAAATCTGGTCTAAGCGTGAACGTTTAATCAACGTCTACAAATAGTCGTCGAAAAAACTTTCACTTTTGAACCAATTCTGAACGTCTTTTAAACGTCTATTCAACGGAAAAATGCTCACTGGATCCTCCTCTACGCAGTGTTGCCTACTCCTCAGTCAGGAAAGTAGCTATTGGCTGTCCTAAAAGTCGCTAGAAGTCGCTAAATGACGTCATCGCCTAATTTGCATAATTGTAATGAGCGCTGTGGGAGAGAGGCGGGACCAGCGGCGGCTTTGCGCATACGCGATTCATTTGCAGTCTGGACACGGAGAGTGTGGGACTCCTCTTTCTGCAGCTGGGACTGCTGCGCGAGGGGCTACTGTGACACTAACCACCTTTGAGTGCTTTGAGGCGGCGGAGGGGCTCACGGCAGCTCCCGCGTGCCGAACGGTACGTGCTTTCACGTCAGAGTCAAAACACCAGAAAAGTCTGCCAACAACACCAGAAAAAGTAGCTAGATTTGTCGCTAGTAGCTTTTGACAAAAAAAGTCGCCATGAGGGTTTGGAAAGTCGCCAAGTTGGCAACACTGCCTCTACGTTCATTCATCAGCCGCATTCATCCCCTACAAGCAACACTAGCTCCCCCTGGTGGCATGGAGGGTCTCCAACTACTCTCTCCCTAGCCTCTACCGTAACTTCCACTCCACGACCCATGAACATTCCCATGAGAATCAGACTTGCGCTCACGCCCTAGTTATGGTCGGGTTCGAGGTGTTGCACGAGTGATCCGTCCTATTGCACATACCCCCAAAGCTTCCTGTGCTGATGACGACACAGTTTCTTCCCCCATCAAAATGTGTCTGATTAATGCACGCTCTGTAACAAACAAGGCTCACATTTTAAATGACTTGTTCACAAGTCATAATTTGGCTTTTTTATTTCTGACTGAAACCTGGCAACGGAATATGGAATGCATCCATTTCAATGAACTCTGCAAGTGAACTGTTCTTATGTTGGGACACTGCGTTTGACAGGCCGTGGTGGAGATCTCGCCATGGTCTGGAAGAATCAGTTTTCCTGCCAATTGGGGAGCACAGAATCCTATGCTACTTTTGAACTACAGCTGACTAAAGTGGGCTGGCTAAAGCCGTTTTACTGTTTTTTAATTTACCCACCTCCGGGTCCTGCAGGTCAGTTTTTGTCAGAGTTCACAGACTTTCTCACCTCTATTATCAAGCTAGACAAAGTGCTTCTGTTTGGTGATTTTAATCTGCATATCAATGATACCACAGACTGCAGTGCCACTGAGTTTTTCAATATTACTGAATCTTTTAATTTCACGCAACATGTTTCTGGCGCCACTCACAGGGGTGGTCACACCTTGGACCTTGTGTTCTCCCTGGGTCTTGATATTGATAATACCCGTTGTGAGGACCTACTGATCAGTGACCATAAATGTATTTTCTTTGATCTTTCTGTCAATGCTGACCCCTTGTGTCTGAAACAAACATTCCACTCCCGCATTATTACTCAGATTACAGCTGATCAGTTCTCTATGCACTTCTGCTGTGATATTAACACAAATCTTAATGATGTTGAACTCTTGATAGTCTTTTAATGAACATTGGACCACTTTGCTGGATAAAGTGGCACCTCTTAAGGAAAGGACCAGGGCTGCCTACAACACTTCTCCGTGGATGACAGACGCTGTCTGCAGCTTGAGACGGAAGTGTCGCAGGACAGAGCGGCTATGGAAAGCCACTGGGCTAGAAGTGCATCGCTGATATCTCAAAGACCTCAGAGTTTCTTTTAATGCTGGAGTAAAGGAAGCCAGAACTGCTTATTTTGCCAACTTAATCTCTTCCTCAAAGAGAAATCCCAAGACTTTGTTTGACACAATTAAGAGAATTGTTTCACCGTCTGTCTCTACATTGCCATGCTGTTCTGTTGACGATTGTAACAAATTCCTTACATATTTTAATGATAAGGTAACAGGTATTAGGTCTGGCATTCAGCCTGCGATTTGTTCATCTGCATGTATCTCCTCGCAATCTCCTACTGTTCTGGACTCTTTCCAGCCTATCAGCCTTCAAGACCTGATGGACTTAATTAACAAAACAAAGCCATCATCTTGCCCTCTGGATATAATACCAACCTCTCTATTTAAGAAAGTTCTGCTAATTATTGGCCCTGCAGTAACATCTATTGTCAATTCCTCATTGTCTACAGGAATTGTCCCCTCCTATTTTAAACATGCCACTATCCAGCCCATATTAAAGAAACCCAACTTAGATCCGGCATTGCCTATGAACTACAGGCCCATATCAAAACTGCCTTTCCTGTCCAAAATTTTAGAGAAAGTGGTGGCCAACCAACTCACTGCTGCACTGGAGAGGCACAACATGTACGACAAGTTCCAGTCTGGGTTTCGCAGACAACACTCTACTGAAACTGCTCTCCTGAGGGTTTCAAATGACATTCTCATGTGTTCTGATGCAGGTGACTGCTCTGTGTTAGTTCTTCTGGACCTCAGTTCTGCATTCGACACTGTAGACCACAACATCCTGATTAAGAGGCTCCATGATTGGGTTGGCATATCTGGCATAGCGTTAGACTGGTTTACATCTTACCTCGCTGACAGAACTTTTAATGTCTCTCTGGGTGATTTTGTGTCTGTTACCTCTCCATTGTCTTGTGGCTTACCGCAGGGCTCGGTTCTGGGGCCTCTGTTATTTTCCCTTTATCTGTTACCTTTGGGACCGATTATCACAAGTTATAATGTGTCCTATCATTTATATGCAGATGATATCCAACTCCATCTGTCATTCAAACCCAACGAGTCATTCACATTAACTAGGCTCCTGGACTGTGTCAATGCCATCAGAGACTGGATGGCAGAAAACTGCTTACAACTCAACGACAGTAAGACGGAGGCTCTAGTTATTGCAATGGATGAGTTTGTCCCCATGATCAGGCAGAGTATTGGTCCACTCTCCTCTGCTGCCCATTGCAACCTGCGCAACCTAGGGATTTTCTTTGATCGATCCATGTCGTTTGACCCCCATATTAAGCAGCTGTCCAGATCATGTTTCTTCCATCTAAGAAATATTAGTAAACTGAGATCTGTAGTATCAACACCTGAACTAGAGATGATCATACACACATTTATCTCTTCACGCATTGACTACTGTAACTCACTTTTCACATCACTCAGTGTATCTGCTCTTAACCGTCTGCAGGTCATCCAAAACGCTGCCGCCAGATTACTCACCAGGACAAATCGACGGTCTCACATCACCCCCATACTCCGATCTCTCCACTGGCTTCCTGTAGCATTTAGGATACACTTCAAAATTCTCACCATCACTTACAGAGCACTTCACGGTCAGGCTCCTACTTATGTAGCTGATCTACTTCACCCATATTCACCCGCCCGCACTCTCAGGTCAAACGCTCTAGGTTTTCTGTCAGTTCCACGCACACGATTTAAGACCCGTGGTGACCGAGCCTTTGAGGCAGTGGCGCCGAGGCTATGGAATGCTCTGCCTGCACCTCTACGCCTTGCAGATTCCGTGAATACTTTTAAAAAACAGCTCAAAACCCACCTTTTTAAGATGGCGTTTGAGTCAAAACCCATGTCCTAGTCCTACTCCTAAAATGTGTAATTTATTGACCCTATGGTCACATTGTGTTTTGTATGCTTCTAAATTTCTGCTCTGTGAAGCACTTTGTGATTTTCTGTCTGAGAAAAGCGCTCTATAAATAAATTTTATTATTATTATGTCGTGTTCTTCGCAATAAAATATCTTTGATGTGTCGAGTCTTGGCCAATCAGCGTTAAGATGTCTACAGCGTCTTCATTTCCCTCCGTTACAGTTACGTTATGTTCCGTTACCGTTCAGACTTGATGGGTTAAGTTAATGTCCACTGCATGCAGAACTTTATCGACTGTTAACGGTCGTCATTATCGCGATTTAGGAGGAAAAAACGTAATGTTATGAAACATGCAGCCCCCCGTGTTCCGGTTCAGTTCACGCGGTCACTCATTAACTTTAAACCCGAACACCGGTGGATCTGCTGGCAGGTTGTTTTTTTTAACTCAAAGTAGAATGAGGCGATTTCGTGGTCATAATAACGTTTAAGATAACGAAACATGAGGCCCAGATACTGATGAGATGATGAGGTCAAAGAGCTTCAGGAAGAGGATGCTGGTTATGTAGCGCAGCTTGACGCAGGGCTGAGCTGTGAGTGGAGCTGGGCCTGGATAAGGGTGTACAGATGTGAAGGGAGAGCAGTACAGCTTCCTGCTGTCACAGTGTTTTAAATACATTGATAAGGCAGGCCATGCTAAATGCAGCCTCTGCTCCAAGGAGATAAAGTACAGCAACAAGGGCTCACATGCCCTCTCATCACACTGTACACACCGTTCACTGTAATGACCACAGCCAGTGTACTTCCAGTCCCAACAGTCCCACGTTGCTCCCAAGAACCCTGAAGTAATGAGAGAGAGAGGGTTAAGGTGCCTGTACCTTCATTTCAGCGGGTTGCTAATGCAGAGGTGTGTATAGATCACAGCTATTATTTTACTCTTGATAAGCTACCTTAGCCAGAGTAGATTATCATTTTCATTTAAATAATTTAACTGGATTGAATGCATATTAATTGCAAATAGTAAATTTCGAGTAACTGTCACGGTTGGGTTTTGCTACGTGTATTTGTGTGTGTGTGTGTGTCTCTCCTGATCATGCTCATTCTCTCCACCTGTGCCAAATCACCTGCCCCTGGTTTTTCCCTCTGCAAACCCCACTCATTTCCACTCACCTGCCGGCAATCCGCTCATCACTAGGGATGGGTATCGTTTGGGTTTTTTCCGATACCAGTGCTAAAACGATACTTTAAAAACGATACCGGTGCCTGAACCGATACTTTTTTCTTCAAATTGAACAATATATTAACTGTTTAAAGTATACTATAAATATAAATAAATACAAAACGCTTGGCTTCAAACTACAGCTTCAAAGTTTTTAACTTCAAACTATGAACAATATATTAACTGTTAACAGTTTACAGTGTACTTAAAATATAAATAAATACAAAACACACACAATCTGTACACACACTACAGCTTCAAACTTCAGCAATTATTTTGCAGTAATATGAGCATATTTGCCTTCTCTGGCAAAATACGCCACCTCTCCTGACTAATTAAATTAAATTAAATTTGGTGGCGCTAATGTGCCAATTCATCGTTTGCCAACCGCCACTACACCTCAAAGAAGAAGAAGCTTTCGCGTGCCTGTGGATGTTGTGCTTGTTATGAGCGGCAGCGCTAAGTACCCGGATGTCGATGGAGGAAGTCAGTAGCCTGCCAGCCGTTTGACAGATCTTGGTCTCGTTTTTTTTATTTTTTTAAGAAATCATGGCCAAAGCTTGGCCAGAATGATGGAGGGGTTTGTTTCTAAGCGCGCACGGCTCGTCCGGTTGTAATACTACTATGAGTGAGGAGCGGAGGACCTATCGCTACTCTTGCTATCTTTGTTTTTATGACTAAAACTTTTGAAAATGAGACCTCGGTCTCAATTGAGTTTGTCTAAATGAAGGTTAATAATAATGATAATAATATTGATTAAAAAAAAAGAAGCAAACTAGCCAGCTGTTCAACTAGAGCTGAAATACTGATTAATCACTGAATAAATTAAATATTGTCTTATCACTTAATTTTATTCTCAGAGTACACCAGAATGCTACATTTTAATGCTCATATTCAAAATAAAATTCAGTGCTCACTGGGCGGTTAAAATGCGGTGACGTTGAAAACACGGTTAAAAGTGGTTTCTTAGTAACCCAGTGAGCATTTTTCCATTGAAAAGACGTTCAGAATTGGTTCAAAAGTGAAAGTTTTTTCGCAGACTATTTGTAGACGTTGATTAAACGTTCACGCTTAGACCAGATTTCAACGTAATTTGCGATACTACAATTTTCCATCCTCTACATTGTGCTAATAATAGTATATCATCATTTTAGAGGCTTACTAAGAAACCACATCCACATTTATCAATCGAAAGCCAGTATTGGAAATCACGTTGAAATCTGGTCTAAACGTGAACGTTGAATCAACATCTTCAAATAGTCGGCTAAAAAACTCACTTTTCAACGTGTTTTCAACGTCACCGTGTTTACCTGTTTTCAACCTCACCGTGTTTTAACTGTGTTTTCAACGCCGAAATGCTTACAGTACTTCTGGGTATAGGATGACAACTAGACAACCCACAGCACATTAAAGGTTTACAAGTTTACATACTTATAATACATTAACATTTTCCACTTAAAGGAGAACAAAAACACAATGCTCTTGATACATTTTTATTTATTAATGAACAATATAAAAATAACATGAAGTATGTTTATTAAATGAAGGCAAAATAAAATGGAACAAAAATAAAAAAAATGTAAAGGAAAATAATCATAATATATTAACATTTGTATTTATTAATGAACAATATAAATATAACACAAAGTATGTTTATTAAATAAAAGCACAATAAAATAGGAAAGATGAACAACTATGGATATAAAACTATATTCTGCTGAAATCAGCTAGTTCCCTCCCACCTGTCCTGTCTTGAAAAACAACATTTTTTTATCAATAAACAGTCAGTGTAGCGTTAACATAGCACCCTTACGTTTCTTTTATTTTTAAAAGCCACCCCCACCGGACCTCCCAGGAGCCTGCTTCAAATGGTCTGCCATGGCTCTGTCAACTTTTGACTCTGTGGCACTGGGGTCGGACCGTATGACAGCCTCTATAAAATCAGGAGAATAGCATTATTGAATATAGTAGATCATGAAATGAGAGACTTTGACTGTACAACCATTCATTAAATGTATTTTGCATATTAGAACATATATTACCTTTAACCACAGAGTACAGTTCAGTTCCCCTGAAGGCACTCTTGTTCTTCTGACCACCTCCTTTCATGTTGAAAGTGGCCATAATTTGTTTGTGAAAAGTCTGTGAATAAGAAAACGCATAGTGTCACTTAAGCAGTTTCAACTCTCAGTAATGCTCACCTGTTTAGAATGGCTCCATAATGTCCATGCCATATCTATTTTATTTCCACTTCTTTATCCATCCATCCATCCATTTTCCTCCGCTTATCCGGGGTCGGGTCGCGGTGGCAGCAGGCCAAGCAGGCTGACCCAGACCTCCCTCTCACCGGCAACATGTTCCAGCTCATTCTGGGGGATCCCGAGGCGTTCCCAGGCCAGCTGGGAGATGTAATCTCTCCAGCGTGTTCTGGGTCTTCCCTGGGGTCTCTTCCCAGTTGGACGTGCCCGGAAAACCTCCAGTGGGAGGCGTCCAGGAGGCATCCTAATTAGATGCCCGAACCACCTCAGCTGACTCCTTTCGACGCGTAGGAGTAGCGGCTCGACTCCAAGCTCCCTCCTGATGACCGAGCAGGAGGGAGACCGGATTGGGAGTCCGAGGGGTGGAGGACTGATCTGGGATCCATGTTGTGTCCAAAGATGCAATGACAGCTTTAACGACAATGACAACAAATCGCATGACCAAACAATGTGGGACACTTCTGACTGCGAACAAGAAAATATTTTTTTTAAGTTTGATATATTCATCTTATGATAAACCACTATCTATGGTGAAGGAGTGGGTGAGAGTTGTGCGGCTTCTTTTGGGAGTGTTGAAAATGTCCTCAGACCACGGATCAAGACTGTGTGCTGTATCTTCAGTTTGTTGTATGCAAGAGTGCTACTACATCATTATTCTAAAAAAATCCAAATCAACTTATGACATAGGGATGTACATTTTTCTCAATGTCCCTTAATACTCACGTGGTGGAGTGGGTGGTGTAGTATTAGCACTTTTTTTGAATTTTTGGGGCGGCACTGGCAGATTGATTCTCTGAGAAGAGGACTCTATGGAGGAAAAATGAGTTGCAGTTTTAGGTAGTCAAGAGTGTTAAATAGATGAGCATGTCAAAAATTCAATCATAACATATCGCAAACGACACACACGACACACGGCTTTTCTGTGCAAGTCTTTGTGCTGCAACAGACATCTTTTGGCTTTCTCCATGGGGCTAATGACATAAACTATGTCAAGCAGCTTTGACTTGCAGGGACTCTCAAATAGGTAGTGTGTGTCATCCTGCCTAATGACCAGCAACAAGAGTACCGTCGGCTCTTTTCTCCAAGAACTACAGGCCCTGTGTACAACAGGAACTGGCGGAACTCTGTTGCCTTTCAGCGATCAACTTCACGCAGAGAACGAGGTTGCCTTGCAAACTCCGTTGGCATCGCTCCCTGCAGCCTCATCATGCGTTGTGAGATTTCCTCCCTGAGTATTGGTGCCAGCCTGCAATTCTCAGGTCCACGCAACAGATAGATAAGTAGTCTTTTCACCACACCAAGACAAATGAGGTGCATGTAGTCCAGGGCAAATTGCTTAACACACAGGACTCCTGCACTGCTGAGAGGTGATTCTTTTTTCTGATGGCCTGCATAGTGCACCTGATCAAACGCCACATCTGACCTGGACTCAAAAGTATCTTTGGAGGGGTAGGTGACCCTTCTCTGGACACTAACGGCAGTTGCTACACACCGCTTGCACCCGTGTAATCCATTATGCCCAGTAATGCACTTTAGGAAGGCTCTTGCAGGGGCATCACAGACAAAGGCCTTAATTTTAACCATATGCAAGGTGCCTTGATAAACTAAACCATTTTGCTGCAGAGCCTTGATTTCCTCGACCAAGTCCTGTAAATAGTCCTCAACTGGCGTGGGCTTTTCTGTAGCACAAAATAGTGCAACCAGGAATGGTTTGGCATTTTGGAATGCTGACAATATAGGCCAAAACTGCAACTTGGATGACTTGAAAAGAAGAAGTCACCGTCAACATTAAAAACTAACTCAATGTCTCCTCTATAATTTGGACACTGTGTTAAGTGTTGCAAAATGCCCGTCTCTAGGCCATAATATAAATACTGTCCATTGCATTTGTCAACACAAGTAACTGCACGTGGGGTGGAAAGTAGTGTCCGAGCATCTGCGGGAAGGTGAGAACCATGTTTTCTGAGAACATGGAGAAGTTTGTTAAAATTTCTGTATGTTTGTTTTGTGTTTGTAGCCCAATCTGCCAAGTCTTTGGATAGATTTGGAGCTTCATCTTCAGAATCAGATTCTGTAACAACAAGATCTGGTTCAGAGTCACTGGAATCTGGATACTCGGTATACCCAAAATCAGCCCCATCTCCCTCATCGTCACTTGATGCCTCTTTTGCGGAAGCAGCAAAACCCTCGTGTGTGGGAAAGACAGAGTTTGTAGAACACCCCTTGAGTGCAGACATGGACGAGTCCTCTTGTACAGATATGTTGGAACCCTCATTAACAGATGTGTCGGATTCCTCGTGTGCAAAAGATCCCTCCTGTCCACCATCAGTTGTGTTGGAAGTAGCTAAAGCATCAATTTTGGCTTTTCGTTTCCTCCATTCTTTCAAATAATTGTAATCCATGATTGTTTGAGCAGATGTTTAATTACTGTAATGTAAAATGTAGTTGTGTTAGATTCAGCTTGTGTTGAGATTTGACAAATTCAAGTAAATTTCATGTAGTCAACTTACGTTGTGCATGTTGTCCCTGTGGGTGTTTGATAGGGAAGACGCCTGTAAATAAAAATATTGTTACAATTAGTACGTTGTTAGGTAGAATTACATTATTAGATTACCAAATAAATATAATTGGAATCAGTTACCGAAAAAAATACATGCAATTAAATAACAGTTTCATATCAAAATGTTGGTGATTACAAAGGGGTTACACACAAATTTACTCTTTTGATAAAAGGCTTAGGCTAGAATATATGTAGAAAAGAGCATTCATTATAGTACCCCTTTCTAATCTTAAATCAAGTTATATTGAGGGACTTTAATACAAGTTTGATAGTATTCAATGTTGATCGGTGTTGTTTACACTGCCTATTTATGGTGCTCTTTTAAAAATGTTTCAGCATTATTGCCCAGTTTAAAAAAGTTATACAAATAATAATGAAAAAATACTCGCATGTAATAAGTAACTTGTCATTAATAAAGTAAATACAGCTTACTTATTACACTATTAACAAGATAACTATTCATTTGTAAGCTATTACATTGATAGAGTAACATTCTCAACACTTCTCAACATTACACTGTATTATACGATACATTTTTTTGCTGTTTAGCATGCAGCAACATACAATGTTTTGGCCCTCTTGTTTGCACAAGGCTTTGTTGTTTACTCCCTCCCCCATCGAATCTGTATTTAGCCCCTCTCGCGTTCTGCAGTGTATTTTCGATGTGAAATGGGCTTTAAAAGTACTTTATAGGTAACAACGACAGTCCACGAAGCCAAATGCATTAGCAACACCAAACACACACATACATTAAAGTCTGGGAGACTATTTAAGTTTACTTTTTATCGTCGCAGCGACACGTGCTACAAGTTAGCATGCTAACATTACAAGCTAGCATGCCAGAACGAGCAGCCTATCCTGTATCGTGTGGGCAGCATAAAGTGAAAGATAGTTATAATTAAAGGTTTGCTTTATTTAAAATAGTCAACGTACGTGTAGCGTGAAGCCTTGGGTTTAGTAGCCCGTTCCTGACGATCTGGCTCCGCAATGTCTCTGCTGTTCTTCTCTGGCGGTGCAGTCGAAGCTCGAGACTGTGGCGTATAAGGATTTGCGCATGCGCGTTACAGCTGTAAGCAAACTGTCTTATTTAAAAGTAATGTATAAAACGGACCGAATTACGATGTCCTGGAAGCTTATTGTGGCAGCAAACAGTCAATATAGTTCCATATTGATGACGTTTTATATGAAACATTAAATGCATTGAAAGCACGTCTTCATGTAGACCACTTTTCACCGGCCAGCGTAATATGATTTTGGAGAAATACGTTTAAAGTAACCAAAATCTCTTTCAACCTACAACTGAACAAACCATCAATATTTTAAAAGAAATTGGTGTTTTGTGACACGTTGATATTGTAACCGTAATTTAGCCAGTTGAAAAGACGGTGAAAATACTTCTAAGACGTTCAGACCCCATTTCAACGCGTTTTCAACCAGAAATCAACGTTGAAATCCGGGTTAGTGCTGACTGGGAAGCCTCTAAAATGATGATATACTATTATTAGCACAATGTAGAGGAAGGAAAATTGTAGTATTGCAAATCCCGTTGAAATCTGGTCTAAGCGCGAACGTTCAATTAACGTCTATAAATAGTCGGCTAAAAATCTTTCACTTTTGAACCAATTCTGAATGTCTTTTCAACGGTGGGCGTAGACATCTTTTAAACGTTTTTTAAACATCTATTCAACGGAAAAATGCTCACTGGGTTATTCTTATGTAGCCTAGTGGGAAAACTGATGTTGCCGCTAAAGCCACTAGAGGGCGCTGTACTCCAGAGAAAGCTGGGACGTAAAGAGCAAAACAGGAAGTGAAGTCTTTCTTTTCTAGCGTATAACCTGGGGAGCGTTAGTTGTTTTCCGTGTAAGTAAATATGTTCTAAATGTTATTTCTGTACAAAATGATCAAAAGATGTACGTTAATATGTGTGTATAGAAGTCAGGAAATGTATTGTTTGACGCTAAATGCGCCGATGGTGATTAAATTGGTCTGATCGCTACAGATGTTATTAGCATGTGCTGAGCATTCAGGAGAGAGCTAGAAGGCTAATAAAGTTTGCTAATAACAGTTATAGACCATCCTACATACATTCTGTTATCCTTCATGTTTAAGAACATATAATGTGTGTACTGTACTGAAAATGTTTATTCCCGTTTGTGTAGTGCTGTATGGGATTGGTGTGCGTGGCGCCAAATGTGCATTTAAGCTAGCAGAAAGATAAGAAGTTGTGAGTATATTGATATATATATATTCTCTTTGTTAATGGACCAAATGTTTCATGTTTTAATTTCAGAGTTAACTGTGTGGTATTGTTTGTTTTGTTTTGTTTTTTTACTAACAAGAGTTACCACTACAGTTATTTATGCATTGACAGTGTGCACTAGATTAATGCACTGTACAGGTTACTGAGTTACTGACCAGGGTTTTGAAGGGAGAATTTGTGTCTACAGTGTAACTTTAAATGTACAGCAACATCTTTGTTAAATCTATCACCAGTTGAACATCCCCAATTTCTTTAATACTACTCTCTCTTTTAAGAGTAGTCGAGAAATAAAGATCCCTAAAAATAGTTTTGTGTCCGGTGTCATATAATATTTCACCTGCCTACACATTTTAGTACCAGGAGTGGGGTCTCTATAATTTGGAGATTTGACTAGATTTGGAAGTGCATAAATAACTGTAGCGGTAACGTGCGGCCCTAGTGCAAATCAGAACCAAGACGGTGAGGCCTGCCTGGAGTTGCTGTGGAGAACCAGTGACCTGACGGCTGAGATCCAGATTTCACCAAGGACGTGGAGGGAGAAGGTCGCTCCAGGAGAGAAAAACGCATCCGGCAGCCCTACCCCAGCCTGCAGGATTTCAAGTGACTGGAGTGGAGTTAAGTTGCACAGAGACATTTCACCATGTCGGACAGAGGACGAGCCGTACTTCGAAGAAGAGACTGATGCTTTAGGACAATTACAGGCACAGTTGTCTGAACTGAGTGAGAAACATGACAAAGCCATGGAAGCTATTGACACCTTAAATAAGGGTTCAAGTAGGTCATATGTTTATGTGCCAAGAGAGCGCCAGATCCAGCCCTTTAGTGGCGATGCTGCCAAAGATGATGAGTTTATTGAGGAGGCAGACCGTGTAATTAAGACCAGAGGTCAGAGTCCCGAAGACGGGGTTGATTTCATTCTATCTCTTTTAAGAGGGTCTGCATTGGAGGTCAGACTATGCGTGGACGGAGAACTGAAAGAGCCCAGTGAGTTGTTCACTTTGCTACAGGAGGCTTACGCAGAGAAACGTAGCGTAGCTCAACTGTTACACACCTTTTTTGGTCGCCAACAAAGGGAGGGGGAGGATTTTCAAGAGTACTCGCATGCACTCTCCCAAATTCTACGATTAGCCCTGAAACAGAGACCAGATGCTGTGTCAAATGTTAAGATAGCCGTCAGAGACCAATTCATTGAGGGTGTGCGAGATTCCTCCCTTAGAAGAGAGTTGCGTAAAATGGTTAGGGAGAAGCCCCAGTCATTTATTTATTGGTTTATTTGAACGGGACAGTGCACATTAATGAAAACATTTCTGCAAATGCGCCAGAGTTAGCCAAAAGGCTATTTTCCATCTGTAGTACCTCCATCTCTGTTGGAGATGCCAGGCAATCCGAGGTGAGACTAAAGGCTCTAAGACTCTTAACCGGGAGCGGTTTCTTGAGCGGTGGGTGAGTGTCGGGAAGTTTCAGTTCAGATTAGTGGCATGCCAGTTAAGTGCCTGTTAGATATAGGTAGTCAGGTTAGCACTATTTCGGAATCTTTCTTCAGGCAGCACCTACTAAGGAAAGAGGAGGATGTGTTCCCCGCAGCTAAGTGGCTCAGGTTGACTGCAGCAAACTCTTTGCCGATTCCCTACATGAGTTATGTTGAACTGGATATGGAGGCTATGGGGTTAAACATTGTAATGGGAAAATATGTCATAGTCTCATGTGAAGGTTTAAGGAATGTAAGTCCTAAAAGTGCAGACACCAAACTGTAGTTTCAGTAGATGACTTTAATTAGTTTAGTATCCAGGTGTCTTGTTATCTGTTATCATTGTGCACTGTTTCTTTCTTCTTCGTAAGACAGAGACACAGAGAGGCCTTGATTAACAGAGATCCTCTGTTTGAAATACTTTTGACTTCCTTTGTGACGCGTTATCTGAAGTTGTAAAGGCGTAAACCTTTGCATGCAGATATGATGTGTGAGGGTAAAGAATGTCTATTCTGTCTCTGCAATGGTCATTTTAACGATGTCACAGTGGCTTCAAAGGAAGCATCTGTTGTGAGTTTAAACTGATTATTGTAAGGCAAACTGTGAACAAAGGGATTTGCAAACAGGAGATAAAGCATCTTCCTGACTGTCTTAAATGATCAAGTATACTAAGGCTCGAAGGATGACCTGCCTTTAACTGTGTTCTTTGTGTATTCTTGTTAGCTAAAGCAGATAACAGGAAGCTGTCTGAGTATAAATGTCCATGCATTGTGAGTGTTAGGGAGAGCACTCTCCCAGATGACTGCAATGTGTCTGTGAGACTGTTCTCTTTGCTTGCAAGCAAATAAATTGACTTTACAAACCTTGATCGTTCATCAAAACTCTGTTTTACTTTATATTGATAGAAAACCTCAACTTTCTTCTCCCGACTAGTCATAAGAAATATTCCACAACAACATACCAGAGTGTGGTTTCTTAGTTGTCAAAGATCCAGTTCCAGAAGAGTCAATTATCGAGAACGAAGAGTTGAAACAACCGCAGACAAAGTTTTCAGGATTCGGTGCCAGGTCTCATTGGTATGAACATAATTAAGAGATGCAAGCAGTTGGTTACGGCAGAGTTTGACACTACCCTTAGGGGAGAGCTTGATCCAGACTGGAGGGAAGTATTTCAGCGTGTACAGACATGTGAGGTAGCAGAGAAAATATCTGCAGCTAGGATAGCAGGCCTAGATACAGTACACGTACCTGCTGGGTCTGTTGCCACCGTCTATGCAAAAATAATCAAACCAGCATCTGGTGATAGCACCTATTTGGTGTTGGAGCCAGCTAAGACACCATTGCAGGGTGGTCTTGTGGTTGTGCCCACTTTGATAGAGGCTACAAGGCGTGTTTTCCCAGTACAGGTGGTGAACTTCTCTCAGGAGGATGTATGGTTGCAGCCTAGGACCAGATTAGGCATCATGTCTCCGGTGGAGTGTGTTGAAAATGACCAAACAGAGGTACGCTTCCAGCGTATCTCAGCTGACCAGGAAGAGGTGGCTGTTGACCAGAAAGACAACTCAGAAGCAGGCAATGATGTTCAGTCAATACTGGACCGGCTGCACATAGGTGGTACAGAGGAAGAGCAGTCTAAGCTAGCCGTGCTCCTAGCTCAGTATGCAGATGTGTTTGCTTTCCAGGATGAGGACCTAGGTTACACAGACCGGGTTAAACATGAGATCCATCTGCTAGATGACATACCCGTAGCACAGCCCTACCGCCGTATACCCCCTACACAGTATAGCGAGGTCAGGGAGCACATCATTAAGCTTCTAAAGAAGGGTGTCATCCACGAAAGCGCGAGTGCATATGCTTCACCGGTGGTTCTTGTCAGAAAAGCTGACCGGAGTCTACAGCTATGTGTGGACTACAGGAAATTAAACTCAAAGACCAGACGTGACGCTTTTCCTTTGCCTCGCATTGACGAATGTTTTGATGCCCTGCACGGTGCAAGATTCTTTTCGACTATCGACCTTGCTAGCGGCTACCATCAGGTTGCAGTACTTGAGGATGACAGGCATAAAACGGTCTTTACAACACCTTTTGGGTTGTACGAGTACTCTCGGTTGGCTTTCGGAGTGTGTAATTTGTCTGGAGCTCATCGCTCTTCGTCTGAAGTTCATCGTTCATCTGGAGTTTAACGTTCTTTGTCTGAAATTCATCGTTCTTCATCTGGAGGTTAACGTTCTTTGTCTGGAACTCATCGTTCTTTGTCTGAAATTCATCGTTCTTCATCTGGAGTTTAACGTTCTTCATCTGGAGGTTAACGTTCTTTGTCTGGAGCTCATCGCTCTTTGTCTGGAGCTCATCACTCTTCGTCTGGAGTTTAACGTTCTTCGTCTGAAGTTCATCGTTCTTCATCTGGAGTTTAACGTTCGTCGTCTGAAGTTCATCGTTCTTCATCTGGAGTTTAACGTTCTTTGTCTGGAGCTCATCGCTCTTCGTCTGGAGTTTAACGTTCTTCGTCTGAAGTTCATTGTTCTTCATCTGGAGTTTAACGTTCTTCGTCTGAAGTTCATCGTTCTTCATCTGGAGTTTAACGTTCGTCGTCTGAAGTTCATCGTTCTTCATCTGGAGCTCATCGCTCTTCGTCTGAAGTTCATCGTTCTTCATCTGGAGTTTAACGTTCTTCGTCTGAAGTTCATCGTTCTTTGTCTGGAGCTCAACAGTCTTTGTCTGGAGCTCATCGTTCTTTGTCTGGAGCTCATCGCTCTTCGTCTTTTTGTGTTTTCACAAATCCATTTTGATGTGTGAAAATTGGAAATCAGCAACAGTTAGCTAAATTTAACAAATGATCCAACAGGAAAACCCAGCCCAGTGTTGCCAACTCTTTACCAGTGAAAGTAGCTAGCATGGGCAGAGTGCGCGACGTCCAATCATTTCATTAAAGCAGAATGAAATGACTGGGCTTATCACAGTCCTGCAACAGCCACATATACCAGATTGTTTCCTTTCAATTGTCATAGAGTCAGCTTTATTGGCCATGTATTCGTACACATACATGGAATTTGTGTCCGGTTTCCACTCCGCTCTCAATGTGCACACACTATTTTACAATAAACAAGAAAAAAATATATAAAGAATAAAAAAGGGCAGCAAAAAAGTAGAACAGATGTCGGTATAAATATTTAACAACTATATACAATATAAGTATAAATATATATTTTTAAAAAAGTGTATATATACATATATATATATATATATATATACACACGTGAACATAAAGCTATAAACAATGGCAATGGATTTGAGGTGTGCAAGTGGTGGTAATAGTGCAAAGAGAGGTAGTAGTGCAATATGACTTATTTATTGTTCATCAGAGTGACGGCCAGTGGAAAGAAGCTGTTCCTGTGTCTGGTGGTTTTGGCGTACAGTGCCCTGTAGCGCCTACCAGAGGGGAGGAGTTGGAACAGCTTGTGACCAGGGTGAGATGGGTCTGCAGTGATCTTTCCAGCCCGTTTCCTGACTCTGGAGGTGAACAAGTCCAGGATGGACGGCAGGCTGGAACCAATGATCCTCTCTGCAGACCTGACAATCCGTTGCAGTCTGTTCCTGTCCTGTTTGGTGGCCGATCCAAACCACACAGTGATAGAGGAGCAGAGAACAGACTGGACGATGGCTGAGTAAAACAGGATCAGCAGCTCCTGAGGCAGGTTGAACTTCCTGAGCTGGCGCAGGAAGTACAACCTCTGCTGGGCCGTTTTCGTGATGGTGTTGATGTTGGGAGCCCACTTCAGGTCCTGGGAGATTGTGGATCCCAGAAACTTGAAGGTCTCCACAGCGGACACAGTGTTGTTGAGTATGGTGAGGGGGGGGCAGTGTTGGGGGGCTCCTCCTGAAGTCCACTGTCATCTCCACAGTTTTGAGCTTGTTTAGCTCCAGGTTGTTCTGACCACACCAGAGGACCCGCTGTTCAACCTCCTGTCTGTACGCAGACTCATCACCGCCCCCGATGAGGCCGATGACCGTTGTGTCGTCTGCGAACATCAGGAGTTTAACAGATGGGTCCTCTGAGGTGCAGTCGTTGGTGTAGAGGGGGAAGAGCAGTGGGGAGAGAGCACACCCCTGGGGGGCGCCAGTGTGATAGTCCGGGTACTGGATGTGATTTTTCCCAGCCTCACCTGCTGCGTCCTGTCAGTCAGGAAGTTTGTGATCCACTGACAGGTGGAGGCTGGCACAGTGAGCTGGGAGAGTTTGGGTTGGAGTATTGCTGGGATGATGGTGTTGAACGCTCAGCTGAAGTCCACAAACAGAACCCTTGCATATGTCCCTGGGGAGTCGAGGTGTTGCAGCATGTAGTGCAGTCCCATACTGTCTGCATCATCCACCGACCTCTTTGCACGGTAGGCAAACTGCAGGGGGTCCAGCAGAGGCCTGTGCTGTCCATCAGATGGGTCAACACCAGTTTCTCAAAGGATTTCATGACCACGGACTTCAGGGCGACGGGCCTGTAGTCATTTAATCCTGTGATGGAGGATTTCTCGGGAACCGGGATGATTGTGGAGCGTTTGAAGCAGGAGGATACTTCACATAGCTCCAGTGATCGGTTGAAGATCTGTGTGAAGATGGGGGCCAGCTGGTCAGCACAGACTTTCAGGCACGAGGGTGACACACCGTCTGGGCCTGGTGCCTTCTGTCAGTGAAAGAGCCGACTCACATCCTCTTCGCAGATCCTCAGTGCTGATGGGGGGTCGGTTGGGAGAGGTGAAAAGGAGGTAGGTAGGTGGTTGTTTGATGATGGGGCAGGTGGGGGGTGTGAAAGTGGGCTTATCAAATCTGCAGTAGAAAACATTCAGGTCGTCAGCCAGTTGGTGATTGGCCTCACTGGGGGGGGGATGGTCTCCTGTAGTTGGTGAGTACTTCCAGGTCTCTCCAAACTGACGAGGGGTCGTTGGCTGAAAACATTTTCTCCAGCTTTTCAGTGTTGCTTCTCTTAGCTACCTTGATCTCCCTCGTCAATGTGTTTCTGGCCTGGTTATACAGGATCCTGTCCCCACTTCTGTAGGCCTCCTCCTTGGCCCGACGAAGCTGCCTGAGTTTTTCAGTAAACCAGGTTAATTGTTGTTGAATGTGCAGAAGGTTTTTTTAATTTCTGCCTGTAGGTCGGGAGAAGATGGACCAGACAATGATCAGAGAGTCCCAAAGCTGCACAGGGGACAGAGCGATATGCATCCTTTATTAAAGTGTAGCAGTGGTCCAGTGTGTCTTTGTCCCTGGTGCTACACTTAATATGCTGTCTGGCAGTTCTTTGCTGAGGTTTGCTCTATTAAAGCACCCAAGAACAATGAGCAGGGAGTCTGGGTGTTTGTGCTCCATGTTGTTGATCTGCTCAGCCAGGTGTTGGAGCGCCTCACTCACACAGGCCTGTGGTGGGATGTAAACACCGACCAGAATGAATGAGGAAAACTCCCGCGGTGAATAAAAAGGTTTGCAGTCTATGAAAAGTGTTTCTAAGTGAGGGCTGCATGATTCCTTTGACACTGTGACATCTGTACACCAACCTTCGCTAATGTAGAAGCAGATTCCGCCTCCCCTCGTTTTTCCCGACAGCGCCGTTACGCGGTCCGCTCGGAGGAGTTGGAAGCCCGGCAGGTGTAGTGCGCTGTCCGGGATGTGCTCACCGAGCCAGGCTTCAGTGAAGCACTTTTTTTTTCGTTCTGATTTTAAAACAAAAACAAAACTTTTGTTGTAACCAGCAAGTGGCTTTTACAGGATCAAATATATATTTGTGTATACACATTTGAGGTATTCACTGTATCTTCATTATGTCGCAACTTGTATTGTCTTTGCTGTATCTTTTATTGTGGTATATTCTATTGACTTTCAATATTACCACCTTTTAAATGAACAGTTAGCTATATTACATCCCCTTTTCCTTTTTTTCTTATCATCGCATGACATTATCATGGTTTATACCTGATGCTTTAGTGTGGTCCAGGTACACGCTGGATGCAAGATCTGTGGGCTCGGGCGCTGTCTCGGTCCAATCCACCCCAGAGGGGGACAAGGTAATCGCTTATTCATCCAGAGGCCTTGAAGGGGCAGAGTGCAATTACTCTACCTCTAAGAAGAAATGCCTGGCACTTAGTTATGCCTTCAGTGCCAGTTAAAGGCTCAAAACCAGTTGTTCACCATAGCAGCAGGTAGCGTGGTAGAAGCTGGAGGGATTTGCTAAGAAGGACTCATGCAGCTGTCGACAAATTACAAATGATACAGTCATGCCAAGCTATATGACCGACGTGTTTTTACCGTTCTCAATTGCTCTGTTGTCACCTCAGCCAGTGGCCTGGTTTATCTGTCTGTCCTGTTGTGTATTAAGCAGGATATCTAAAAAGAAAACAGATTTGAGAGACATTACACAAATTAACTAATTTTGAAGACCAGATAAGAGCGTTGATATTGGACAGATCTGTAAAACTGGTTTTTATTCAATAATGTGTTTGTAACAGGTTCCCTGCTACCCGGTGGGTCTTGTGAGCACAATGACGCCAGCACACAGTTGAGTGACGGTTTCAAATGTTCTTTATTGTCATATAATCTGACTTGACTGGGCTTGGCCGTGTGCTCTCCTGCCTTGCCTCCGAGCACACGCCGCGGGAGTTTGCAGTGATCTCCCGTCCTGCTGTACCACTGTCGCTCGTCCCGAGCTGTCCTATTCACCTCCGTCCCTACTGGTGATTAAATACAGCCGAGAGTGAGCCAATCAGGATCCGTTTCAGCTGCGCCTAATTAAGTCTCTTTCCGGCACCGTTCCCTGAACCACTCCCACACTCCGTCCCCTCCACAGCTGAGCCCACCCACGCCCGCCACCACATACCTGACTTAGGCCGGGGAGCCATCCGGCCTGACCTACTCCCCCCCCCCCCCCCCCTCCCCCATGAGAGTGGGAGAGGAAGTCGGTCACGGTCATCTGCGCCCCCGGCCTATGGACCACTTTGAAATTAAATGGCTGTAACGCCAGATACCACCGAGTGATCCGGGCGTTGGTATCTTTCATGCGGTGGAACCACTGGAGTGGGGCGTGGTCTGACCAGAGGGTGAATGAGCGCCCCAGGAGGTAATAGCGCAGGGAGTCGACCGCCCACCGGATGGCCAGGCACTCCTTCTCCAACGTACTGTACCTGGCCTCCCTCTCGGAAAGCTTCCGGCTGATATACAGTACGGGGCGGTCAACCCCCCGTACCTGCTGGGACAAAACGGCCCCCAGCCCTCTGTTCGACGCGTCAGTCTGCAGAGTAAAAGGGAGAGAGAAGTTAGGAGTATGAAGGAGTGGTTCCCCACAGAGAGCCTGTTTCACCCTCTCAAACGCCAACCGGCACTGCTGCGACCACTGGACCGGATCTGAGGCACCTTTCCGGGTCAGGTCGGTCAAGGGGCTGGTCAGCTCTGCAAAGTCCAGGATGAACCGCCTGTAATAGCCCGCCAGCCCCAAAAACCCCCTCACCTCTTTTTTGGTCTTGGGCCGCGGGCAGGCTGCGATAGCAGCAGTTTTGTCCACCTGAGGGCGCACCTGTCCGCCGCCCAAGTGGTACCCCAAATACCGTACCTCCCTCCATCCAACTGCACACTTCCCTGGGTTGGTGGTGAGCCCCGCCTGCCTCAGGGACTCCAGCACCGCGGCCACCCGCATCGATACGCATCGAATCGTGACACATCATTCACCCTGCGATAGTCCACACAGAACCGTATAGACCCGTCCTTCTTGACTACAAGAACAATGGGGCTACACCAGGCACTGTTGGACTCTTCTATTACCCCCATCTCCAGCATAGCCGCTAATTCCTTCTGAACCACTTTTCTTTTGTGTTCAGGTAACCTGTAGGGTCGTAACCTCACCGTCACGCCTGGGGGAGTCTCAATTTGGTGCTCTATGAGGTTTGTGCATCCTGGCCGGAGGGAGAACACGTCAGCAAACTGCTTTTGCTACTGGGCAATGTTTGTTCTCTGGGTCTCGGAGAGATGGGCTTCACAAAGGAGCGAGGTGGGATTAGTGGATTTCGACACCTCAGGCCCCAGCTCCTCTCTCTCGGATACCGTGGACACCAGAGAAACAACCCTCTGTTGTACAGCCGTTATTGACGTTCCTGGGCCTGGAGCAAATTCTCACGTGACATCCGGCCCAGTGTGTGGAGTTTTGCTCGCAGGTCCAGGACGTATTGGATCTCATTTTTCCCGGTGCTCGGACCTTCCGCCTAGTTTTCTTTAATCAGGTCGAGCACCCCCCGTGGTGTCCTGCCAAACAGTAATTCGAAGGGAGAAAATCCCGTGGAGGCCTGGGGAACCTCCCACACTGCAAACAGAGGATCAAGCCATTTATCCCAATTACGTACATCGTCGTTAATAAATTTACGGATCATGGACTTTAAAGTTTTATTCAGACGCTCCACCAGACCGTCGGTCTGTGGGTGGTAAACACTGGTCCGAATAGATTTAATGCCCAGTAATCCGTAAAGTTCTCTCAGTGTGCGTGACATGAACGAGGGGCCCTGGTCAGTCAGAATCTCTCTCGGGATTCCGACTCGGGAGATGACCTGAAACAGAGCCTGCGCGACACTCTTTGCAGAAATGTTGCGCAATGGCACTGCCTCGGAATATCGTGTTGCGTAATCCACTAGGCCTAACACAAAGCGATATCCACGTGCACTCCGGTGAAATGGCCCGATGAGGTCCATGCTGATTCGCTCGAATGGGACCTCCATTAATGGCAGAGGATTTAAAGTCGCCCTCGGAATGGCCGGTTGATTTACCAATTGACACTCCGGGCAGGATGCACACCATCGGCGCGCATCCCCCCGGATACCTGGCCAATAAAATCGGGTCATTATCCGGTCTAGTGTTTTTTCATAGCCCATGTGGCCAGCCATCGTGTTATAGTGAGCCGCCTGGAAAATACTTTCCCGACGGCTTTTCGGTACCAGCAACTGGGTGTTTTCCTGACCTGACTGAGTGTCACGACTCACTCTATACAACCTGTCCCTAATCAATGAAAGGTGCGGATATGACTGCGCTGCGTCAGGGCGCACCAGCTGACCATCAATGCGTATCACTTGGTCAAAGGGTGAGCGTAGAGTATCATCCCGAGACTGCTCAAGTGGAAAATCTTCCATGGAGTGTATTTCGGGACCCGGTGGAGTCTCCACGGGAGGCTCCGCCGGTTCCCCCTCCCCGTCTGCAGCGTCGGACAACCTCGCGCCACCGCTGAGCACAGCACACATACCGCATGACCCTGTCTGTCGTGAACGCACCCCCGCACCCGGCCCCATTAATTTATTAAACCCTGGCCAATCTGTTCCCAAGATTAGGGGGTGCGTAAGGCGGGAGCTAACCGCCACCTTCAGACTATGTTTTTTCCCCATGTATCTAATTTCTACTGACACCACAGGATATTCGTGAACATCCCCATGCACACACTTAATTTTCACCCACAATGCCTCCACCAATGCCCCGGGCCGAACCAGGCTCTGGTGAATCATAGACTGTGTACAGCCAGTATCCACCATTGCCTGATGTACACCCCCCTGAATCCTGAATCCTTACCGGAATGCGGTACGTTGCCCCTGGACCGGGGGAGGGTGTTGGAGGGCCGGCAACCCGAATCACCTGGCCCACCTTCATCAGCGGACATTCCCTCCGGAAGTGACCGGGCTGCCCACACCTCCAACACTCCAGCCCTGGCGCTTGAGGGACCCCCTGTGGGCTGGGAAGAGTGCCGGCAGTTGAGGAGGTCGGTGCCTCGGGAGAGGGGAGGAAGGGGACCGACCGTGGAGTCAGTGGGGGCCGCGCCAGCAGCTGCGGAGGCAGCCTCCTCCGAGGTGCCGGTGTCGGCCGGGCTGGCGCCAGCGGGCGGCCACTGTCTCCCGGGCCGCTGGAATGAACTGCCAGGTGGTCCTCTGCCAGGGTGATGGCGGCCCCCAGTGTCGCGGGGCGGTGATACCGGACCCAAGCTGACGTTCGAGCAGGCAGCGCCCCGACGAACTGCTCCAGGACCACCTTCTCCATGACTTCCTGCGCCCCCCCTGGACTCTCTGGTTGCAGCCACCTGGCTGCGACGTCCCTCAGCCACTGAGCGAACGCGAAGGGCCGGTCCTCGGGTCCCAGTCTGGCCTCACGAAACCTCCGCCGGTGGTCCTCCGGAGACAGGCCAAGGCGATCGGTGACCGCTTTACGCACGTCCGCGTAGCCGTGCCGCGCTGCCGGTGGCAGCCCCAGGGCCGCTGTTTGTGCCTCCCCAGTGAGGAGAGGCAGAAGCCGGACCCCCCACTCTGCCGCGGGCCATCCGCACGCCTCCGCAGTCGCTTCGAATGTGTCCAGAAATGACTGCACATCGTCGGCGGCACTCATCTTGTGAAGGACCACCCCGGCCAACAGAGAGGGGGCGTCACTGGCAGGGCTGCCGCTGCCCGGGCTGCGAGCTGCTCCAGGGCGCGGGCCTACCGGTCCGCCTGGGCCTGGAGCGCCCCTAGGAACTGCCGGTTCGTCTCGGCATGGTCCCGCTGCATGGCCGCGATCCCTCCCAGCATCTGGCCCAGCACCATAATCGGCTGTGTCGGTGCCTCCGGTGCTGCTGCGTCCATCTCTCTGTGCTCCGCCCCACGTTGGGCTCCACTGTAACAGGTTCCCTGCTACCCGGTGGGTCTTGTGAGCACAATGACGCCAGCACACAGTTGAGTGACGGTTTCAAATGTTCTTTATTGTCATATGATCTGACTGGGCTTGGCCGTGTGCTCTCCTGCCTTGCCTCCGAGCACACGCCGCGGGAGTTTGCAGTGATCTCCCGTCCTGCTGTACCACTATCGCTCGTCCCGAGCTGTCCCTCTCGCCTCCGTCCCTACTGGTGATTAAATACAGCCGAGAGTGAGACAATCAGGATCCGTTTCAGCTGCCCCTAATTAAGTCTCTTCCGTTCCCTGAACCACTCCCACACTCCATCCCCTCCACAGCTGAGCCCACCCACGCCCGCCACCACAGTGTTGTTTTTTACTTTCAACCACGCTGCATAAAGGACAACCTACTTTCTGCATCAGGACTAAATGTTGGCAATGGGGATGGACAGTCGTCTCATATAAGTGTTATTCCTAGGGTTACTGGGCTGGGTTTGTAGTGGGTGGTACCATGTGGCTGTTTATAAAACACATTTTGCTGTTGCTCAAAACTGTCTTCTTGTTTTTTTTTACCTGGATCTTGTACCTGGATAGTTTTGTTCTGGCTTTTTTTTTAACCCACATTTCATCACATTTGGTACAATTTACTTAATTTAGTCAACTTTGAAAACGTATTCTTGACTTTATGAATGGACCTTAAAAAGAACTAAGAAAATAATGTTAGTCAATGTCCACTTACTGACTTTTTAGGGGATTTTCCTCTGTATCTCATGATCTTCATCAACAAATGTATTTGCTTGATTTTGTCATGTGACCAAAGTTTCCAAAAGTGCCAAAACAAACGACCAGAAATAGCTGGTAAGTGGACATCTTTTTGGTACTGTTTCATATAATTGGTTGTAAATCTTTCTTTGTGTGGTCTTTTTAAAACAAACTGACATTTTGAATGTATTATGACATTCGAACAAATCCAAGCAGTCCTGGTGTGGGACATTTCAGCTTTACTTTACAACAAAATGGATTGCGGTCAGTGAAACTGGTCCTAAACTGGAATCCAAAACAGCCCGTCCATTCACTTTTTAATCCTCTAGATGATTCAGATTCAGGCATACCGAAGATGATTGCTCACCGAGCTCGATGACTCATCCACATTACCCTTCTGTTTCCAAGGACCGGCGCGCTTAGAGTGTCCATTATGGTGTCTTTGGGGACACGGCTCTGTCGAAGCCGCGACCATTTGATGGGGACATTAGCGGAAGGCAACACGTCATTACATGACCATTTACACATAATCGGCCACTTAAGAAGACCCCATAGGACAGAACCGCGTAGCATGGGCCATTTACACACCCCGTGTGTGTGCGCGCAGATGCGTGTTTGCGCATATGTTCTGGCCTAATAGTCCATCTGACACATGCCTTATGGTGATGTTCAGAAATAACCATCAAAATAACCCATGTGCCTCCTCTTTCATGGCAACGCACTCCGGCTCTGTTCTATCTTTCTGTCGCCTGCCTGGCTGGCTCACACACACACATACATACACACACACACACACACTACTCCCCCCCCCCTCTCTCTCGCTCTCTCATAGGATATTACTGTCCCAGGTAGAGAGATTGAGCTCTTTCTCTCGTTTTTGATTTGTCATCGCTCCCCCTGTTCATATGCAAGTTTACTACATTTACCAGTGACGGGGATGAGTGCAGTCGGCGTATGCTGCTCTGAGATGATACGCTCTGCTCTCCGCAATTCATGGCAACTTTGTCTAGCAAAAAAACAAAACACGAAAATAACAGGGGAGCACTCTCTCTCCTGCATGCATTCTATTTGAAAGACGTTTTGTCCGAGGCATCATGGGAGTAATAATTGTCACAGTAGTAGGTACTGAAGTATGTATAATTAAGTCCAATATTTCAGCATGGATTGTTTTTTGTGCATATTTACATGCTAACTGTTGAAAATCAAAACTCCGTCACCTGTCAACAGCAAATTCATTTTGGGAGGAACGTGTTTGCTGCCTGGATTACATTTTTTTGCAATTTTGTCCAAAGTCTACATACAGGCCAAATGAGACACAACACTTGGAGATTAAACATCTCACTTCTATGTCAAAGTGAAACTGCAGTCAGAACAAATTTTTGTCTAAATGGCATTTTGCAACAAAATGAAATGAATCAATCAATTTGAATTAGTCTTTCAAAGGGGCAACAACACACCGATGTACTTTATACAAAACACTGCTGTCTTTTTAGCTTTCTGTATCTGTTTTAATTTCCTCATTCAGGCTTCAGTTTGTTCCAGCTCAGGACATCCACTCAACATGAAAGGCTTATTATTTTTCCTTTGCAGGTTTTTACTACAACAACAACCAAACACAAAGTACAAGTCCAGTAGAGAAAACGGTATAGTACAGTATAGTTTTTTTTAATTGCTCATACACTAAAATGACACATGAACCACAATCATTGTGACTGACACTCAGAGGGCAAAACCTCAGCTCCAGTCTCCAAAACTCTAAACACCTTCTCTGCTTTGCGCCAAATTTGCAACAAACAGTGTCATTTTTTTTGCAACACACTGCACACACTTCTCTACATAAGTCACAGGGATCTGACATGAAGTCGTCATTTCAAAACACTGCAATTCAAAATGCACACCCATGGCCCAAATGGCCAATACACGTGCCACCTGGTCAAACACCTAACTGCTTGATTGTCATCTCGTCATTCAGGATGATTCATTCATTGTAAAAAAGACCACAGGTGAGACGCGTTCACAACAACGATGGATGCCAACGTCGCAGCGCGAGGCCTGTTATCAAAAACCTGTATTTGAGCTTCAACTGTACGTCATGCTCTTTTCTACGCAATTGATTTTGCTGTGTTTTTGCTATACTTTATTTAGAATATGCTCTGTTCTAACTTTCATTGCAAAATGCAGCCTTTGGAAATTGATACTGACTGATTTTACAATGTGGAGAGACATATATATATGGTCATCGGTGTGCATAAAGTACATGTCGTGTGTGTTTTCTTTGGTCAATATGATAATGTATTTCACTCTAATATCAAAAACCAACCGCCATGACCTGCGAGATGACATTCTTCAACGTGTGTGCTTAATGTAAGGAACAGTGCTTAGTGTTTTGCAAGAAGTGTGTTGCAGAGTGCAAATAAAAAGCAAAGAAGTTGTGTTTGTACTTTTGGTGCCTCTGTATCCGGCATGGTTACAAAAGGGTTTTGGTGCTTTTTTTCCCAAGCATTCATTTTTACTGTGTAAGCAATCACAAAGAAAACTGTAAATACAGGTGAAGGTGCCTGAATATGTACAAAAACTCTTTTATTCCTCAGTGAATCTGCCAAACTTAGGACATAAGGAGGGTTTGTAATGAGAAGCTGTGTTGTGAGTGTTTGAATGCACTTTAGGTCGGAAGTACTCAGTGTTATGCTCTTTGCCTTTGTTGCTGCACTACAATTGTATGTTTTTTATGTGGCAGATTTTTATGTCCAAGACAAATTTCCCGAGAGACAAATAAAGTAGTCGAACTTGAATAAGACTCCGGGATGTCACGGCACGCGGCTGACACCAGCAAACACTGATAGCACACAACTTTCCGTCCTCTGTGGTTTCCACGGTTGCCATAGTTACACAGTGAGTTGTGGAGGCATGTTGAAAAAAGTGTTTTCAGTATTATGATCTGTGGCGACATTCCAGAAAAATTGCTGTATTAAGTTGCTCCTAATACAAACCCAACATATAGACTTCTGCAGCTTCAAATTAAAAGCATTTAACTTTTGTGTTATGAAGCAGTCACAGAAAATGCAACGTGATTGTCTGTGAGCTGGACACAGACCGCTAGTCTTCATCAAACATGCCCTACAGAACAGGCAGCGGTTCTTTTGGTAAATGTTTGACAGCGGATCACTTTAAATTAACGTATGGAGAAATAGAACAGCCCCAGTGAGCTGTTAGATGAAAAGCGAGGTAACCAATTACTTTCACTTTTGCTCTTACTCATGCCGTGTGTAGCATAAAATCAGATCACAGAATGATGGAATGAGACCAATTACTGCCTTCTTTGTTAAAAAGACCATAGATTGTTTTTGCTGCCGAGAGTTTCTGTGACCTGTGGTTTTAAACCACATCTCCTGTTCCCACCAGTTGACAGGGTGTTGCCAAACTAAGCAGGACTGTAATCTTAACGATTGACACTTTGAGGGCATAGACTGCAACCATATTGGATTTGTGCAACCAGTGAGCAGAAGTGACCATATTTGGACTGTGGAGGATTGATGTAGAGACGTCTTATACGGCTCTGGTAGTAACCTGTCAATCACAAGGTAGCCCCGCCCTAAAGCATCCCCTGCTTTATGGTCTGTTTGACTCTAAATGGACCATAATGTACTAAATGAACATCATGCTGTATTGAAGAAGACTTGAAACTAGATATTGAGACAATAAACTCATGTTTACAATGTTTACTGAGGTAATAAATCAAGAGAGAAGTAGAGTCATTTTCTCATAGACTTCTATACAAGCAGACTTGTAGTCTTGTTGCAACCAGAGGAGTCGCCCCCCGATGGCCATTAGAAAGAATGCAAGTATAAGGCACTTCAGCATTGGCTTCACTTGTCAGACCCAGAGTTTGACGCCTGTGTAAGGGTCATAATTTACATGTACTTTTTTATTCTCAATTCATCTTTCAAAGGCTTACATAAATCCCAATAATTCGATGTTGTAACGTCTAATAGTCAGTGCCGGCTGGTCAATAGAGGGAGCACATGTAGTCACAAAGCATGAATCAGAGTCAGTAGGAATAATGAATTATTATTAGGTATTTGAAATGAGCAAATGAACCAGGCTTTACTTTTTAAGCATTTTAGTATTACTTCAAATTAAGTTATACAGGATAAAATAACTGAAAATGTATTGTATCCCATCCAGGCAACACACACTAAGTCGACACTAGCTTCCTCCTGATCCTGTTGTCCTTTGAGACATGTCAATGGGTGTAAAACGACGCATTAAAAGAATGGGATTCAGGAGTGATCAGTGATGACACACTTCATATAACCATTACCACAACGTTTGCCATTATAGCCCCCCCGGTCTAGTCTAGCAGGTGTGATCTAGCAAGATGTCACGCCACTCTAAACATTTAATTACTTACAAATGCAGTCGATTTTAAGCATCAAACAACATGCATATCATAAGCAGCATTATTTTATTTCCATGTCCAAGTATTTTCTAGAGGAGCCGTCTGCTCAGTGAGACAGAAGAGACAGTTAGGTTAGCCAAGCTGAGCTGTTGGACGGACTGTGTTTGCTTCTCTGATTCAGTTGTTGATTAACTGTAACAGTTTTCTGTAGTTGATGTCAACGCTTGATGTGAAGTGCACCAAGATAGACAGCAACATTGTTAGTGTGCGAGCAGAAGCCCCTCAGTGCCTCAAACACAGTTTTGATTCCACGTCTTCAGCCTGTTTGACCACAACAGTTGTGTTTCTCATAAACACATACATGTGGCAGTCCAACAGAAAAGGCTGCTATTAACTTTTTTTTCTAAAGTAAGGGCAACAATGACAAAAAAACATGAAGAAGCCTCTGAGTAGATAAGCCATACATTATGTCTCTATAGGCTCATTTTTGTAAAAGTACTAATATTTATTCTTAATATATGCTTGTATTGCTGCAATAGCACAAACAGTATGTCTGTCATCAAATACAATCCTAAAAATTTGCTAACATTATATGAATGATTCCTATAATTAAGAGGTCACGGTGTTGACGTTATGTCAAAGACATCTATGTTTTGTCTTGCAAAGATATCGACTGAAATGAACATTTCCGTCCTGTCTTGTAGTACCACTTGTAACCTGAGAGGTGACAGTGAGTCTCTATAGCGTCCAGTCTGTCCTCAGTCCAATATGAGAGGTCCGAGAAGTAGAGCTGCCCTGAGGCAGGGGCGTCGTTAGGCCTATTTTGAAGCCCCCCTAAAATGTTCCCCAGCCCCCCCCCCCCCCCCCCCCCCCAAATAATATGGCATTGTTGGCTTTAAAAAATATATATATATATATATATTTATGTTGGTGATGTCATTAAATTAAACTATTGTTTCTCACATGGACAAGTTATTTATAACTAACATGCTACATATGTGCATGCGTTCTGGTTTGTATGTTTTCTCCCCCTTCAAATTACAATCCAACAGCCTATCATCATACTTAACGATATAAACCCCGGGCACTAGGATCTTGGGGACGCTGCTGCGCTGGCTTTCTTACTCTGCCAAGTAATGTCTCTCGTCAACGACAGCCAGGATTATAGCCAAGGAGGTTAGCTCAAAGTAAATGATGCACGGAGTGAAATTGTAAGTACAGGTAGTTACAGAATGTGGCTATCTGCAGTTGTTAACGGTTGTTACCTGCTTAAATTTAGGTTTACTTGAGGCAAATGAAAGGGAATATTGTAGTGGGCTATGTTAAGACTAAGCTAGCTAGCTAGCTAGCTATTTTGTTAGAAACTCTTCAGTGAGCAAGAGTGTGAACGAGCGAATTCGAAATACAAGAAATAACTATCGACATCTCTCTATTCTTTGCATTAATATATCTCTAGTATTTCGAAACAATAATATCAGTCCCTATAGAACGTTGTTGTTTATAATCAGTTAGTGCTAGTGAAAACTAAATGTCATAGTGTCCCTCATAACGCTATTGTACCGGTATATCATCCAATTCATTGACCAGATGGATGTAAGAAGATTCCTTCCATTTCAGCCCATCATACAATATTTATCATTCGATAATTAAGATGTGTTTTTATTTTTGTTGTTCATGTTTTTTTTTCCATTGAATGGTATATTTGACACTGAACTAGTTCATCTTTATCTCAGTGATAGTGTCCAAATGAGCATAAAATATCACTGGTATGTAAAAACTACATGGACAACAAGATAGATGTAAATGTTGATCAAAATATTATTCCCTTCTGCTCATAATAAAACAAGTAAACAACTCTGAAGTTGGTCAGGTCCATCCTCCATCCATTGTGTGCGGTCCCTTTAAGAATTAGGATTTGGGAGTGACGCGGATATGAAAGCTAGTTTATCCGTCTTTCCTTTACAAGCAGGAAAATTATTTCTCTCTCTTTATTTGAGAAAAGTTCATATTTGTGTTGTCAAATTTCACTATGACCCTGAAATTCTGTCTCTTGTGTTATCATATACTGAATGCAAGCAAAACTACAGAGCAAAATCACACTCTTTCTGATTGAACCAATCTATGAACTGTCTGAAACAATGGATATCCGCGGCCCCAAATGGGCCCCAAAAAAATTGCTGCGCACTACGCGCACAAACATGCCACTCCCCTTGGGGCTAAGTCCCCCCTTTCTTTGAATCCTAGAGACGCCCCTGCCTGAGGGCTTATAGATAATACATCCATGGTGTGTTTCACAGTGCGTTTCGTAGTTTGTTTATTGGATTGGTTTATTGGCAGCTGAGCTCCTGGCTGACCCGCCGGCAAACCCGCCGTTTCACTTGATGAATTAGACCTCAGCCACATCCTCAGCCATAACTTCATTAGCCCGCTGCTCATCCCTGCTGCAGGCTACATTATCTGCTTCTAGCATAACACATCTCAAAACTGTCTGGGGTCGAGTTGCATTATGGGTGATGTAGGCGCCAGGTTTTGACAAGCAAGAGGATTGTGTGTAGTAAAAAAGGATAATATCTCTAGTTTTTTTGTATCAATTTTTATCTTTTTTCCAGCAATCTGAGTGTGATGCTGGAGTTCTCTTAATTTATAAATGATGCACCTGTAACGTTCATAAATATAACTTGGACTGTTTGATCTTATTTTTGTAAGAATTGTCTGTTCTCTAGCTTAATTGCTGCTGTTGGAGGGAAACATTTGACAATGGGGCCCTCCCACATATTCAACCCACTAATTACCGGTTATGAGATGTAATTCTACCCAAACCGTTTACTCTGATTTTGTAAAAAGAAAAGAAACTTGACTCCTTAATCCTGTCTGCAGAGCCTCTTCAACGTCGATGTCCGTCAAGCAAGTTTGGTCAAAGAAGAGAAAAAGTATCAACTCCGTGTGTCCTGCGGTAGCGTTGGAAGAAAGACAGACCATCTTTATGCACCCAAGTCTATTAAAAACATGTCAATCAAATGGGATGGATAACCTGCTGACATGCAGGGCGACGCCCGTCAGTGTGTCTGCATTGCTCGGAAATAAAGTTGTCAGTCAACAAGATTACAAAGACCTGTGTAATATTGTGGCGGAGGGCCATAGGGTTCTGAATGTGTGTGTGTGTGTGTGTGTGTTGAGATAGAAGGAGATGTTCGGGGTGATGCCCCTGTAATGTTTCTGTGGATATTCTCCACTGTTATTGGTGTCGGCTGCAGAGTGACCTCCGCTTTATTACTGCCTGACTCCCGGGTAGCAGAAACTCCTTATTGCTCCTCTCTTCCTCGCTCGCTCTCATCATCTGTTTCGGGTTTCTTCCCATCTCCAACTTTTCCTTCTTCTTTGTCTGTATTTCTATCCTTTCTCCCAAAGGATGGCTCTTGTTAAAACAGCCATGAGATTGTCGTGAGCGGTTTCTGAGGAGTGACGGTAAGAATGTATGAGAAATGAGGCGATGGACAAAAGGGAAGCTGCAGGGGTCCATTTCAACACGCCAGCCGGCTCTGCTATTTGGGACCGGAAGCTTTGCAGGAGAACAGGGGCAATACGGAGAATAGGCCAGGGGAAAGGCAATAAACACTTTTTGAAATTGATGTGGAAGTAGGAAATTTAGGAAGCGCTGCGAGGGCAAGCAGCATTGTATAATGTATTTGCTGACTTTCCCCGCATATTGCTCGGCTTGCCAAGGATGATAAAATGAAATGCTTTGGTGTTTCCCTTTCTGCTACGGATTTCTTTCTTTCCTTCCCTGTTTGGCCATAAGCCATTAGCCGCCCTGTTCATTTCAACATTTTTTTGGTTTACCTGTTTGTTGGAGATAAGTTCTCCTGTTTGATGAGTGTTTTACAGGAGAATGAGATGTAGCCCTTTGAACGATGCTGGTAAATATGGTCCCTGTTGCTGTGTCTCTAATTACAGGCCTGCTACAGTGGAGTGTCATTCTGAGAGGCAGCTGGTTTAAGGGTTGCACTTCTTACTGACAAGCTCTTTTCCACCTCTCAATCCTCCTCCATCTCCCTCTGAAGCCTGCTCCCACAATAAAATGACGGCAACGCCATAATGTGACCACTGATTGCTGATACGCAATATCACATTGATTTATTTTCACCCCAAAATCATGTTTCACTAATTTCTTGTGTTTAGCTGAACATTGTTACGATACGCGAAATGTCGAAACCATTGTTGTGAAAGAAAAATGTCTAAAAGTAAGTAAGTATAAGTAGCAGTAAGAGGGATGATCAAGGATTCCTTCATAAAGCTCATATTGAAACAGACTTTACAAAGTGCTTCACAATTCAGGATGAAGAATGAATTGAAGATTATTGACACACGGAAACAATGGCTGCAATGTAAATACCATAAAAGTAAAGTGATAAAAAGACTTATGACTGTGTAGACTGCAAAAAATGACTGTCAGTGAAATTGGCAAACAACCTTTATAAACACTCATCATGTCTCCATTAAATTGTCAAGCTAATTTTAAGAAAACTTTTAAAATGTTTTTTGGGGGGGGGGGGGGGGGCAAAAGAAGAAAGAATTATTACAAATACTATTTAATAATACTAATTAGCCGTGTTTGCATCATCTAGTTTGGAGTGAATCAACTCAGCTACGGCATAGTTTGGTCAGAAGCTGGCGCTGTAGGCTATGCGCGTCTGTAATCCTCCAGTAAACAGAGTAGAGGAAGTGGAGGTCGTGAACAGGAAACAGAACAAGTCGATGTGGCATTTAACCATTTACGATTGAGAAATGGAGTGGTCTGAATTTTTTCATTTAAATAGTTCTTTCTTGTCAGCTGGTATTGGTCGTGTGTCAAGCTGTCCTCGAGAAGAAGACAAGCATTGACGCGTTATGGTAATATCCGTAAAGACAGTGGAAACAGCTGATCAGTAAAATGTTCGCTACATCAGAATTTTCACGGCAAAGGCGTTTCCATAATTTGTTTCTTTTTGTCAGAAAAACAAAAAACACCTTCAATTTAATTAAAGTTTATTTGTATAGCCCAATATCACAAGTCACATGTTAGCTTCAGAGCGCCTTACAACCTGTACAGCATTGGACATCCCCTAACCTCAGACCCTCGCATTGGAATAGGTAACAACTACTTTAACAAATATGTTAATTTAAACACGCCTAATGTTTTACTACGGTAGCATTCCCCTTTTATTAATACGTGGGATAACAGAAGAATACTTTAGAAAAAAAACTATGCTCCCTCATCCAAAAAACAGACCCGTCTTCAATGTCTTCAACCATCAGTCGATGGGTGGAGCTGGAGGGTTTCCTGTCATTTCTGATCAACTTTTTCACATGAAAAAGGGACATAAAGCTAAGTGAGCTTAGGTTGTTTTAACTGTTGCCAGATAAAGAAAAGTTATCGTACCCTATGTGCACATGTGCAGCGGTTCATTATAAATACCTTTCAGTCGTCATGGCATCATAAAGACGGTGTGTGGAGTGCGACCTCTTTCATTACTGTCTCATCTGAGCCTGCTATCTGGCCTGACTTGACCTCACGACGTAGCCGCGACGATTAGATCATACACTCTCAATAAATGCACTGAAGTCAGGAGGCAAAATGCTGCTGGGCTTGAACTGATTTTTATCACCGCTCTGCTAATTGCTTTACAGAAGCAAAGCAATTAGTAGAGCAGCAAAGCACGGATTTTAATTTTTTCACTTAGAATGTCAGAATGAAATGAGGCCATAAGAGACCATTTTTGAAGAAAAAATAAAAATAAAGTAATTATTGTGATTTGTCTTCTGAATGCAGGATCTTCAGGGGAAACGGTTTTATTGTCAGTGCAGCAGCACTTCTTTCTTGATGGTAATTAAAGTGACTGTAGCACAGAGTATAGTGGCTCGGAGAGCCGCGTGACTTCTAATCTGTGGAGGTTTGGTTTCCATACAAACATGATATGATAATTAGCTCAAACATAAAAGTCGGAGTCAATAATTAGGGCGAAGGGAGGAATGTCAATTAGCGGACCAGTGATGTGACAAAGAGCAGTGGTGACACAGACTGGTCTGCTGCCCGAACGCCGCTTAACTTTCAGGAAGAAATACTTCCAGGCATTGTGTCGTGAGGAGCTTTAAGTTTATTGAACCTCCACATGGTGAAGCTGTTGTTGCGTGGGTGGAAACCATTATGAAGTAAGACTAATGGGGCAGTTACTGTTATGTTTCATTTAAGATGCAATAGCATGCAAAGTGGAGCCATGATGAGACTGGGGTTTGTTCGCCTTTATTTTAAACTAGAGAAATGTCAATATTAATCTATTATTGACATGAAGAACATTTTAGCTGGACATATATATATATATACAGTATATGCAGTATACTTTTGGTTGCATTAAAATAAGTACATCAAATATGTCAAATGACTTAAGCAGGTGAAACATTTTAGGTGAAAGCAAACATCCCATATTATCAGCCAATCAACATATTATCCCTTGGTCTCACAGCATTGCGACTGTTGTACATTTTGTGGATTTATACGTGGAAGTGCACACACACACACACACACGCGCACACACACAGCAGTGTTTCCATCACTTTAGAGGACATTACATTCACCTTAACCATAACCATAACCGCTACTTGTCTAAACCTAACCTTACCTAACCTTCAGTCTTCACCTTAAAATGTAAAGATATACGTCATAGGAACATGAATTATGCCCCCATAAGGAAGGCGAGTCCCCACAATGTGACTGGGTAAACAGATTAATGTCCCCACAACATGAGTAATACACGCCCACACACACTTCATCTCCCTGCCTGCTTGAATATAAATAGCAGTCAGAGTCACAAAAGTGTCCCCGTGCCCTTTACTCATCAATACCTCACCTTGTCTCCGTCTATGTGAATGCCCTCAATGAGTCGACTGCACCGCCTCTGCTCAGGCGGAATAACAGGATGCAGAACAAACAGCTTTCCAGCAATTACTACATCTGATATATAATTTCACCCTCCTCTTGGTTTACAAGCTGTAGAAAAAAAACAGTCATAATTCTGCATTTGGATGGGGGTTATTAACTGCTGGCCACAGGTGCTTTGAGGCTGACACTCCCCAGCACAGGAGGTAATGAGAGGTAAAACCTGCCATATATAATAGGTGTGCGGATGTGTGTGTGCACGCATTCGCACATGTGTGTTAGAGGTTGACATCTCAATGTAATTTGGACAGTATAATTAGTGGGGCCGGACAGCTGCTGAATAACCAGACTATTTATGCTTTTAATAGGGGCTTCAGGATATAGTGCGCACACAGGCAGTGTTTGTCCCGGTTTGATTTTAAAATCAAGGAAGACTACTGTGTTGAAGTCCTTCCTCCCATATGTCATGAGGACCCACAAGCTCCTCCCCACCATTTTAAACCGCTACATTTCACAACCAAATCCATTCATTCCAATCGGCGGATTTATGTTTAATTCTCTCTCCTCAATGTAGAAGTGCTTTAAACCTGCATTCTCTCTAATGTCCATCAGGGGGCAACGCCTCTGGTTGCAAAAAGAAGTCTGGTTGTATAGAAGTCTATGAGAAAATGACTCTACTTCTCTCTTGATTTATTACCTCAGTAAACATTGTAAACATGAGTTTATGGTCTCAATCTCTAGTTTCAAGTCTTCTTCAATACAGCATGATGTTCATTTAGTACATTATGGTCCATTTAGAGTCAAACAGACCATAAAGCAGGGGATGCTTTAGGGCGGGGCTACACAGTGATTGATTGGTCGCTACCGCGACGTTGCCTACATAAATCTAAAAGGGAACTCCATTGACTTTACACATCAATATGTGTTTCCAGGTGTTGTTCTACTGCATATTTGAAAAGGTAATATAGAGCCTTTAGTTTCTCCAGAGGGAGCAAATGTCCTAAAGTGATGTCACATGAGTCAGATATCTGCTTAAAGTTACAGGCTCCAGGCTACATTGGCCACCAATAGCATAACACATACCAACTTAGGACCGGACTGTCAGCGGTCAAGTTGCATTGTGGGTAAAGTAGGCGCCAGGTTTGGACTAAGAAAGAAAAATGTGTGTAGAAAAACAATGACATCTCTGTTTTCTTCCTACTCTGTGGGTTTTACAATTTTATAGAAATGGAGCTCTGATTCTAAGGAATAAAAAAATACTTGTCGAATAAAGCACATATATACAAACTATACAAAAATCCATTTAAAAGATATTTTTTCACTTTTTGTAGGTTCGCAGGTCCTGACCACTTGCATTATAAAACAAACATATTAGTGCGAGCCAGTAATTAGTGTGTTACATCTGTGAGATTAGTAGCAACACAGCATTGAAAACACATCAGAGGGACATGGGACAACCTTTATACAGCGTTCTCAAAATTAATTATTGCCCATTTATCAATTACCCACAATAATAAGGCACATCAGGACCTAACAACCTCTTTTTGAAAAAAAATGTATGAACTTTGAACTTCTGCCACAGTTTGTGCCCAGAATTTGTGTGAAGTGTTAAGTCAGAGCAAATGCCCAGATATTTTACTTCTGGCAGTGTGTGGACCCTTGGGAGATGAGTTGAGGACATTTGGAATACAAAGTGTTGCAAACCTTACCACCCGATGAAAGATGTCCCTTCACTGAAAGGCAGCTGGTTTTGAACCACAGCTTTTGGCCTTCTTCAGGGGACCGCCCTGTCAATACTGTGGGCGTGAGATGTGTTGTGCACACACTCTCACACACACTCACACACACACAGACCAGCAGTCAAGTATGCTGGCATCTTAACTCCGCTCTCTTTTGATGGATAAATAAAGAGCCAGAGAGCAGCATTAAAGGTAACTGTCCACATTGATTTGTGCTCATGCCAGAATATCCTCAGTGGAATGAAGTATCCGACAGAGGTGGCTGTCAGTCATCCGCAGACACCAGCTAACTAACTCTGCGTCGGTAAACTAACTCGGTACTCTGTACTGACACTCAAAGTCAAGAAAAAAAAAGTTTGACAACAAAGCATACATGCAGTCTCTTTTAAAAATTCCAACATATGAAGCATAGGGTTAGTTCATGCAGGACACGGAAGTCATACGCCCCATCTGTAACCAGCTGACAGCCAGCCGATTGAATCATAGCTTCCAATCGGCCGCACACCAATCACAGCCCACTCTCACTTCAAGGAGGTTTTATTTAAATATGACTCCCTCCCTCACTGATTCATTCTACACCTACGCTGTTGCAGACCGTACTGCTGGCAAAGCTTTGCCTCCTCCACCCCAGCCTCCGCCCCTTTTTTAGTTCAGAGTTCATCTTTCATGGCAAATGGTTGAAATCTATTTAAAAACCCGTGGGGGTTGATGCTCGCTGCTCCCCGTTTTGGCTTGGTAGCTGCTGGCTAATCCGGGGAGCATTGAAGGAGCGGAGCCGTCATCGTCCAGTTTAACTGTATTTCCATTTATTGCAATAAATGGTTAAAATCTATGACGAGAGTGTTCCTGACTGAAATACAGTATTTACTTAGTTTTTAGGTTTACTTATGCAACGACCTTGTTTAGGATTAGGAACAGATCGTGTTTTAATTGTTTGTTACATAATGTAACTACGTTTGTTACGTAGCTAAAGAAGTTCCGGAACAAAACTTCAGTAAACTAAGTCAATTTCTATTCACACAGGACATTAACAGCGGTTTTCCTGGTAAAAGTCCAATGCCGTTTGACTCGTCCAACCACCCATCCCGCCCTTATGTGGCCTTCTCTGATTGAAGCAGTACGTTCCTCAGTGTGTACCAGGATGCATTGCTTTCCGCTGCATTTCTTCAGCCGTATACTTTGGCTCCAATGAATACGGTTCAATATCCAAGTTGGTCAAAACACTGTAAATGTATTTTCGTCCATAACATTCTTTGTATTCAAATTATGGGATGCCATATTTACCGTTGGAAACATGGCTAGTTAGCAACACAAGCAAAGAAGTTATTTTTTGGCATATAGAGCACGCCCCCCTGGCTACCCAGAAGCTGAAATAGTGTTCTTCTACTTCTACTACGTCACTGTGATGTCCAATGACAGCACTGGATGCAGGAAGAACTACAGATTTTTCTGGGTCAATATAGTTTGCACTCAGGAATTTATTTGCTTCAATCAGAAACATATGCCATCAACACTTATTGGACATCCACGAAGAAAGGTGGCAACTTTTCCCTTTAATGTGTTTTTATCACTAACGTAGGCTAAGGTCTTACATAAGCAAAGGTATAATACGATGCGATGACGCTGTGTCTAGATCCAGAGTGCAGCGGAGGATGAGCTTTGATCCAACTTCAGCCGCACACTATCACTGGTATAATTGACCACGCGCTCCGCCATTGACATGAGACAAAGCACACATTTAGCCGGTCCATTTAGCCGGCCCACTGAGGCTTTCAGCCGCTCTCACGCTGCTGATCAGTCGCTGTCACTGCATGCATCAGAGATGAGCCTCCATAGCAACGGGGCTATTTGAAATCAATGGGGTCATAACTGTGGCGTAAATAGATCGAAAATTGGGTTGCTCACTGGAGGCCAGAGGAGCATGTGGCCTACATCAATAGCTGCTACCCAAAGTGGAAGAAGTAGCGCTCTCCAAGCTCGGGCTCCAAATTGAATTCCATGGATAGATAGATGGGAAAATGAAAACATTGATAAACCTCAATGAGCTGCATGAAAGCTTCAATATGTGATTTTTTTTCCACAATCAGCAGCATACATGGGGCATATTTTGATGCGAGGACATTAGAGTCTGTGTACTGTACACTGTGTTCTAGTTGATAATACGAGAGCCGACAAATTGGCAACTGGAAGATGATGGATCGTTGTTGTTATGAATGGCAGCGGTAATGCTCTGTGCCTGGGCAGCGGTTGGACAATGTGGAAACTCTTGAAACGACAAAGGCTACTAGAACAGCAGGAATGAATTAGTTATATACAACTACCTCTTTCCATGCAATTTGAAAATAGAAGAATGGTTGTTGAATTATTTATTTTCAGAAGCAGGCTTTACAATAGAAAAAATGTTACGATATTTTTATTTTTTCCCTCCGAATGTTTTATTCCTTGTTTTTATTCCACAGCTGCAGTCACGGCTGCTTTGATACGGTCCGTCAAGCTAGTCACGTTGTTTGAAATGGAGGTGAAGGGATCACCATGCTATCCTTGTCTTGTCTATATTACCTTGCCTGAAATAAATGTATGAAAACCACTGAATTTAATGTAGTTGTTTGAGAAATTTCAGTTTTAGAAACATGAGCGGGAATGTTTTTACCTGAAGCTGAGAATTATTAACAGGAGTGTCCACCGTTCAGTAGGGGGATGCACTTCAATCGTCAAACTTTGAGGCCATGAGATGTGGACCTTCAGTTAAGATTATATTCAAATCATCATCAATTTCTGAAAGCTACAGAAGACTTTAGATAAAACCAACCCAATCTGCAAACCAACGGATACGTGGAATGTCAAATTTTTTGAACCAAAAATATGTTTCATATTGGCATTTTATCATGCTTGCAGAAACACACAACGCCCCGTAGTTAACACTGTCAAATGACTATTTAGGTTTAGGGAACAAAACTACTTTAAGGTTAAAAAAAGATCACAGTTTGTGAAAATAATAACGCATATTCTTTGCCTAAGCATAGCCAAGAAGTTCTGTTGTATAAACTTAAAAAAGTACTTATGTTACTAAAACATAACCAAGTAGTTTTATTGCCTAAACCTAACAAAGTACTTTTGTTGCCTAAAAACTAAGTAAACCTACGTTGAAAGTTTCTTGTGAAAAGGACCACTGACCAAGCGTCGATATTTGACGAGTTGGAGGTGAGAACGTGTTTTCCTGAGCCTCCTGATGAGCAGGTTGGCATCTTGTAGCCTCTGCCACTCGTGCATGAATGTGTGTGTAAATGGGTGAATGCCGGCTTGTGTTGTAAAGCACTTTTAGTGGTAGGTAGACTAGAATAGTGCTATATAAGTGCAGTCCATTTACCATATTTGATCTTTGAACAGTTCCCCCTCGCCTCCTGTCTTTACATCAAGCTTCATAATGACCGTACAGACATGAGAGTGGCATTTATGTATTAAGAGTGCATAGAGAGTATTTCACCTGTCATAGTTGTGTATAGGTCATAGGATTATACAGATTATATGTATTATCAGCAACACAAATGATCAGGTATCAGTTTATAAATCTAAAGCCAGCTATTATCGCTCATTTCATCAGCCTTCATGATGTTACTGCTGTATCCTGTACACCAAATAGACAATTCTGAAAGGTTTGAGGTAAACTAAGAGAGAGTCAGAGTTAATGTGTTATAAGAAGAGCATCATTCAGACTTGCAAGGCTTAGTTGCAGTTTTGAGGAGAGGTGTGAGAAGAAGTGTTGGTCTGTCTGAACTACACTGAGTCTCTCTCTGCCGTCCTCCCTCTCTGTGTCCTCCACATCCCTAACTGTCTGGAAGCTAATTGCAGTAATTAATTTGTGTGACCTACAGTTGCTTCCAGTTCCTGTTATAGCCAGGTCTGGGCATTACTGGAGTGTGAAATCAATTTACTGCTAATCACTGGAGGTGGGTGCCTGTAGGCTGAGTCTAGGGAGCCCGTGGACACATGAGATAAAAGCAGCTCTTAATTCACAGCTTCTGCTCAAAAAGCAGACAGGGGAAGAACGGAGGCCAGAGAAGGAAAGTAGTGATCAATGGATTCAGTCTGCAGCTCCACTGTAGCTGTGTCATGAGGATGGTCTGAGGCTGTGTCACACAAATACGACTCTGCTGTTAAAGGGTCTCCTTCATACTGTTACTCACAGTAACACTACACAGGACTGACAAAGGCGCTGCAACAACAACAGACTGTGTTTCGGATTAAAACAACGTTGAAGAAAATAAAAGCATTGCAAGGCAGATACAACTCTTTCAGGCTTCCTCTGGACACTAAAACTATCATCAAATTAGAACAGAGAACATACAGAGGTTGTTTTCAACTTAGATTTCTCCGGCCTTACACTCCTTTTTGTGTTCACTTTCAATTTGAATATCTGTTGAATATATTTGTGTTGTATGTTAGTGCAACTGTTGTGGAGTTAGTTAACTTCTCATCAGTCATTAAGGGTGTCATTTCATAATGTCATAGTGGAAAACATAATGAGCATAATAATTGAAGTGTGATTTGTTATGTAATATGTATATGGCATAGATAAAATAATACATTTCTCTTTACAATTAACACTTGAAATGATGAAGGCACTTGCAAATGAGAAGGTAGTACAAAATATGTACATATGATCCGATTACTGGCAGCTTGAAAATCAATGGACAAGAAGATTGATTCATTTATTATCAGCGCAGCTTTATTGGTGGTGAATTCAGAAATCACAATGAAAATGTTATGACTTCATTCACTGGAGTGAAGTTTATTAACTGATAATGAATCCAGCTTAAAACTAGAAACCATCTTGCGATGAGATCAAACAAGGTAAAGAAACATTACCAGCGCTGTACACTACAACATCTGTCTTTGTGACTAAAGTTATCCACGGAGGACATTTTGATCAAATTTCCAGGAAGTATGAAATCAGTCTCCGGCATAAAATCAGCCGCCTGGCTGGCTGTGACTCGGAGGCTTTTCCACCAATCTAAAAGCTGGAGAGGTTCAAACTGGGAAGGTCAGAGATAATGACTGTGAAACACTCCAAATCATGCTCCTGCAGAATTTCAAAACATGGACAGTGCCCTCGGCAGAGCAGCTATTTAGCTTTAAAGCACCAGAGAGCTCCTCTCAATCAGCAGCAGGCAGGATGGATCGGGCATATTAAGACCGCAAATACACTAAAATATTACCAAAAAAACCCACTTCAGTCACATGTTAATGTTTGGTCCATGTGAGAGAGCTGGTCAAGGTAAAGCAAGGCTGTCCACATGGAGTAGAAAGAAAATGTTTTGGAAATATTTGACCATAAATGTGAATTCATCCTCTGTATCACACAGGATATTGCATCCCAAATCTATTTCTCCCTCTTTGCTCATTTTGTCTTTCACTGCCCCCCTCAGAGATAAGCAATCAGAGGCTTGTTAGTGGACAGGGATGTGGAGACGGAACAGAATGGGAGAAGATGGCACGGACAGAGAGTGAAGATGAGGAGGAGCAGAGAGCGACGAAGGGACGGGCTGCTGCAGAGTTACCACTACCTGCTGTGAAGAGGAAACGACCAGGTGACACTGACATGACTGACCTTTTCCTGTGTGTATGAGAGAGAGAGAGAGAGAGAGAGAGAGAGAGAGAGAGAGAGAGAGAGAGAGAGAGAGAGAGAGAGAGAGAGAGAGAGAGAGAGAGAGAGAGAGAGAATATCACTGCCTCCTCTTGCTTTAAAAAAATGGTCAGAAAAAATGTTGAACCTTCACATGATCCTCCGGATCCTGTTCTGATCTTGGTTTAGTTTGTTTCCTTTTTTATTAGGTTCCCTCTCTTCCCTGCCTCTTGTGTCCCGTGTTTGTTTGACTTCCTGTCTTTGTGGCCTTCCCTCCCTTTCTTTGTGCAGCATCTGTGTGTGCCATGTGTTGTCGTGTTACCTAGTTAAGTTTCTCTATTTTTGTCATTTCAGTATTTCCTGTTGATTTTGTGTTACTCACCTCTCCTTTAATTTCACTTCACTTCCTGTCTTTGTGTGTTTTCCCGCCACTGTGATTGTCTGCCTTATTGAAGCCACCTGTGCCTTGTTTTGGCCCAACCTCGTTTTAGCCTCATCCCTGCCGGATTTGTTTGTCTGCACTGACTGCCTACCTGTGTACCGAACCTGTTCCGATGTGTAAAGACTACACCTATCATGCTGTCTGGGTCGTACAATAGACTCCTGTTTTTCCTGTGTTTCCACGGGGCGTACCAGTGGGTTGAGTGGGACATGTTTTTGGAGCTTTGGGAAACAGTTAAAAGGAAGATGTTTTAGAGCAAGGGTCACTAATAGGCGGACCACGGTCTGGGTCCGGACCCAGTCGCCGCTGTATCTGGACCTGGACCTATAACCGATAAATAATTGAGAATTATTGAATTTTAACACATTGCCTATATTTTAACCGGCGCAGCTTTTCTAGCCTTTACGGCACTCGTTCAGCGGTCCAGGAAACACACCGACCAATTACATGCGTTGTAAATCGTCTCATGTGATGCTGCTCAGCCAATCAAATATGTGCATCGCGACTCGATTGAGATATATAGGGGCAGGACAGTTGGAGAAATACGTGAGTCAGAGAAGTTATTTCACATGGCGTTCGCCAAAAAGAGAAAAGTGGTCAGAGAGACCAGATGTGAAGCGCCATTACGAGACAAAGCACAACTCTTTTAAACAAACGTACCCACTCACATCTGAAATGAAGTCACAGATAATAAACAATCTAAGAGTCCAACATAATCAGAATCCTAACACATGAATTCACTGTCCAACAATGATGTTAACAGAGAGAATAGAGCTAAAAGAAAGAGGTTTCAATAACTGAAGTAAAAGTTGCAGAGCAAAGACAATTCAGTTTAATTCATATTTCAAAAATGAAGTACTTTATTTTAAGACATGTTGTGGAATATTTCTTATGACTAGTCGGGAGAAGAAAGTGAAGGTTTTCAATCAATATAAAGTAAACAGAGTTTTGATGAACGATCAAGGTTTGTAAAGTCAATTTATTTGCTTGCAAGCAAAGAGAACAGTCTCACAGACACATTGCAGTGATCTGTATGAGTGCTCTACCTAACAGTCACAATGCATGGACATTTATGCTCAGACAGCTTCCTGTTATCTGCTTAGCTAACAAGAATACACAAAAAACACAATAAAAGGCAGGTCATCCTTCGAGCCTTAGTATACTTCATTTAAGACAGTCAGGAAGATGCTTTATCTCGTGTTTGCAAATCCCTTTGTTCACAGTCTGCCTTACAATAAACAGTTTAAACTCACAACAGATGCTTCCTTTGAAGCCACTGTGACACTGTTAAAATGACCATTGCAGAGACAGAATAGACATTCTTTACCCTCACACATCATATCTGCATGCAAAGGTTTACGCCTTTACAACTTCAGATAATGCGTCACAAAGGAAGTTAAAAGTATTTCAAACAGAGGATCTCTGTTACCCAAGGCCTCTCTGTGTCTCTGTCTTACGAAGAAGAAAGAAACAGTGCACAATGATAACAGATAACAAGACACCTGGATACTAAACTAATTAAAGTCATCTACTGAAACTACAGTTTGGTGTCTGCTCTTTTAGGACTTACATTCTTTAAACCTTCACATGAGACTATGACATATTTTCCCATTACAGACAAACATCCGATTTCATTCTTAAATGCAGCCAATATTTTACATGAAATTAGAGAACATTTATTTATTATTAAAATATGTATCATTCATAATTCATACAGTTCAATTTAAAAACTGACATATTGTTGAGATTGAACTTTCTTTATTTGATCCGACAGTCAGTTGTTGACTGCATACAGATGTCGATACAACTGTAGGCTACTTCAATATATATAGAACTAAATCATAGCGCAAGTTAAACATTAATGTGATGTTACGGACCTTTGCATGAGGAAATTCTCTCTAAATGGACCTCGTTGAATTTTAATTGAATACCCCTGTGTTAGAATTTCAATGTTTAATCAGTCCTCTGGTATGTCAGAAAAAAAGACACATTTAAAGGTGCAGTGTGTAGGATTTCGCGGCATCTAGCGGTGAGATTGCAACCAATTGAATTGTTTGCATTCTCTCTACTGTCCACCAGGGGGCGACTCCTCTGGTTGTATAGAAGTCTATGAGAAAATGACTCTACTTCTCTCTTGATTTATTACCTCAGTAAACATTGTGAACATGAGTTTATGGTCTCAATCTCTAGTTTCAAGTCTTCTTCAATACAGCATGATGTTCATTTGGTAAACAGGTTGCTACCCTCACGTTGTCTGGTCTGGGAGTTGTCCGTGTTTTTGTCTTACTTACAACTTTAACCTTTTTCAGTGTGTTTTTAGTTCATGAAAGTTAATTGCAACATTTTTGTCGCCTAAAAATATCCTATTCAGAGTTTGATTGTACTTAGCTCCACCATCTGGTGTCATTACTGGTTGCAAAAAAACAAACAAGATGGCCACCGCCAAAATGCCGAACTAAAGATTTCAGAACGGCTGTCCACAAACCAATGGGTGACATCGCGGTGACTACGTCCACTTTTTATATACAGTCTATTAGAAGAACTACAGTTACCAATGCGAAAACGTAAAATTGCGGCTACTGAGCTATTGTATAAACATGGCGGCCTCTATGAAGAGGACCCACTACATATGTGGATATAGATATTAGATAATGCCACACACAAGCCCTTTAACTGTCAATGACTATGACTTGAAATTGCAGCACAAAGTCTGTATGTCTGTCAGTGTTTTTAAAAAAAAAGCACTGGGCAGAAAATGTGAAAATAAATATCACACTTGAGGTCAAGCTACATTGCTGTCATTGGCCTTGCCGTGTGTCCTCGCCAGTAGACGCAGCCCCCCCCCCCCCCCCCCCCCCACACACACGGCATCACCCATCTCTGACACCCTCAGGGGCCCCTGAGGGACGCTGGATGCCACTTTGACCACAGGCATCCGCTGACTTCTTCTAAATCACAGCCATCAATAGTTTTCTCTGCTCTTTGGGCAGTCTGTTACACTGTAAAGTAAGAACACACACACACACAGTGAGCCCCGAGGCCATCCTATTGGTATGCAGAAAGTGGATCTCATTTTAAGCAGAGGTTTCACTCGCTATCCTTGAGACCTGAGTTGGCAGCACCGAGGTCCAGCTGAGTGTGTGTGTGTGTGTGTGTGTGTGTGTGGAGACTCAAGTGTAAGCTGCAGGTCAGTGGCGGCCACGCTGCTCTCCAGCTGACTGCTGGGTCACGGTGACACACTCAAACACATGTAGCGGGATGTGTTACACTGACCGCTGATCTGTTAGGACACATTAACCAGATCATGCAGCGCTTAACATTGAACTCTTTAAAAGGTACACTATGCAGAGGTTCTCACTTTGCTGTTTGTAAACGCAGCATTCGAAGTTAGCCCGCTTCCACTTGCAAGAGAGAGAGAGAGAGAGAGAGAGAGAGCTGGTCAAGCGAGCTAGAGAGTGAATGAAGAGAGGGAGCGGCGTTAGCGAGACCAAAGCAGTAAATCGTAACCTTATTTCCTGATTGTTTCACTGCGGTTACGTTACACTCGTCTTTTCATCGTGTTTTTTTCTTGATCGGATACGCGAGATCAGAACTCTGCTGTATCTGCATGTGTGTCCACACTCAATTCATTTCCTATACATTTTTCACAATAAAAGTTATTTTTGCTGCTTGCTCGTTCTCCCTGCAGTATTAGGCTTTATTTTCTGTAAGAGCAGGAGAGGCATTATTAGTGTACTAAAACTGGAGAGTGGCAGTGTTCTAACCGGGCAGAGGGCAGTAAATGGGCTTGTGTAACTAGGAAAATGATGTAGAGGGGAGACTTTATCTGTTTTTATTCAGGAACAATAATTCGGCTTCGGGGCGTCATCAATGACGGCATTGGCCTTAAACGATACTTAAACTACTCGACGCGTGAACCGAGACCTCGGCTCAGCGCGTTACACGTCCACACTCATCTAATAAGTCATATGGTGATTGAGAGGGATAACGTTTTATATCAGTCTATACATAGTATTTTAGGAATATTCCTGCATAGTATACCTTTTAACATTTCAGTCATAGGCATCAAATGTATCCCTACAATTAAACAGACAATGTCAAGAAAAGAGCAAGTGGGAAAAAAGGCACAAGAGGCGACCAGCTCTCCACGAGGTGACACTGAGTCTGGTCCTGCAGCTAAGAGTTGGCCTACCCTTCTGTTTTCTTGCTACATATATTTGTAGAGGGGGAGAAACGTTGACGAGGAGCTTCTTTAGAGCCTTGGCATTTACTTAAGAATGTACTTTGTTTATTTCAACATGTTTAATAAGGGCACAGTCATTGGTGGTTGCATAACCAGCACCAACTCTCTTTAGAAGAAGCAGGGAGGTTTCTCCCCTCACTTACTGGACTGCTTTCCTTCTCTCCACCAACAAGAGAGCCATATTCCTTCACAGCAGCAGTTCAGGAACACGGTCACTCCTCCTGCATTTGGACTGGAGGAACCAGGGTCTGTCTGCATTTAGTTCTGGACACAGACGGCGATCTCCCATGTTATAGTCTGACGTTAACTTGACTTATCCATCAACCCAAACCTCGTCTCTACGTGAGCCCTGTTGGTATATAATATCTCCTGACCTCCTCTTTTGCTCCTGTCAGAATTCCTACAGTTAATAGAGGGTTTTGACTCTTGAGCATGAGCATATCGTTGTCTGAAATCATTCCTTTTCAGAATAATCCCCATCAAGAAGGAGGCAGTGTGGAGCTATGAGGTTTAGTCAACATTTTTTTAGGATCCCATGGAGTTACGAGATTAAGGCACAAGCTCTCTTTTCTTTTCGTTGGCTGAATATTTGTAAAACCCACAGACAGACGTAAAGGTGACGCACACGGAGGTGGATGGGTCCAACAACCGCTGATCTCGCAGCCGAGGGACCGCTGTTCGTTCCTCGTGTGAAACGAGAAGTCAATGTCGATGTTTTTGTCCTGTAACTTGCGTTCTTCAGTAACGCCACTTCTGCAGTTATTTCAACCCAAACGACGGTCTCTTCCTAAACCTATCTAAGGTGCTTTGTTGCCTAAACCTAACTGAGTTTCCTGTGAAAACGCGCGAAAAATGAGGAGTAACTTTATACTTTATACAATATATTGTACCTGCCTGTCTGTCTCTGTGTCTGTCTGTAGGTGTGTGTGTGTGTGTGTGTGTGTGTGTGTTTCCCCGTCACAGTTCAAACCTACACAGGACAATGGCGCAGAAAAAAAAGAAACCCAAACAATCCCCCGTAGAGCGGCCCGATATCACTGCCGGCTTTTGTCGTCCGTCCTCTTACAAGCACTTTACATCGCGCTCAAGCACCGATCAGGACAACAATCACAACAAAGACCGCAGTCAGCGGTGCAGTCCGAGCGCTGCCTTTTGTAAGAGTGCAGCGGAGGGTTGCTTCGGTGCCACATAATAACTCGCCACGCGTCCATTACACAAGCACTCGCAGTCCTCCTCCCATGCGTTGGCTTTTGTTATGTATATGAGGGCTATTATGTACGACAAGTAAATGTATTGGAGGGAGAGGAAGGGGGGGGGGGGGGGGGGGGTTTAATAATATTCTTGTGTGTTTGACATGAGGGAGGGCTATTTCCCCGGAGGATGGTCTTCAGGGCCTCACCCCCTCCTCCCCTGTTGCTCCATTATCTCGCCCTCTCTCCACTTGATATTAAGACAACAGGGAGGATTACGCCGAGCAATGACAGAAAAAAAAGAAGCAATTTGGCTTGAAGGAGGGGTTGAAAGAGGGGGGGGGGGGGGGGGGTGAAACGGAGGGCTGGAGCACTTGACTCCAGTCTCCACTTTTCTGCTTTCTTTTCCCTTCGTTGACAATGTTTTTCCGGCGAGGCTACGAACACAATCGTTTATGGATGTTTGATTTATTTTCTTACCACTGTGTGTGTGTTTGTGTGTGCGTGTGTGTGTGTGTGTGTGCGTGATGGTCCCTGAGCCTCTCTGCAGTAATAAAACAATGTGACGTTACTATAGAGACACAAAGTCTGCGTAGGGAGGTCTGGCTCGACCAAAAACATCTGACCTTCACCTGTTTCCTCCTTCTAAATGTATCCTCATACAACGATTCATGTGTTAGCTTTCCAAAAGTTACTGCTTACTTTTTGTGCGTTTTCCTACGAAAGCCAGCAACTCGTGTCCATTTCCATTTGTTACATGCATACTGTCCTTTCAAACTAAGCTTCCATCTTCAAGGTTTAGGAAAAGATCCTGGAATAATTTAGAATTGCAGTAACTACATTACGCAAGTTAGGTGACAAATAAATCAACGTGGACTTCTCATTTCACATGGGGAAGGATGAAAGATCTCTGTTTGTTGGTAATATTTGGAATGTGGGACTTCTGCTCTAGACAGTACTAATACTTTTTCTTTAGTAAAGCATCTTTGTCTTTGGGTGCATGGCACTTCATTTAGTCTTTTCCGAAAGGCAGCAGATCAACAGGACCACGACGCAGCCACAGTCCAGTGAACATTTGGGGTTAAGGTGGTCTGACTTCCTTATGAGAAGTGTCAGGGAGGAAGGAGTGGGGAATAAAGACTAAGAGAAAAGAGAGGAAGGATGTAAAAACGCGACAGGAGTGATAGAGGCAACCTGACCTGATGAAAAGAGCGAAAAAGCACAGAGTCAAGGAAAATGAGCAAGCATAGAAGTGGCCTGCTACATTTTGTTCTCACTCGAACAAATCGTGTGATTCGGAGTAATCCCGCGCAGTTTAACGCTCACTGGAGGGAATTCATCGGAGTGCTCAAAGAGAGGCGTCGCGTCTGTTTACAGTCTGTCAACACCTCCTGCCTGATATTACCTTCAAACACTCATGTTCTCCCGGTTCAGCTCCAATCTATCTGAGTGATGTGTGACTTTTGCCGATTCTTATTTAACACATTAGCATTGAGTGGCATGACGGCTCTGATAAAATGGAGAATCAGATATGGGTAAAGTCATTAAGGATTAGCCCTGCAGTTGAAATTAGATTTTTTTTTTTTCAGCAGTGTTTTTAGGACTTCAAACAGAAGTGCCACCAAGCCGATCTGCTTTTCCCCTGTGTAAAGTCACACTGGAACAGATAGGCCTTTGAATGGAAAGGAAATAAAGTCTTTCTTCCTGGTCGTTGATAACATCTTCCCTCAGGTTGATGAGCGGTTTTATTTTCAGCACCTCTTTTTCTAAAAAAGTTCCCTTAATCAAAACAAGCTGTACGGGTCAAGAAAGCAGACAAACAGCCTGACTAATAAACCGACAGGAAGGACAGAGGACCGGCTGGCAGAGAAACCATCAAGTTTGATTATCAGACTCTTAGCCCTGATGGCCTTTACCTCTTCCCAGCCATTCGTCTGTGGTGTTTTCTTAATGAAAAGCCTGGCAGCTGTGCCCGTTCCGGATCTATCTGTGGGAGAGGAGTTCTAGCAGGCCAGCGCTGACGCTGATCAATAGCCTGCTGAGAAGACAAGCAGAGCTCCGGACTCTCAGGGCTTAATGGGAGGGAAGGGGACTGGAAGTAGAAAGAGCAGAGGTGTGATTTTAAATGCCGGCCCAGTAATCTTGGCGGAGAGAGAAAAACCCAAGCGAGACAAGAGGAGTGCGGGTGCAGACGGAGAGTGGGGGTATTGAAAAGAGAATTATGTTTAAATGAGACTAAATGGTCACAAAAGGTCGGTGGTTGTAGCTCAGAGGGTTTGACCTAGGAGAGACAGAAGTACTCTGCCTATTGACTTCTGACTTTCTTGTGAGTCCTGGCTTCTGTGGAAAGCTAGATGTATGTTTAATGGTTGTAAATTAGAGTAGCAGCTTTGAAACCTTGTAACATTGGAGAATTGCACTGCTCCAGAATGTACAGCTGTAACATATGTGATAGCCTCCTCCATCTTTAGATTGTTATAAATAAGTTGGACTGTTGTTTTTGCATTGCTGCTTTTTTAAGGATAAGGCTGGCCCTATTTAATATTCACGAAAAGACCAAAACCAACAATCTGTCCATCTCGAAAATATTTCCTGACATCCTATCTGTGGCTCTCAACTCCAAGCTCATTGGTTCCTACTGAAGACCAAAATCTTTGAAAAAAACTGTTTACAAATATACAATTTCATTTAAAAACAAAAAACGTCTGGTCACTATAATTTAAAGTGAGGAAACAGGAGGAAATAGTGCATTTGTTGGGGACTATTTTCGTTAGCGGATTAATCGGCCCAGTCGCCAGGAAAAAATGTGTACGTTTCTGCAAACCACGGATACGTTGAATGTGCCTGTTTTTGCAGTCGTCCAGAGCAAGTGACCGAGTACAATGAGGAACTGTTATTGAAAGTTCCGCTGTATACTAATGCACATGAGAAGTTCGCCTTCAGGGCTTTCTGCCAGAAACTTACTTTACCCTTGTTACGTAACGTAAGAAAGTCCGCTAAGGGCTGTTTTTATTTTTTCACGTTGTCACGGTTAGGTTTAGGTAACAAAATAAGGGGTTGAATCAGAAAAGAGTACACTTGTTGTGTAACCGGTGTTAGTAAAGTTTGTAAGTTATGTAACAAAAGTCAAGTCGAAAGAGTCAATGCTGCGGTCTCCTGGGTGAAAGTCTTGTCTTCATTTGACCCGTCCAATCTTCCCTCCCGCCCTATGCAGAATTCCTCGCTCTTTATTCTCTTTTGTGTGAAACCAACAGTAAAGTTGACTTTAAGCCTATTGGGTGAGGTTGTTCCACTTGTTAGGTAACATTACGTGAGAAAGTCCCGCTTCCGGCTGTTGTTATTTATTCACGCTAGTTACGTTCTTACGGTTGGTATCTTACCTTGTTACGTTATCATTTGAACACAAACCATGATCTTTTTTCTAACCATAACCAAGTAGTTCTGTTGCCTCAACCTAACCAATTGATTCACAACCTTAACCACGTGATATTGTGCATTTCTGCAAGCGTGACACGAGGTTGATATGAAACATATTTATGAAACGTATTTTTGGCTCAGAAACGTCCACATACAACGTATCTCGTCGTTTGCTGTAACGTACAGTGCCAACATTTCTCCGGCGACTGTGTTTGTGATTGATCCACATTTGGTGCTCCAGCGAGTATCTGTGGCAGCAGGACGATGTGTGTGGGATTGAGTCAACAGAAACTACAGTGTGTGTGTGTGTTCATGGTGATGAAGGAGCCCAGTGAAACAGTGAGACTCATTGATGCATGTTTCATACTAAATCTTTTTGTCGGAAAAAAAGATCCATAGTCAATTGGGCACAAACATTTTTTGTATTTTTATTCCCATCAAGTTTGGCCTCATAAAACCAACAGAGTTGTTGTTTTGAGTTTTGGAGAGACATTTGTCCAAAAGGAACATTACGTATAATATTACATTGCAAAATGAAGACCTTGTCCTCTCTTTAAGGAAAAGACTTCCTCCTCATAGATGAATATGAACTGAATATGGTGTCACACCCCTTACCCCTGGCCCAGTTAAGAAACCACATTGTATCAGGCCAATCAAACTCTGCACACCACAGTGGTCTTATTCAAATGTTGATACTTGTAATGTGTTGTTATGATGGCCGTGATGTCAGCCACACGCTGAAACGTCGGTCTCTCAATGTAGTTGTTCTTTATACTTCAATGGTTGCTGGAGTCATTTCCCTTCTCCGTGCAAAGCAGTGAGCTTGAGCCAGAAATCGCTGCTCTCAAGGATGACAGCCTGAGGAAAAGGTCAATCAGGTGCAGGCTGCACATGCCCACACAGTCCTGAGGAGAGTTCTAATCAGGCACAGTAATTAAAGTCACCTGTGTGGGCGTAACATGGGCACATCATCTTTTACATGGCTAGCTCGTTACCGAGCTACACTAATTAAAAAATATAGAGTGGATTGACGCAGATGTAGAGCAGAAATAGCAGCTTTTAAATTTGTTTATTTTTTCAATCATCTTTCGGGAAAAATTATGTTTTGGTCGCTCTGATAACATTGTACTCACCGAAGTACTTTCTTGAGATCTCTGAGTCCTGATCAGTTGATTTTGAAGCGAGGAGTAAAATGATGAACCAAACTGTCTGTTGCAAACATCACGGCACTTCCTGCTTCAACATTGACCTAAAATAGACGTGTGTGTGTAACAGTGCAACGTATGTAACAGTTCTTATGATATCTCACCAAAAAGTTACTCCTCATTAGGGTTGGGTACCGAAAACCGGTGCCAATATGGCAATATGTACTTAACCCGTAGCAAAGTACATTACAAGTGGAATTTTCTTTTATGATAATATCTTTACTGAGGTAATATTTTGAATGTGGGACTTCTGCTCTAGACAGCAGCACTAATACTTTTTCTTTAGTAAAGCATCTTTGTCTTTAATTTAGTCTTTTCCGAATGGCAGCAGATCAACAGGACCACGACGCAGCCACAGTCCAGTGAACATTTGGGGTTAAGGTGGTCTGACTTCCTTATGACAAGTGTCAGGGAGGAAGGAGTGGGGAATAAAGACTAAGAGAAAAGAGAGGAAGGATGTAAAGAGGCGGGTTTAACTACCCATCAGTACTGTAGTCACGTGACGTTGACTTTTCGTTGCCCTAGAGGCCCGACTAACGGTCTCCTGGGTTTTAATCTTTAATCTCCTGATTCCAAAGCACACTTGACCATCCGGCATACTAGCTGCTTCAGCCGAACACTTGAACACGGTGTCTAACTAAATGAATTGAGTTTAGCCGGATTATCAGACTACATCAACAGACTTGTCTTAAACATAAGGGACTAATTACAACACTGTAACCTTTATTGACAAATGAAAAGGAAAGATTTCCCTCCACTAATCCAGGGACGGACACACTAAATCCCTATTAATGAAGCTTTACTGTACAGTGGTCTGCTGCTCAGCCAGGTTTATAAGGTTGAACCCTCGTCTGTATATCCACATGTCAGACAGACAATCGTCTGAGTGAGAGACATAAAGTCCGTGTTAAAGCCCACTGATAGAGGGAAAAGCCTCGGGGTGTTCTTCCCTTCCATTAACAGGGTGTTGGGCTCCAGACATCCACAAAACGCACCTCTGACCGGACTGAGCTCTTCTCCAGCCGCCAAGGAAACCGACGATTCCATCCTTTCCTCCTGAAGCGAGGAGGATTAAGAGAAGTCTGTCAGTGCTTTCTCAGCTGGAAGGAGAAGAATGAAAAGAAAAAAAAGTCTCTCATACATTGGATGGTGGAGGGATATGTCTCACTTCATACATCTACACTTGCAGTGCTTTAATCAGTTCATCAGTTCACATGTAGTGTAATGAGCGGTGGTTTGAACGTGTTATAATGTTGCTGTGATCTGTGAGAGCCTGATCGATACGTCCCCGCAGCTCATTCAGTTCCACTAACCAGAACCTACAGCGGCTCTAATGACTGTGAGGAGGCTTTGGAGGCACTGCTAGTGAGGCCTTTACACACCGGGGGGGGCGCACGCTTATTAATTTACTTCAATATATGTTCTGTAACTGTTGTTTTTGTCACGAGTACTTTCACAGAGAACGTGAATATTACACGGAGAAAAAGGAATCTCATTTTTCGAGAACAAGGTCAAATTTGGAGTTTTTGCACCACGAATAAATCAATCATCATCAACCAATCACGTTGTGTGAACGGACATATTCACAACATCTCAGAGGCTCTTTGGTCTGAAGCAGAGACTGTATGTAAGAAGTGGATGTAGTCGGCAGGACATCAGCCATCGGTTTGTGGACTACGGTCTTGAAGCCTCGAGTTTGACATTTCGTCCATCGCCATCTTGGATTTTTTCTGACTTCGAACAGATTTTTCACATATGTGAACATATCCCAACTGTAATGCTGGTCATCATTAAGGAAATCTGCAATGAAAAAGGTCTATTGCATGTTCTGGGTTTGCTACAAACTGCTGCAAAGCTTTTTACCAGAAAATAGTTGTTTTCTTGTTTTTCTGACTGAGTCCAGTAAAAACATCTGGAGTAATGCAGCTGAAATCCACCTGTCTTTATAAATATTAAACATGGAGGCTCATCCACATATCAATATAAACAACACAACAGTTATCCATACTACATGCCGTGATCAAATTATCCATGAAAGCATTTTAAAACAAGTTCACACATGTGAGGTCGATCCACAATGCTCAATATCAACCCATCTGCTACCTGCAATTATCTCCAGATCAGCTGGCCTTCTCAGGATTAAATATAGGATCAGAGCTGCTGCTCCTGCATTCATTGTTTGCACAACTATAACCAGCCTTATTCCAGCAGCGGCAATTTATTCTGCCATCAACAGCATGTTCGGGGGTGATATATGTTCCTGCTGATTCTGTGTTCCTCCTACTTCCTGGACATGTCTCCGCTGGGCCAGACTGCTACTGGCACCCAGATGGGTGTAATATTTTAAGGACATTGTGAGAGTTTCATACTATTTAATTAAATGTATCTGTATTCATCTTCACTCAACTTCGGGTCATCAACACAACATCTGTTGAATGACCCTTCGCTAAGCCCCGGCCCCCACGTGCTACTCCGTCAAGCTGTCAGAGCTACGTTACCGTGGAGTCCACACTCTCACTAATTGCACTCCCTGAAGGAATATTAACTTTTGTAAAAAAGTGATTTCATAGAGAAGCAGACAGAAGAGTCTGCAATATGTGTTTGAAGCAGATACCCAGAAGAATGATTCAGCAGAGAAAACAGGTTTTAAAGATAAGCTAAAGCTACAGATCACAGTGTGGCAGTGAGCCACCACATCACCTGCTGATCCAGACAGAAGACAACGACATGAAGGAACAACAGTGTTCCTGTAAAGCTGGGAGGTCTTTATTCACTGTTACTATCATTAAAAAGACGAGCTGGTTTGAGTGTTTCAGAAACGGATCTGCTGGGATTTCACTGCTCAAATATTGCTTTTTATTGTGTTGTATCAAACAGTTTTATGTCAATAAAATCCATTCATTTTTTCCCTTCGTATTGTTTTCCCAATTTATATATATTCTATTTGCAAGATAAGTCTATTTAGAAACCATTGTTTTTGTCTACTGTCTGCTACATCCATCTCTGTGTATGCTTGGATCCATAGATTTTGACCGTGGAAGGGTTGGGGGTGGGAATGGGGAGGGGCTTCAGCAGGGGTGATGTCACCTGTAACTTTGCAGCTGTGCTTCTGAATAGAAAAAGCCAAATAAACTAAGGAAAAATACAAATCATTTAGAAGATTTACATATTTTCATAGCATTGATCATCACTGCCTACCAACATATGGACTTTGAAGTGGTGATAGTTGTAACTGCTAAAACCTACTGTTGCAAAAATGCAACATTTTCACAAAATCGTTCCAATAATAATTTTGCTAAAGACAAAACAATTCTGCAGCAATAATACAATCAGTGCTGTGCCTCAATCGGTCTTGATCTGGATCCTGTGGACAGCTGGGGGACATCCTTACGTTCATTCATTATGAGCATTATGTGATCGCCTGGTGGAGGCGAGCCAAAGAAATGAGAAAACAGCTTTTATGTTATGAAGAGAATCTGAAGACCTTCAAGACACTTTAGGATGTCTGCCGCCTCAGTTTGTATCGGCAGCATGTCACCACTGCACTGAATCAAAACCAGACCGTCCGAACAAGTCTAGTGGAGCTGGAACACTTGTCAGAGCTCGTCACCTTCGAGCATCTTTGGCCGTTTGGGGCAGATGAACTTGTGTGAAAGACGCAAGACGAAAAATATCTCCACTTGCTCAGGCCCATGTTTTATATTTTAATGAACATCATGGATCTGTGTGTGGTAAAAAAATAAAATAAAAAAAGACCAACAAACACGGACTTTAGTGGAGTCACTTTTAGGAATATTGTTCAATATAATGTATATAATGAATATTGAGTTTTTTTGGCAGGCCTTAACAATAGATTCCTCACACTTTCACTTATAGTGTCACCTGGTGGGGGAGAACGCAGTCCCACGTCCTCCATCACCAGGAGGAAGTTCATCTCAACAGGCGTCCACAGTTGTATTTACAGAGCGTCTGGATATCAGCTGAATGCAGCCTCGGTGTACTAGAACAGAGCAGCAGACAGGTGGGCTGCACAATTGTCTAAGTGTTAGTGTGTTTTAATTGCTTTTTGGCTTCAGATGTAGCAGACTGTGTTTGCCCTGTGGGTGTATATTGGAGATTAGAGCTCCCACAGAGCTGCAGGTATATAAAGCTCTGTGGTGAGGGCGAAAACACCAAATTTAAAATGCATTATTGCGAACGGCAAAAAAATAAAATAAAAAATAGGTAAGAAAAATACGACTAACTGGAATTACCCTTCACAGCGTTTTCAGACCTCTTAGGGAGCCACAGATACTTAGGAGCACATGGAGGTAAACCACACAGAGAGAGAGAGAGAGAGAGAGAGAGATGGTGTGATGGTAAAAGAGAAACCAGAGAGACCCTGACAGGCAGCGGCATCAAAAGGGTTCGGTCAGTGCGTGTGCCTCGTTGCTGTAGCAATTAAAGCTCCGACTTTTGTCTGTTTAGAGGAAAGGGAAGAGACAGAATTGATCGGCGAGCCCTCGAGCCACAAGCCAGAGCTTCACAAATGGCAAAAAACAAACAATATTCTACCACACACACACACACACTCCGAGTTAGCCATGAAAAGAGTCCTCTTACAAACAGAGCTGGTACACAATGACCTCCCTTTTTGAAGTATTTAGAGTGGAGGGTTTTATAAGAGAGACCTATGAAGCAAACTGGTTTGGCTGAATTACAGGATAATATAACCTCAATCCAAGCATCAATTCTCTGTCGGCTAAATTTGTGACAGTTTGGGTGTTTTCAAGTGGGGTTGTCTGAGGGAGACGCCTAAAGGAAAGGCTGAGCTAAAAAGAAATCTATATCAGTGTAAGAGTACGCCATGTTTAGAACATTCTCACCAGTTCATCTTGCTTTCTGACGGGGAACGGAATTGAAAGCTACAAAACTCTGTTGACAAATACAGTACCAACATGATCCCACAACTAATGATCCTGATTGATTACCCATTGGAATTGTTTCCATGGTGCCGACATGTCATTTTAACACACCACCATGTAATGTACTGTCAAGAGGTCGTAGGTCATTTCTAGTATTTCTGTGAGATCAGGCTGTTCAGTTACCTGACAATTAAACTGACACTGAGGTGTGTAAGATATGTTGATAGTAGCACATTGCTTTGCTCCCGTCCTGGTTCTCATGTCTGTTTCGACAAACTCCATCTACTGTAATAATACACTGACTGTGGAGCAGTACCTCATACTACCACACTTCTACAACACCCAAACTATACCTTTAACTCCTTTAATGCCATTTCCATCTTGTGTGTTCTTGCATTTTTATCTGTCTGTGATCAAATATGAATATTGTGTAATGCGGTGATTCCCAATCTTTTTATGGGCTTTCGACCCATTAAAGCATCTCGATGTGTACTTTACCTCCCGTGACAGGTTTGCACATTGACGTTCCCCTCTCAGATCGCTTCCTTCGGAGCGATCTTTAGAAACCGACAGCACCGACGCGTCAACCCCTCTGCATGTCGTCTTCCTCGTCCGCGTGTTAGAAACTCAGTCCCAGCCCAACGTGTCGGAGAAGAGTTGCACCTGGAAACATTTCACCGCATGTGACACAACAAGTCGCACTGTGATGTGAGGAGGAAGACGTTACTAATTACATTTCGATGAATCTGAACATCTTCGTCCTGGAATCACAAGCTGCTGCAACAAGCCATCAACAAATGAGACAATTATCCCTTCAATAATTGACTCAAGACTTATATCATGTGACACAAGCGAAGCATCTCAAGGGGCTAAATATGAGAGAGCACATAAAGGCGACAGATCAATCAGAAGTGTGTTTGTGTTTAAAGAGCCACACGTTCTTATAACATCACTATTATTCATGTATATGCTCTCACGTTCTTTACTTGTGCTGCTGAAACAACACAATGTCCCCACAGGGAAATTAAGTTGCACCGAATGAACCGGTATGCACACACACACACACACACACGTAAAGATCTTACATGCATATATGTGTGTGTGAGCAGACAAACATATGGCAACACAAAGGTTATCACACACTGATGCAACATGTGTGGAGTACACACACGCACACACACACGTTGTCAGTGGAACACAAATGTCCCTGTGTTATTTAAAGAAGTCCAATTAAACGTAATGCTCGACATAATCTCTCTCTCCACTTTCATTAACTCGCGTTTCTATATAGAAAGGCAGGCGAGATGAGCGCTGACAGGGACCTCCCACGCCTCCGACGACGGCCCACGGCCAATCACGGCTCCCGGCGCAGTGCAACAGCAGCCTCTGGTGGCGGGTGGTGGAGCTCCTGGGCTGCAGAGAGCCTGCAGCTGCAGGCCGGACTCATCTTCCTCAACCAGGCAAGGCAGTGATCGTTCCTCTCTGACGCCTGGAAAACCTGAAAGAATCCAGTGTGATCGGAGTGAAGTTAGCCTTTGAAAGCTCATGTGTTTCTAAGTGGCAGCTGGGCTGCATTCACATTCATATGTATTTATTAAAGAGAGATTTTTGTCCTTCATTAGACATGTTTAGTATTTCCGTAAAGTAAGTCCTTTATGCTACTGATTCCCAACCGTTGTTGCACATTACTGTTAGCTCTGTACATACAAAGAGATGCTCCCTCCTCTACTTGTTTTATTCTAATAGTTATATTAGAATAAATATAATAGGCCAGAAGCATTTTATATCTTCTTTCCTGACTTGTTTTTAATGTTGAGGCCCACAGATTTATCTTGCGACTCTGTGGGGGAAAGGCTCCCCCATGTTGGGAGCTATTACTATGCACGTGTTACTGTGCCGGTAATTTGCTGCCAGTTCTGGTAGTTTGTGTTACATTTTCTTAGATATTTTATTTTGACATTTTTGAATGTTGAATTGTTTCCCAAAAAATATTCTTACCCAGGAAAGTTCAGAGGCATCAGTATTTGTGTTATCATAATAATTATAATAATTGCAGCACCAATGGAAGCAACTATGGTGTCCGGAAGGGTTCATATTTAATAGATACAGTAAACGAATGAATGAGCATATAAACAAAGATAAGTGGCAGTGTTTAGTGCGGGTCTTGTTCTGTGATTGGCTGTTGATTTTGTCTGAATGAGCAGACAGACAATCCTATTACGGCTTCTGTCCTGTTTGACATGAAAACCTTAGTAAAGGTTATTATTGTGAGAAGAAGTGGGCTGAAATGACACACAATAATGATGAGTTTTTCTATAAATATTGAACAATTTTATGGATAAACATACTGTCTGCATTTATTATGTTGATTTAATATGTCTGATAAATACTTTATTTTATTTAATATTGACTGTCAAGTATAAATAGTTATTTGCATCATGTATGAGTTCACGTCTTGTGTCTCTGAGGATTTGATTTCCAAAACATAACCTGTCATTGCAACAACTTCAGATGCTCTCACCAGCGCATGAACACATCACATCAGCAAGTGGAGCTGAGTTTGGCATATATTCACTGTGAAGGATGTGTCTGTGCAAGCTGATCTTCATTTTAAGGTGAAACAGAGAAAGTCTGTCTGGAAAGTCAAACACACATTCAGCATTATACAACACTACTGTGCTTTGGGAAAACCGCAGTGATGTAAAAAAGAACAACAGACAAGCGATTTTCAGTGAACCACAGCTGTTTACCTGCAAATACAACTACACAAAGAGCAAATGTTAGTTCAATCCTTTTTTTTTTCCATGTGAACACTGTGGCTACAGTGGTGTCTCTTTCTGTGTTCCTGTACCCACATCCTCCCGTCCTGCAGGTATGCAGAATGCAATGGCTCCGTAACAGCCCCGTTTCATTTTCCACCCAAGCTTTCATGTGCATATCAACGCTCGTCATCAAAAAGGAATTATTCCGTCTCAAAAAGATCTGTGTAAAAGTACAACAAGGTAGCCCTCATTGAAATGTGAAGCGCGGAAGAGAGCAATAAGCCAGCGACACAGCGCGGCAGGAAAATAATATTAATGAAGGCCTGAGAGAGCGGCTTGTGAGCGTGGTGCTGACCCTGTGTCAGTCCACTCTGATTGACCCCACTGCAAGTTGGCTTCAGTCCTATCAACTAGCAGCATCCTCAACAACACAGGACTGAGGAGGAAGCGATGCTGTGCAGCCTACCATTCAAATGAACTGTGCTGTTTTCCATGATAATTCAACTCCACATCACCATGGCACTGGTTTATTACAGATCCACCCAGTCGCCAGAAAAAATTGAACTTGCCATTGTATGTTTCTGCAAACCACGGGATGAACCAAAAATACGTTTTATAAAAAAATGTAATTTCAGCCTTGTGGTTAACATAGTGAAACGATTGGTTAGGTTTAGGCAACAAAACTACTTGGTTAAGATGAGAAAAAGGATTGTAATTTGTATTAAAATAATAACGTAACAATATAACGTATAAAACGTAACATATAAACTGTAACAATGTAACGCAACAACCATAAAAAACAGCGCAACAGCGTAACGCAACAACGTAACGCATACAACGTAACGCATACAACGTAACGCAACAACGTAACGCATACAACGTAACGCATACAACGTAACGCATACAACGTAACGCATACAACGTAACGCAACAACGTAACGCAACAACGTAACGCAACAACGTAACGCAACAACGTAACGCAACAACGTAACAGCATAATGTAACAACGCAAAGTCACAGCGGAACTCGTGTAAATAAAGAACAACAGGTGAAAGTCCTATATGTGTTTGACCCTCCAACCTTACATTTCAGAACAGACCCTTGATATACTACATTCCTTACTCTGCTCATCGTTGGCTGTACTACGTCACTCTGACCGGAAGCAAAAACGTTGACATTCAATATATCTGTGGTTCATTGAAAAGTACAATGCCAACATTTGTTCCTTGCTACTGGGCTATATATTTGTATCTTTGGTGAAAGGCCAAAAACACAAGCAGTCAGATGGTCAGACAGGTTGTAAAAACTGTTTAAGGCTGATGCACACTGCAATAACAGTGGTGGTACACTTTCACTGCATGTCCAACTGGGCAGGATAAATCTACAAAATTCTTGGTCGGATCACATATGGCGAGATGAAGGGAGTGCTATCTGTATACTAGATCAGTGTTTTTCAACCTTTTCTGAGTCATTTACATGAAAAAGATCCCGCGGCACACCAACAACCAAAATGACTGTGCTACCTACTACTACCCACTGACATGGAAGAGTATTTAATTACTTAGACAGCCACTATATTGCAGGCTCAGACGCTCAACAAAAATAATATTTTTTGGGACCGATTAAGTGAAATTGAACATTTTCCCATATGGCACCTGACGATCTCTCACAGCACACCGGTTGAAAATCACTGTACTAGATTATGTAGATTACACTAAAGAAGTAGAACGACATACGTTTTTGAAAAACTCAAATCTAAAAATGAAATTGAAGACAAACTGGAAGCGCAAAATTACAAAAAAAAGAATGTGAATTCATGAAGGCATCACATCCTATCGCTCCTGTTATTTACACTTTACCCCTTGGTTGACCGATTGTTTTTGCTATTGGCTCACTTACTAACTTTGTTACTAAGCTTCCATCCCTTGTACGGGATTAAATGGACGTGATTGACCTCTTAAAGACAGTGGATGATCGACGCAGGGATACACACCTGGTCACAATAGACATACAGAAAACGTTTACCAATGTCGACCATCAGGGCGGCTTTAATGGATGAAAGACCCCAGGGACTATACCAAGCACTCAGAGTTTAAGGGAACTGGCGTAGATTGTCCTTTCTGAAAATGTCTTTATGTTTGAGAAACAGCCTCTCTATACAGGCAATGCAAAGGGACCACTATGGGGAGCAAAATGTCACCTAATTTTAATTCCTTATACTAGCCTGTTTTGAAAAGAATAATGTGTTCTCCATGGCCAAATCGAACTATCGAAATATTAGGTTTTATAAATAGCTCAATCAATGCCATCAACATTTAAAATTTACCATTAATCCTGATGTACAACAAACAACAAATCAGTTTTTTTGGACATTCTTGTGAGACGTGAGGGCAGGACTTTAGGGAAAGACCTGTAAAGAAAAGATACAAGTGTTCTTTCTTACCTGGGCATCATTCCATCCACTCCACTTGCCTCCCCATCAGCCAGCTTAGTCTCATCAGGAGAATCTGCACAAAAAAATTGACAAACAAGCAAATTAATTAGAATACAGATTTAATGAAAGAGGCTAAACAGGCTGGTCTCATCCAGCATTCGTAGCAATACCTAGGGGGACGTAGAGGTGGACGGGTCCGACAAACAGCAATCACTAAGCCAGGAGACCACTGTTCCTTCCTCATCCTCAGCACTGATCCACTAAAAATGAATTTAAAGATCAACCCAAAGTAGTGTACAAACTACAAGAGCACTCAAAACCAGGACAGCAGAGCACAGGAGCTGCATCCAGACCCAGGATAAGTGTTACCCTGGTGGCAGTAGCCTCTCTCAGGTACATCGAGCATGTTAGATCTCCGAAATGAAGAGGTGATTTGAATGCCCCTTTACTCCAAAGAGAACTTTTTTTTTATAGTTTCACTGTGCAGACTCTCACCCAGAGGTCTGCACATGTCATTTTCGGAATGGTTCTTCCTATAGTTATATTTTTCTAGATTCTGACACATATTTGTAAAAAATGAAAAAAAATATAACAGTTGTCTCTTATTTCCATTTTGGGATGTGATGTAGTACTTTTTAACCTAACTTCATATGTATTTAAGATTCCTTCCTTTCGTCTCTAACTCTATACAATATTTCCGTCGGTGACATATTTTTCTGATAATATCTTCCGACATATGTGATGATGAAGATGACATTATGTTTAAAAAACAACATCTGCCTGATATTTAGAAGTATGACTTTTGTAACACTGTTTAGTATGTACTTTTTCTATGTACTTTATTGACTTGTTTTGTGGATGTCATCACACGGGTGTTGTGGATGAACCTTGCCATCATAGAGCTTGTTTGCCTCATGGTTTGCATCGTGTATAAATGTGGGCATGGTTTCCTTGTTTCACACATTTTGACCTGACGAGGATAAAAAGAGGATCGAAACCTAGTCAATAGAAACCTTTCTAACGATGCTGTTCAGATGTTCTGCAGAACGCGTGCTCCAAGCTGCCAGTATGAACGGAACTACAGCGCCGTGGTTTCCACAGCAGTCAGTGTTCACGTCCGATTGGGAGGATAACCGATGCTTTAGTCTTTTTACCTAGAGAGGCGTTTTTCCTCTTTAGACAAGTTCATTCTTCCCTGTTCCATCAATGTGTTCAGATTCTGTATCTCTGATGGATGAGATGGATATGAAGCTGATATTAGCCTCTTGTTACCTATTAAAGGTTGGCCTGCCGTGCTGTTGCATGCTGTAATTGAAGTTCCTTGATTACAACAGTGACATAAACAATGTGGACAACCCAAGATGGAATTAATTTAAGACCTTCAATAAAACAGATTCAATCCTCATAACATTACTGTGTCCCAGTATTGAATAGGTGAATAGAGCGATGCTGTCAAGAATACATTTCTGACTGTCAAGTGTGGAGTTTTCAGTGAACACTCAGTATTTCCATTATCTTAGCGTGAGAGTGGGCTCAGCTATTGATGAAAACTACCGGCATTAGCTTTTGCATTAGCATCAGACATCATACATTGAAAACTGTCGCCGCTGCTTTCTGCTTTCACTACCTCATATCTGGGAAACGCTAATCTCTGACAAGCAGCGGCCGACCTCCTTGATTTAATTGCAAGGCTGTTTTTTTGTCACAACCATTCTGGCTTAATAACAGCGGCGTTGCGTGTTTCTCCGCCTTTACTTCCAAGTGCGTGGCGTAGCATGCTAATGAGCCAATGCAGTCCCACTGTTGACTGCAATTAGGAGTGTGTACAGCGGCTAATGTTGGGGTTAGTGATGGCTAGCATTAAGGGCTAATAGGAACAGGAGTCTGACGGTTTACGAGGCGGAGAGGGATGTTAATGTCTCAAAGATGCACTGAGTCTAAAAAAAAACACATTTTCAAGAGTCGGAAGCCAATCCCAGAATGCATTGCACAGAAGGCAGGACATGTCCTTTGCATTAGGAAATGCAAGAAGAAATTGTTGTATATCTTTGTTAATCCGATTTTCTCTCCTCCCTCCTTTCTACATCTTCTGAACACATTCTCAATCCCCCCCCCCCCCGCTGGTGTTGCACGCCAGTCTATCACAGCAAATGGCTGTTTTTATTTCAATTTCCCAAAATTGGATTTTAATGAATTCCGCAATGAATAACCAAGCAAGAAATTATTTTCCAATACCCTCACATGATATTCCACCATCCCTCTGTATTAGCGGAATTAATACTTGGAGCATGCTGGAGATGCTGCATCAGGTGATGCAGGATTTGATTAGGAGTTTAAAGTTTTCAGCAAATAAGGTGTGGGGGCCCAATCAAGTTTTATTTTTTTTTTTTAATCTAGGGAAAAAAGTCCCTCAAGCAGCGGCGGGGAATACTAAATCGCTCAGAATTAGATTAGCATACTGGGCAAGTGTCTTTGCCATTTCCCTTCATGTCTCGAAGCACTTTGGAGGACAGATGCGGTCTGTTTGATGGTGTGGGGAACATTTAACATTTGCAGTCTGTAACGTTGAAGTGAATAGGGAGCTGCTATTGTTGCCTGTCCTTTCCAAAACCCTTTTTTTCCAAAGGTATTGCTCCCTGATTGTGCAGTAGTCGGGTGTGACAGGATAAAAGGCAAGTGGTTTGCATATAACTAGCGAACAAAGTGCATAACGTGCACAGCTATGTAACGCTGTGTCCTGTTAGCTGTTTGCAAAGAGTCCTCTGTATAAAATGCCTGAAAGTATAACATACAAGCAAAACTGTAGAGCTCTTATTCTGAAATATTGTAACATTTTGGTGGAATTCATAAATTCTGTATTTGGTTTTGGTATAAACATAGATGCATTAAAAACATTCTATTTTTTGTCAAATTAATATAGGTCCATTCCTTATAATATAACCCTCACTGTACTTGTAGATTGGCTTGGGTAATTGCAACATTTGAACATAACATAACATAACATAACATAACATTGCCCAAAGGCAGTGACAGGTTGCGATCATCCTTCTGGCCTCTTGATGATTCTAAACGTATACATTTACTGGGCATTGTTATCATCTCAGAGGTCCTAAAGGATGCTCCTGTTTTTCTTCAGATAAAAGAAAGAGGGCTTTAAAGATCTTTTCCTCAGAATTTAAAGAACGAATGCCCGCAGCTCTTATCGTCAGTGATACTTCTACGAATCACTTTTCTCCACTTAGGAACCTTCCTAATCAACAAAAGACTCACTGTTAACAGCTATAGACTACATTCATTGTGGTACAATTCTAATGGTGAAGATTGGGAGATGTATTTGGGACTTATGTTGTACTTAAGCCTTTTTCCACAGAAGACAAAAAAAATTGTCCATCTTGTAATTGCTGAGTGCTTCTGGCTGGGGGAAGAATCTATGGTGTAAGGTGTTCCTGTTATTTTGTCCAGCCCCAGTATTGAGACCAGGTGTTAACCCAATGCAGAAGTGCCTTAAACCTGCATTCTCTCTACTGTCCACCAGGGGGCGACTCCTCTGGTTGTATAGAAGTCTATGAGAAAATGACTCTACTTCTCTCTTGATTTATTACCTCAGTAAACATTGTAAACATGAGTTTATGGTCTCAATCTCTAGTTTCAAGTCTTCTTCAATACAGCATGATGTTCATTTAGTACATTATGGTCCATTTAGAGTCAAACAGACCATAAAGCAGGGGATGCTTTAGGGCGGGGCTACACAGTGATTGACAGGTCGCTACGACTGCGTTGTCCGGTCTGGGAGTTGTCTGTGTTTTTGTCTACATGAAAGGTAATTGTAACATATTTGTCGCCTAAAAATATCTTATTCAAAACTCGGTTAGCTCCACCCTCTCTCACACTGCAAAAAAAACAAGATGGCATCTGTCAAAACCCAAGACAGGGACGCCCAAAATGTAGAAATCTAGGCTTCAAAACTGTCGTCCACAAACCAATGGGTGGCTAGGTCCACTTCTCATATACAGTCTATGATTGAGGTCCTGTAGTTGAATGTCACAGCCTCTATATGCCATACTGGCAGTCGGAAAACATGTTTTTGAGCATACAGAATGTATTAATAATGAAAGAGCCCGGTATGCAGATGTGCACCCAACACCTCCCACTGTGCGTTGCATGATTACATTGGGCCAAGAATGTATGTTATGTTACCATGTATAAATGTTCTGTATTCTTTTGAGAGTCTTATTGCAGCTTGTGTTAGTGTTAAGCTTGCTGTAGGGTGTGGTATCATGTTGGTCACATTGACAAACTGAGAAGCAGATGTAGTTTATTGTGTGGGATGAACTTGAACTCATAAAGATGGACAGTATGGGATTTAGATTGTTGTGTCTCATTGTGTTATATTGAGGTATTAGTAGATGTTGCCAAAGCTTAGCTGACATCTTATAGGATTAGCCTGCATGCTATGCAATACCCCATGCTGCCAGACCAGTGTCACTTTCCAGATCCTTATTGGTAGAATAATACGTTTTCTGTGGTCATGTACAGAACACCATGATACAGACTCAGAGGCTTGAATTTATCGAGTTTTTAAATGGGCGCTAAAACATTCCAGCCATAGGTGTTTTTGTAGAAACATGTAAGTGTCTTCAATCGATCTTAATACAGACTCATCTGTGTTTATTACCTCGCCATCCATTTACGTAAGTTACTAAGAGCAACCAGGTACGCATTCGGTTAAAAGTCACCAGTTCGCACGGTCACTCTGTTGCTCTGAAGCAGTCGTGACCGGGATTCTGGAGAGCGTGAGTCCACTGTTGGAGTATCGATTCTGACAACCGAACGTGCACCAGACATTTTGATGTTGTTAACTTTTTTGATTAAATGTTTTAAGGATTCAAGGGTCGTTTATTGTCATAATGTAACACAGGGTTGCACAACGACATTCCGTTGTAGCCTATTGGTAACACAACAAACACATGACAAACAAAACAAAACAAAAGCAGTTTTACTTTCCTGGAGTGCATTGTTTTAATTTGCCTCAGTAAGAATGTAAACAGCAGCAACAAAAACTATTCTCTGCGCAGATAGTATGACCGACATCTTCACATCAAAAACTCAACATTAAAAAAACCATTGTCCATCAACTCTGACTGTGTTTGAGCACCAAGGATTATGATGCAAACACAGAGTCCACCTCCTCTCGTCCCATCAGAGTCCTGGTCTCTGTCCTGCTGTCCGTCCGTCAGGTGCCTCTTGATCCAGATAAACGATGGATCCAGGTCTCAACAGTCAAAACATAAAGCCAAACATGTAGTGAAATTCATGGGAGCTACCGGCCGCATATGGATGAGCCGGGGGCGAATCGACACTTCCGTTGCCGACATGGGCGCGCAAAGTTTTGATGACGTTGACTTTAAAAAAGATTTGTTGGCGAGTGATTCAACTAAAACCAATGAAACAAAGGAAAGGGCCCAGTATAGAATGTGTTCCTAGATATGCTTGCTCTCTGTATCACGCACACACTCACTCACACATCCACCTAAGTCACCATGGAGTGTCTCCATCCCTCCAAACAAAGAGGCTGGGGGTTGGGGGGTTACCTCTCCTATCTCTTACTGAGCGCTCTATCTCTTTCATTGCTTCTCCTCCTAATCAAGGATGTAATTAGTGCTTGTCAGACAAGCGCTTTCTGCTTGAGCAGAAACAATGGCTAACGGTGATGTGAATGGACGCTGGGTGAATGCACCACTCATCATGCATGCATAGGCAGAGAATAGGGGTCAGAGTGACAAAAAATTGGAATATGAAATAAAAAAAACATGAATGAATAGTAATGTGTGTAGGGGGTATACAAACTGTAAGGCCTTGTCTTGACACTACTGGTATTGTTCACTGGAACATTGCTGTCTAATTACTGAAACCCAGGACCGCTGCTGGAGTGGAGCTTCTCTCCCAGGAGGTGAGCTGTACTTGTTTGGAGGTGTATGTGCGTTTTTTAAAGCCCTCTCCAGATGGTATATTGGCGTATAAAGAGATGTGTGATTGAATGGGGGAGGAGGCCTTCAACATGTCAAGGACTCAGTTCTGTTTCAATGTGGAGTTTTGCTTGTCTTGGCATCAATTTGATTAGACTTGTTCAGCGCTAAAGAGAAACAAAATGTATCCAGCTAATGAGAAACCACTCAGGCTGCGTGACGCGATCTGAATTTGGGACTGGAATGCAGACTACACATGCTGAGCCACACTGCCATCCAATGTTTAAGTGCAGTAGCATTTTGGTATCTAAATTATGAATGTGATTATAGCATTTTGCTACTGATGGCATGCGGTAAGCTGTTGAACTCAAGGAAATACTTCACCTACAAAATTAGGTGAATTTAATCTTGAATTCAAAGAGAATATTACATTTTTCTAAGGAATCAAAAAACGGAGAATAGTTTAAATGAGTTGAAGTAAATGTGGGCCAGGTTTAACCGCAGTAAAACACCCGTTTACAGACTCGTGCAGTATGATCCAAGTCAATTACAAGCAGACCAGCAGGAACCAGGAGGTCAGAGGGAGCTACGAGGACAACATCAACATCAACCTCCACATCAACAACGCTGCCTTGGAGGACATTGCTCAAAACAGAGCAACACGGAGAAACTTCAGGCTGCAAAAGACAAGCAATAAAGACAGGAGGGCCTTCCTCCTCAAACCACCATCAGAACCATGCACCTGTGTGCACGCTGCAATAAAGTTTGTGGTTCTAGGAATAGAACATTTCAGGAGGACCAGGATCCTACTCATAGCTGCAGAGTGCAAAGCCGCTCACCTTGTTCAGAGGCCATCGATACCACAATAACACATCTTTAGGGACAACGGAAGTCCGACGGCGGCTGGCGATACCATGGCTCCAAGTTACCGCAGTCTCACAAGCATGTCGAAGAACTACGGTGGCCTTCAGGGACGCAAAACCAAACGCTACATGCTCTCTCTAGAGTCGGTTGGTTTTTTTCCGTTCTGTGCTACTGTGGAAACATGGCGGTGCAACGAAGAGGACTCGCTCCCTATGAAGATCTGAAGGACTCATGTGGGTCGTCATCCGAACATAAGATCAGACGTTCGATCCCCCGACTCCTCCAGCATTTCGAAGTGTCCTTGGGGCAAGACACGAAGTCCGCACCATCGGGGTATGAATGTGTGTGAATGACATGTAGCGTAAAAGCACTTTGAGGAAGACTAGAGAGGGGCTATACAAGTCCACTCACCATCCTCAGCTAACAAACACAATGATTATCATACACTCGTGAAAACATGATTAGGAAGCTCTGGGCCATAGTATGGGCCGTGCGTGAATTTAAACACTATGTGGGCCTTGCTGCATTCACCATCATATCGGACCATCGCCCGCTGCTGGCGCTCAGGAAAATGGCCATTGATAACGATCCTACAGGACGAAGGGGCCGGTGGGTTTTGGAGCTCGACCCATTCAACTGGACCATTATTCACAAAGATGGTTCACGCCACAAAAACACGGATGCCTTGTCTCGCCGGCCTGCGTCTCCGGATGCCAGAGACCAGGCGGGCTCGCTGTTGGATGTGTGTGCTGCAGGATCGGTGGTCGAATCAGAGCTGCCAGGGGATGAGGAGACGCTCATGGAACGGCGGCCGGCATATTCTCTCTGCCACAGCGACTCTGAGCTGCAGCTGTTGCAACGCGAGGACCCGGAAATTGGGGCGGTGTTGAGTTGGTTGGAGCGAAACGCAGTGAGACCACCTCGCAGACACCTGAGGGGGTCCTCACTCTGCCTCAGGAAACTGTGGACTGAATTCAACCATCTGTCCGTCATTGATGGTTTGTTGTGCAGGACTATACTCTCTCCGGCAGGGGAGAGGCATGTGCAGGTGGTGATCCCCTCATCTCTGGTGCCCGAGCTTCTTCAGCAGCTGCATGGGGGCCCAGCTGCTGCACACTTTTCCGCAGAGCGAGTTTGGGAGAAGGCCAGGCAGACCTACTATTGGCCCTTCATGTTGAGAGACATTAGACAATGGTGTGAACAGTGCAGAGCCTGCCAAACCCGCAGGGCCCCAGTTCCCAGACAGAGGGCTCCCATGGGAGGGTCCCAGGTTAGTCGCCCTCTACAGCGGGTGGCTGCAGATATCCTCGAGCTGCCGGTAACTTCAAGGGGGAACAGATATATATTGGTGGTGGATGACTATTTCACCAAATTTGTTAACCTGTATGTGCTGCCCAATCAGACTGCTCACACAGTGGCTCGCTGCCTGTTTGATGACTATGTGCTGGTGCATGGGATCCCTGAAGTCCTGCACAGCGACCAAGGCCGACAATTTGAGGCAGATGTGATTCAGAGCCTCTGCAAGTTGTTAGGTATCAAAAAGACACGCACTACCGCCTACAACCCTAAATCAGACGGTATGGTGGAGCGTCATAACCGGACTCTGATTGATCAGCTGGCGAAGATGCTGCTCTCGCATGGAGGTGAATGGGATGATTATGTGAAGCAGGTGGCGTTTGCCTACAACACATCCAGACATGCCAGCACTCATTTTACCCATTTCTTCCTCATGCACGGACGCGAGGCACGTGTTCCAGCTGATGTTCTGATTTCTAACAGAGTCGAGATTCCTCAGGGCTCTGGAGTCCTGCCGGAGTATGTGCCATCCCTGGTGGGGAGGCTGGAAAAAGCCTTCAGTGCAGCGAGGCTTCATGCTACAGAAGCTTATGAGAGACAGAAACTGTATCATGATGAGGATGTTTGCCATCGTCCTTATGGAGAGGGCGCGTTAGTGTGCCTTAACAACCCGACTGAGAGTCGCACCAAACTGGCGCCTCACTGGAAGGGCCCCTACAGGGTCGAGCAGCAGCTGGCTTCAGGCGGTGAGGCGGCCCTGACATACAGGATTGTCAACCCACTTGACCCGCTGGACCGGGCCCAGGTGGTTCACCATGATAGACTGAAACGGTACACTCTGCCCCTACCATCACTGGCTGTCGCTGACACATCACGCTCCCTCCCGGCCTCTCCTGAAGTGGGGGCTTCTCGGCCTCCTTGGAGGGGGGAGCAGCGTGTGCTAGGACGGTTGGACACTGGCCTTGAAGGGGGTGGGGCAGAGCCTGACCCTGTACGGTCTCGCGGGGGTCGTGTGGTGCGTCCCCCATTGCACCTCCAAGAATATGTTCTGTTTTGACTGTTGGTGGGTTGCCACCCGGGATATTAATCCGTGTGTGAATTAGCCGTTATAGTTATCATACGGTGTCATGTTTTGTTGTTTACCTTGCTATTTAGGGTGCCATTTGTAGTTTGGTTTACTCCTGTTAGCTATGGTCATTTGTTGTTGTCTCTCGTTGATTTGAGATTTTTGTGTAATTTTATATGTGTTTGCTGGTCACGAAACGGGGACGTTTCTAATTGAGGGAGGGACGTAGGCCTATGTAACAGACTGTCTCATGTTTGTCATTCTGGTGTTGACTGTTGATATGTTCCTTGAGGGTTGCCGTAGGAAAGGCGCAACTCCCGCCTTGGGCCAAAGGAGAAAACAATAATAAAGAGAGTAGCCGTGGGCTGATACAAGATGTCTAATCTCCCGGCTCCACTTATTACGGTATGATAAGTGCAATACATGAACCCAAGACGCTCGGTTACAATATCTATGAGGTTTAACTATAAATCGCGTGTTGTTTTGCTGATATCGTTCCCTCCCTCTCGTCTGCATTATCATATGCTCTTCTTTCACTGCACAGTTCCTCCCCCATCCCCTTTCAGCCGTTCCTCCCTGTATGAAGGCCTCCTCCCCTCCTCCCTCAGTGAAGGCGGCATCAAGTGAGATTAAGTGACTTTGTAAGTCATCAAGGCCGTGTCTTGTAATATTGATCTGGTATACAGGGCGAAATGTGGTGATCATTGGAGAAGTAATTATAAAGGGCCTCGGCTGCGGTCCTCCTCACTGTTTATCGGCGCGCTCATTAAAAGACATTGGCAGGCAGACGGGTCCCTATCTCTCCATTTGCCAGTTGACCACGCCGTAAAAGTCGGCGGGTCATGGCTCCCGGTTGTGCGATAAACAGCGAGCGCCAAATTGGAGAAGGACTGATTACGTCCCCGAGGAGATGTGTGTGATGAAGCCCACGGCTTCGTCCGAGCTGTCTGCTTCTATTTCATTGCAGCGCTCCGTCTCTCTTAGCCTTCCTCTGTTACTGCTCAGTTCACTTTGCCGTCACTCCGTCCGGCACCGTGGTTTGGACGTCAGTCTTCTCTCCTTCTCGCGCTCACTCTTTAATTAAGCACTCGATTTCAATCAGGAGGGTGATTGCCATCTTTTGATTGGTTTGACTGTGTTTACCTTTTCAAGCTGCTATTACCCTTCACAACATAACCTCATAAACAGGGTTAATCATTTTTGGTGTTTTTTTGATTTGTGAAATCACCTGTTGGACTTGAAAACAAAGATATATTTTGAAGGGACTAAGGGTTTAGCTACAGAGCTCCGGGAAATACTTCATGCTGTTCTCATACAGCTTTGGTAGCTATATCATAAATATCCCACGAAATAGATTTGTATGTAATCCATGTTATCGTGAACCAGAAATATTTGTGAATAGCACAATGACCCAAAGAGGACAGGTGGCTCAAACAATAATCCGTCTTTTCGGTTCGCGCGTGAAACGGGAAGTTAATGTTTGTTTCGTAACTTCAGTGCTTCCATAGTTATTTTAACCCAAACTACGATCTTTCCCTGAACCTAACTAAGTAGTTTCCTGTGAAGGAGGACGTTTATGTTGTATTGTACTGTATGCATGGAACGAGCAGGAAATGACAGGTGTTGCTAGACTTTTTCAGGAAAATGCAAGAGAAATAGGGAGTCGTCTTTTGTAAGATATCATACGATCCATTGTATGAGGATACGTTGAATAATAACATTAAGCTTTTTTGCATTTTTTTCCACTGTGGTTGCTGTGCTAATGTTTACTTTAGTTTGCTAATGGCACTAGCAAAACTAATGGTTAGTAGAAGTTATTTGCTACTTATCGTTACATTATGTAACTTTATAAGTTCCAGTTCTATCAAAAAATGAAGGTTGTATTGTTTCGCTTGCCGTTATTGGTGGAGGTCATGTGTCATGGACATGATACAATGTATTAAATATACGGTCATGATAAGTGTGGTAAAACAATACACTGCCTACTATAATACAGTGGCGTGTAAACATTATTTATTGATAAGGAAGCTCGATAAACATGTGATTTTCCACCATGGGTCCCAGCGCCTGGAGCTCTGCGGGGCACTATTGCCTCTGACAGTGTAGTTAAAGAAAGGAAACAAGGCAACATGTGTTTGTTGATCCGATGGTTTCTACGCACAGTTTTGGACAAATGTTTCATAAACGGACAGCCCAAATGGACCAAAAGTGTCCTATTTGGATGGTGTCCTCGCGCCATTGCTGTGGACAAGATGGCGGAGCGTGACAGTCACCGACCATCTGAGGGACGCATCGTTTTCTCTCCTGTCCTCCAGGTCCCAGTTCTCAGCAGTTCCTGATGACTTGGCAAATTAACTGATTATCACAATTGTAGTAAATAATTTCTGTCAGTAGATCAATTGACTAATTGTTACAGAACTATTGAAAAGAGATCATTCGTACCACAAACGAACCTTTGTTGTTTCCCTTAATTACGTCAATCCACTGTGATGGATGACTGAGCTCTAGTTTCTCCTCAGTCTCTGTTTTGTGAGCTATCTGTGACTTTTGGTACGGACCGATAGAACCTCTGCGGTAGCAAACAGAGAGGATGCAGGCTGAACCAGAGCCTCCTTCCCAGCAGCCCTGCTGTCAAACCCAGCTGCTCCTTAATAATGCACCTGCAGCAGAGCCAGTGAGCGGGGTCCCATCCTTAGCTCGCCCAGACGAAATAATGCCTCGGGGCGCTTCAGCAGAAAGCATCAATTAAACAGAGATAAATTCTCATGGCTTTTGTAACAAAGCTTTAATGCAGAGGTGTTTACCTTCATAGCAAAACATGGCCACGGGGCATACAGTTTTTTAATATATATAAAATGCATTAATTTAACCATGTTGCCTCAGAAATGACAAATAACAACAACATGAAGCTACTCTTTCAAAATCAAAGAATTAATCAGAGCACAAGAACGTTGCACCATCACAGCGCTAGATGTTTTTTGAATTTATGAACCATTCTCTAAAATCACCAGAGGGAGGCAAGTAGAAACAGCCGCTGTCCTGAAACAGCAGCTTAGCGATAGCCACATGGGTTTGGCCGATAATGTTGTTGCTTTTATTCTAGATGCATAAAGCTTAAACAAAATACTACTGATGGGGACGAAGCCCCCTTTTGCTTGTGGCGCCGGACCGAGGTGGCGAAGTGGCGGAGGTCTGGAGGAGGACACCGTGCCAGGGCTTAAAGAAGCAAACCAGCCATCCCAACAAATTCCAAAGAATGTACAATATGACAGAACATGAATAAATTAACTGTCAGGAACAATTGGAGCATGTCCATAAAAATGCTATGATTACTTTGGTTGTTTGTTTGTTAAAGAAAACTTACCCCAACTTAACTTTCCCTCTAATTAAAAATACATTTAAAAAACGACAAGCTCTACTTTGTAGAGAGCCAATTAGCCCTCGGAATTCAACTGTCATCCGCTGAGGTCGCAGTATTCTTGAGAGAGCTGGTCTCCCACAGAGCTTTATGCTGCTGTGTATCCCCTCCCTACCTGCTTTACTGCAGCTAATGAGCAAAGAGCCAGACAATAATCAGCTACACTGCTTTTCCTCTGATTATATTTGTGCAAGCCATGTTCTCCCAGTGCTTGTGAACAGAATGGACAGACTGGGATATTGTGCAGGTCAAGTAAAGGATCAGGGTGTTGAGGAAGATGGTAGTAATAGTATTTATAGTAGATATAAGTACATATAATTGCGTATTGAACTTGCATTTACTTTTACCCTCTCGATTTTGCCCTTTGATTTTCCCTGGTGCTGGAAGCTCCTTGTGCTTGTTTAACTCCTGTTACACTGCTGTGGGACAGCATTTCTCTACAGTGATGCTATAGAAGGTCCAGTGTGCAGCATCTAGGGGCAACTATTGTGTATGTATCAGAATAGTGTGTAATCACCTGAAGATAAGAATCATGGTGTTTTCGTCGAAGACTGTAGAAGTGGACCTCGTCATCGTGACATCACCCATTGGTTTGTGGACTGCCGTGATGAAGTCTCCAGTTTGCCATCTTGGATTACGGCCGTCGCCATGTTGTATTTTTTGGACGTTACCATATTTGGAATGTGGAGGAGTGACGTAGAGACGCCGTATACGTCTCTAATAGCGGCGGCAACCTGCCAATCACAATAAGCCCCGCCCTAAAGCATCCCCTGCTTTATGGTCTGTTTGACTCTAAACGGACCATAATGTACTAAATGAACATCATGCTGTATTGAAGAAGACTTGAAACTAGAGATTGAGACCATAAACTCATGTTTACAATGTTTACTGAGGTAATAAATCAAGAGAGAAGTAGAGTCATTTTCTCATAGACTTCTATACAACCAGACTTCTTTTTGCACCCGGAGGACCCTGCTGGTTGAGACACATGTAGGTACAGAGCCTCTAACTGAATGTTTGGCCCCTGAAGGCAGCCAAATAATGACATATTTTCACCTAAAAGTGTGTTATGGCAAATGTGTTATTCAAACAGTTGACACAGAGCAACATTATCAGAGTTTGTGCAACTGATAAATGTCCAATCATTTTTCCCTCTTAGGTGTGTTTTTGGTCTCCACCAGCTTCTGAGGGAAATATCTGTCTCGTTAGCTGCTGGATGCTCCACTGTGTTCACCAGCTAATCTCTAACTGTGTCTGTCTGCTGTTTGCTGCTGAGCAGGTAGAGTACAGTGAGTTTATCAGAGCCTTTTTCACTAAAAACAGCTGCCTGCTGCAGCAGAAAGACTGAACTAAAACACCAATCAATGCGCCACAGAGAGCTGAGAGGAACTGCAGAGTTGGTGGTTGTTGTCTGTGGGCCAGGAGCACCGCCTGTCATATCACACAAGTGTTTTTATCATGGAAGATTATCATATAGTTAGTGCTGCTTTAATAATCTGTTATCATGTGTGATAATAATAACCTAGATCATGTTACCTATTGGCTTCTCCTGCTTTTTTGGCACAAGACTGAAGTTGCTTGTTTCATGTTTGAAATGAAGGAAAGTTGATTTTATATTCTATCTATTGGTAACAATATTTCATTTATATGTATATATGCTTCGCTTCCCTCCCTGCTCCAATCCTCCTCGTCTACTTGCTGATAAAACACAATTTAAACCTCCGACCGGCTTTACTTTAATGGGTACGTGTAAACGCACATGTCCGAGTCATAATTATAACTGAGATTAACCTGAAAGCAGATGCAGGCCTCTCCACTTCAAACTGCTGGAAATCAATACGGAGCTGAAAAACAGAATCGCTTTCAACAGGCACCTGGATGATTGCATGTTTACACTGATTAGCAGAGGAGCGTCGATGTAAAGCGGCAAACCTGTGTAACGAGGTGATCCCTGCCGCTGATAGCGAGCGGACACGTGGACAGAGCTGGGTAATGCTGAGGTAAGCGGGTGGCCCGTGGCAGACGGAGGCTCTTCGTTGGTATGGAAATGGGGACTGCAGAGAGCAAAGTATGATAAGATACCGGACTTCCATGCAGAATACCAGGGGCTTTTTGGACATCTGCTGAGTGCAGTGCAGCTATCTGGCACATGGGAAATCAACGCGCACACATTATTACAGGCAACGTACGCGCGGCTCAGCGGTCATGTGTTTAAAGGAGAAATAAACCCTAAAGAGCAAACGAGATGTATGATGCCATCCATTTTGTTCCCCACGGACGACTGGCCAATTACAGCCACTGAGACGTCACGCTGAGACGTCACGTTGTCTTCGAGGTGGATGGTAAAGGTCAGGTGTCGACCCCCTTTGGATTTAAAGAGAGATGTTTTCCCCCTGCGCTGACATTCAACAGTCACACAGGCTGGAATCAAACAGTTGAGAGACCTGCTGCTCCGCTGACCGCTCCAGGAGCCCGCATTAGACCAGAGTCCTGACATGTTGCGTTGTCCGCCCTCACTGTGCCTTCAGCTCTCGCTCCATCCACCTACATGAATAACCCACAGCTGATCAGGAATTGAATGCAGCCACGTGTGCGCTGCGGACTGGGAGCATCAAGACGGTGCATTTGAGGACAGGGAGAAAATAAAATGAAATCATTTTAAGGAGGGAGAAAAGCTCCCATTATCTCTTTGTAGAAATAGCCAATAATATATACTTCATAGGCTACGCATTGCTACAGCTTGCTTGCCTTAAAGGAATAGACACAGCCGGTTAGCTTAGCTTAGCATAAAGACTGGAAGCAGGGGGGAAGCAGCAAGCCTGGCTCTGTCGAAAAGGGAACAAAATCCATCGAGCAGCACCTCTGAAGCTGATTCATTTACAAATCATGTCTCATGTGCTTAATCTCAAAAACTGGAATGTGAAAAACAACAATTTGCTGTGTTACAGGGGGTTTGTGTGTACAACAGCTTCCTGGCCGTGAGCAGTTGCCAGGTAACCAGCAGAGACTTTAGGAAGTTGCCCAGCTGGCGGATTCTCACATCTCTGAAAACACAAAAGCACATTTTCAAATAGGCATTATATCGATAAATCAACCGTGTATCCAAAATCTAAATTGTTACTTTCTTCCTGCAGAGATGTTAAAACTTAATCTGGTGACACAACAGACATCATAACAGTTATGAGCCTGGGTCAAATTCTGATGCATGCATTTCACTCGTAGGCCCCGTGAAGTCACCCATTGGTTTGTAGACTACGGTTTTAGAACCTTGAGTTCGGCATTTTTAGCCATCTTGGATTTTGGCCTTAACCATCTTTTAAGTGAATTGACATGATCATATTTTGACTGTGGAGGAGTGATTTAGAGACGCCGTATATGTCTTTGGTAGCTAAATGGACCATAATGTACTAAATGAACATCACGCTGTATTGAAGAAGACTTGAAACTAGAGATTGAGACCATAAACTCATGTTTACAATGTTTACTGAGGTAATAAATCAAGAGAGAAGTAGAGTCATTTTCTCATAGACTTCTATACAACCAGAGGAGTCGCCCCCTGATGGTCAGTAGAGAGAATGCAGCTTTAAGACACTTCCACCTTGGCTTCACTCGGCAGAACCGGAGGTTGACACCTGGTTTTCGTTAGCTTAGAATCAGCCGTTTATACCTACAGACAGAGCAGATCCTCTTCCCGGAGGCGGAGCAGATGCGCGAAACTAGTCTAACACCGCGCCAGGCAGAGGGTTCACTGACACACGGGGCAGGTTAGGACATCTTCATCAGGAAAAACTGCAACAACGTGATGTTTTCTTGTTCGCATTGCGTCCAGTTAGAAACACACTTCACTCAAACTGAAAGACAAGCAGCGATGTATGAATGTTATCAACTCGAAGTCGTCCTAAAAAGAGGCTTCATTCAATCTTGCCAAAAACAAAAAACAAACTCACCGATCTGCCTGTGTAGCAGCAGCTTAGCGGTGGAGAGGTACTGCAGTACTTCACATATATACACACGTATTTACACACATGCATCAAATGTGGAGCGATGCTAAAATGAGCACCTCCGGCGGTTTGCTCAAGGGCAACTATGCAGTGCAGTGCCGAGGAGGTAAACTGGCATCCCTCCAGCTGCCAGTCCATACTCCATACCTGGTCTGTGCAGGGACTCGAACCAGAGACGTCATCGAATAAAACATTTAGACGTAGATGTGGTTTTTTTATTGGCCCGTGATCGATGACCGTTTCAGTGCAGGAGAAAGCAAGAAAAGTCAAAAACACAGACAGAGAAAGACCTGGAGTGGGACGACACACAGAGAACATAAAGCAATAAGTAGCCTTTAATCCATACACCTTGTTGTATTGACCATAAAGACATGCAGTAGCACACAAAGTGTCTGAGTGGACTCTTCTGCTGGACTCCACGGTGCTTTCAGTTGTTTTTAGGGCTTCTCTGTCATCATTACTATGTCTACCCTCAAACACTCCACTGTTATCTGAGGAGTGTGAGGTTTTGTGCTTTGAGCTTCCTGTGCTTGCTCTATGTCTTCTTCATTGTCCTGTCACCCAATCACAGTGTTGAATTTGCTTCCTGGCGTATGTGCATTGTGCTCCTAGTTTGAGAAAAGGTAGTTCATTCTTTACTTCCTGCCTGTTGCTGTCTCTGCTTCTGGGTCCACCTGCCGGCTTCAAACGTGAGAAAATAAATGAACCATGAGCACATCTGATAGATTGAAAAAAAAGACATAGTTAATATTCTTCTATATCTGCTGTACTGCACACAAGAGGGCTGAAGAAACAAGACATATTAATAATATGTAGGCCTGTATGTATACCAAGCAGTGGTGGGCCGTCAGGGCCAGCAAAGCCTTCTCTGCTGGCCTAAACAGAATCACAAAGTTATATCTATTTTATAATTTAATAATTGTTCATAAACACACTACATGTATAATACATTTTTTCCCCATTATCTTATGTTCTCATTGCACAGCTACTGTCTTCCTCAGTTGCTCTGCTTCCAGTGCAGCTTGTTTTAAGTAGAGCTTTTATCCAATCAGATTTCACCTCTGTGTCTCTAAGTAAGAAGAGAGGCCCGAGGCCTGCAGACTCACAAGTGCATCCATGAGCAGTTTAAGTGAATGGGGACGATATTGTTGATTGTCATAGTCTTCAGTTTGACATGTTGGGCGTATTCTTTGACATGTCAGAGCCTTCTGGGTGGCCTACAAGTACGTCAGCATTAATGTGCGCTGTGATTGGTCAGTGGGCTAGCGTGACTGTTGTGAAGCTGAAGCTAGCTAGCAGAAGTTAGTAGTAAGAGTTCAAGTTGAAAGATATGTAAGAAGTTATGACATTGACATGACATTTTTAGTGTTTTGCTTGGTGTAGATTCTTCTTTTTTTTCACCTAGCTTTGTTTTTTAACACTCAATGGCTGAAGGAGGAGAAACGGATTTGGTGGCGGAGTTACTGGCAACGCCTTTCTGGAGAAGAACATTTCAGGAAAAGATGGACATCGTATCAAATGGTCGGTCAACCCCACAGCTACCAGCCCTGACCCAGCATGGAAATGGATTTGTACCAACGGTATTCCTGGCTGACAGCGTCGGAGAAGCGTCGCACATAGTATGGCTAAGAATGCGTTTTATTTGCGACTGAGCGTCTTGGTGTTTGGAGCTACGCTACGCTAACCTGAGGTGGCTAACCAAGGCAGCAACACGACACTATAGCAGGCAGCACACGTACAAGCTACGGTGCTTTTGAAAACCCGAGTGGATCTACAACTCAACGAACACGTTCGCAGGAGGACCTCTGGCTGTAACTGAACCGCACCGATGTTCTGTACAACCGCGTTATTAAACTCTTTGAAATCAAAGAAAGGAGGATGGACTTTGTCTGTAAGTGAGCAGCAGCTTTGGTAAGTGAAGTGCTTTTGTGTTTTAACCTCTGCAGTAGTGTTACTACCGTGTTCATTTGTCTATGGTGTCGTTTTTATGATATGGTTAATATTGTTCCCTCTGATGTGAATAATATTTGAATGGTTCGTGCTCTTCAGTGTGCGGTGGAATACGTGTTTTAGCGCTGCAGTTTTACTGGATTGATTTGTTGCTTTGTTGTCATATAAATATATGTGACTGGTTCTTGTGAGTTTGTTCTTGTCATTGTGTTAATTACATTGATTTTGACTATTTGCATTGTCCGTTAATGACGAAGCATCCCGTCATGCACGTATTCATGTATCTGTTTTCTTTAACAAAGCAAGAATCATGGTCTGGAGAAATGGGGATTGTGTGGCGATTGCTTTAGCCTGTTTGAATCAGTAGGAACAGCTAAACGCTGCGGGGAGAGTTTTCAGCGAGTGTGCTGCTGTTGGTTTTCCTGCTAAGCTAGTTTAGCATAGTGTGCATCCCAGAACACACGTGGCTCATCAGAGTACAATGTTGTTCTTCTGCGGTGGGAGTGTCAGACAGCACGTTGTCTGTTACTGTTGTCTGTTGGGTTGCCATGTTGAGCGCAATGGCTCCACCGAAAGAACATATTTCCCACAATTTAAGCTTCTGCTTCAATAGTAATATTCAAACGTATTGTTTGGTTTCTAAGCCTCGTACCGAACGGTTTAATATGAATACGTGTATTGTTACACCCCTAGAAACAAATAACCGTAGCTGTGGCGTCATAATGAGGTTATTAGGAGGTGGTTCAACTCTAAAAGGACAGCACTGAAGGCCCAGCTATAAAATGCACGGCCCGCCACTGATACATGCCAGTAAAACCTTGGCCTCACAGAATGAACCCTGAAAAACTGTCCGTTAGTGGAACCTCGTTGCTGAAGATTAACACACAAACTAAATGAGAGAACCAGAGGGAGAATATACTTTTTTTGTTCCTGTTTCATTGTGCTGTTCCCCTACAGCTCAAACGTGTCTATTCTAGTGAAACACCTCCCTCTTGTGTTCAGCTTCAAAACTGCATCGTGTGGATGAAACATGTGGATCAGCCCCTGATGACTAAAGGGCTCCAGTGTCTCATGAAGCAGGATGAGGAGTTAAACAGTCTTACTTCACCAAATCTTAGCATATTTTCAGTAAAGTCTGTTTATGTCTGACCCACGCTCCCGTGGAAACGTGTCCCTATACACGAGATAGTTCTCAAGTCCACATACACATCTGCAACATGTGTAGTAATGAAGGGCTTATTCTAATCCAATGAAAACATAGTTATGATTACTACATTTAAGTTCTGCTAATAGAGCCCCTGAATGATGTTCTTAATGTCATGTGGCCTCTTGCACATATTACATTTCAGAACTTAACCAAACACATTTTACAAGTTGCCTTGTTAGAGTCTGAGCTCACCTGTGTACAAACCAGGTCGCTGTGAGTGGTCTTCTGCTTTGTTCATGGCAGTGGATTTGTTCATCTTGCTGTGCATCAACTATTATTGGCTGTGAACATCTCACTTTTGTCTTCACATGTCCGTTTGTCTTCAGTGGGAATCGATGTGATCTGTGCTCTGTGTCTGTGTTTCAAAGTCATGAATAATAAAGCAGACGGGACTTTATTCACATCTGCTTTGTTTGTCTTTAAGAACGTGATGAATTCTGGTTTGGTTCTTTACGCAGCTGAGCAGAGACAAAACACAGAAGCCCTATCCGGTTTATTTTAAGCAACTGTAATGACGCATTGTGTCCAGCAGATGGTGCTAAACATGCACTGCATGGACAGGGAGGCCTGTGGCTCTGGTCTCCACACAACACTGTTCTTCCAGCTTGAGCCTTCATTGTGTATTTAGATGATTTATTCCCGTACACAGAGCACCTGAACTCAACCCAGTACACCTTTGCAATGGTTTCCAGTAGAAAGACAAATATGATTCAGAGGCAGAAGATGAGCAGCTTTATTGTTAGTTTAGTTGACCAACAGAGCTAGAAGAACTTCTTAAGCACCAAGATGATGCCCTCAGGTATAATAATTAATAATGAATCAATAAATACAAATATCAACACAACTAAATTTGATAAGCTGAAGTCACACATGAACATGAACATGTTACACTGTGAAAAGCAGATTCAAAATCATTAAAGCAGATAGAAAGTGACTTTAAAGTAACTTAAGAGCTTTAGCACTCATTATGAAATAATGCAGTCTTACAGTGTATGAAGTAAGCTGCAGTGATGAACAGCATGTCAACTGGTCAGCGGCTCTACCTCCAAACAATCTACTGTTGTCCCGCTGATTTAACAGCAAGCCTCACGTCCATCCTGGTCCTTTTAAAAAAAATAGAACTATAAACCCAAAAGTCAAACTAGACTGACACCCATCACCTGCCACACAGTCGCCATGGTAATCTGTCTCACCCATACGCATTATCCTCATCGCTGTGCTGCAGTAACATACGACGGCGTGGATCAGAGGAGAATCGCACGGGTCACTGAGCACTCCGTCTGCATGGAGAACCATTGAGTGGGACCAACTACGGGTGCTGCATCAAAAGCAAAATACTGTGCAGCAGTACTCAACTATCACATACAGGCAACACACCGACAAATAACAGACTGTAGATGAAATGATGTATTCCTAATGAAGAATATGAGTGTTTGAAGCATAAACTATTGTGACCACAACCACGGGTCCCAATCTTTCCCCGTGATGTGGCTGGTGTGACAGACAGGGTTTGCCCCGTACAGTAATATGTCTCTAAAATAAAATAAATAGGAGAATGTTGAAACAGAAGATTTTCCAGGACATTTTAATTTTCCTCTAACTTTCAATGAAATTTGAAGAACTGAAAAACAAGTGTTTTCCAGGACGTGTGGGAGCACCGATAACTTTAACAATTCTTCCACGAGTCAAAGCCGCCACATGAGCTACAGCTAATCAGAAGCAGCACGAGTCTACAGAGACTCAGCAGAATAAGAACTACAAATCCGTACTTCAAGCAACTCAGTACTGCTTTAACATAAATGCAACATGGAAAGGTTAACAAATAAATGGTTCAAAATGAAGCAGCAGGAGATGTATGCTGACTTTTATACCCCACTATGACATCGTCAGGGTTATTTCCTCAGTCGTGGCCACAGCAGACGGAGCGCCTCATGACGACCTTTGTGTGTCACATTGGTGGAGTGTTCCTGACAGTGAGCAGAGTGAGACACACGCTGACCTTTGAACCTCTGAAATCACTATGATGAGCAGATGAAGCTTCATGCAGCCTAACAGACGTTCTGCAAACACCAAGTCATTTTATTTGTCTTCAGGAGTTCTGCTTATGTTTTCTTTGCACAGCACATCTTGTACAGAGCTAAAATAAGGAACACCAGTTTCACAGTCCATGTGTGTGTGTATGTGTATGTGTATATATATATATATATATATAGATATAGATATGTGTGTGTGTGTGTGTAGGTGTCCCGAGTCCCTTTTAGGAGGTCCAGCGCATCCAGGTCACCTTCATGCGGTCCCAGACGGCGCCTAACGAGTCGTAGGCGGGGCGCACATCCAGGATGGAGAACTGGTAGTTCTCCTTGTTGATTTCTCCGTCGTAGTAGTCGATGACGTAGCGCACCTCCTTCCCACAGCGGTCGATGATCCAGTCGTGGCGGTCGAAAGGCAGCTCATAGCTAATGAGGAGGAGAAGAAGAGATGAATCCACTGAAATAAGACGGCGCTTGTATTTCATCCTCAGTGCTTTTTATCAGTCTCAATAGATGTTGGTGTCTCTGGTGTTCAGCAGGAGGAAAATAGTTTCCACAAGAAACTGCTCCCAACACAGGCTGTGGATTATCTTTAGCATCAGGTCATTGATGTTGTTGTTACATTGGAGAGAAGGCAACTCACACCAAAAACAATCCACTTTATATTTTGGGGTGGACTGTCCCTTCAAAGCAGCATCACACATGTGAGCCCGACATCCTTCCAGACCAGCGACTGAATGTATGCATCTCTTGTTTTCGTCTTACAGGTGCAACGATGTTTCTATGTTAAGAAATAAATAAAAAGGCCACATTTTAAGTAGAACACACCAACTTCTCTACACTGAACCATGTCTAATGATGCACCGTTTACCAAACTTCTCACTTTCTTTGGACATGAATCCACATCTTCATCCCTTTTGTTCTTCTCTAACAGGATTTTTGATCCATGTTACATAATGATGACACTGCTGCTGATAACAGAGTAACTAAACCCCCACCTTCTTCTGTTCAGCTGAGAACCAATGTATACGGTATTCTGTGGTGTGGTTGATGGATTCAGGTCGTTATCTTTTTAGCACAAACTATTTCTATTCTACAGATTGGGCTACAAATATTGTTCAACTGCCCTCTATGTCTTATGTTGCTATTGGCTGATCTCAAGGCAGATTAGCAGATGGCGTTTAGCATAAGCTAGCTGAAAGGTTAACGGCTACCATGAAGGGTAATTTAATAACATTTAAGTCTGGCTACATGTAGACGTAACGTAGACCAGAGCCGGCAAATCAAGCGGTGCTTTTTATGTTCTGTAACTGTAGCATTGAATCATGGTGGGATTAGCAAGCTAGCTAGCGCACCGCTAAATGTGTAGAATTGAACAACTTCAATGCCTCATCCACACCCTCTTATCACTATCGCCAGATAATCAGTCAATAACACTGAACCACCACATGTTGCAATGTTCCGACGGCTTCATTTCACGTCCACAGATTGTAACGCTACACTGGTTACAGAAAACAGTCGGTGGATAAGGAGCTCACCCCATCCAGTGGCGGAAGCGAGCCCTCGGTGAGAACTCTTTGGCTTTACCACCGAACCTCTTCAGGGTCGGCCCACATGGACATTCACTGCAGGACAACACGAGACACAGTCCTTAATAACAGGACGACTTTGTAAAACTATATAAATATGTATATCCGACTCTGAACATCATAAGAATTGGTCTCAGATGAATGGAAAGCTGCACATCTGTACGGTGTGTGAACTCACCCTGCGTGCAGCGCCTCCCACTTCAGGATCTCCTGCCAGGCCTGCTCGTTGTTCGTGTTGTGGATTTTTATGATGTTGGTCATATCTTTAGCGCCGAGGTCATCCTCACGCCAGCGCCACCTGCAGAGCGAACAAGACCGTTAGATCACATTCAGAACCCGCCCAGAGTCTCCGCCCCCTCCACACCGCTGCCTCCTTTCAGCTTGAGAGTGAGACGCTGTAATCATTAAAGCTTGTAGTATATGCACACTGAGCATTGAGCCAATTAAACATTAAGATTAGATTTTATTTTAAATAAAAATGGACCATGAGAATTCTATTTGAATCAGCTGAACAGTCACATTCTACTGCGTCTTATTGTGGGCAACACTTACACACAGACAGCTTTGGCAACGTTAACCGAACCATGCTAGTCAGGTTAGCCTCTGGGTGAGTCATGTAGCTCATATGGTGAACGTGTACGACTGGTTACCACCACGCGGTTATCAGCCGTCTTAGTTAACCAGGTTCTCTTCATCAGGCATCATGTGCACTTTACCATAAGAGGAGGCGTTTGGCATCATTTCACTCTTCTACCACACAAACCCAATCACGTGCTTCCATCAAGAGGAACATGTTATAATGGAGAGCTATGAGGAATTTAAGAAAATGATGACAATAGGAGCAACACTGATGCTGCAAACAAGGCAAGAGAGGTTAGTTAATATCTATTTTATCATTTTATGCACTCATAATGTCCACCGTTCATTTCTACAGCCGCACATTCTGCAACACTTACATTTTAAACCTGATGCACGTCATGCTCAAGAATTACACTTCGCTCTGAACGTGGAAATCTCTTTAGTTTTTGGCCAAATATTGATTGATGATTATCGGTGCTGTGACAGACAGGAAGGGGGAGACGACATAAATGGCAGCAGCAGTTGAGAGGAGGGCAGAAGTCTGGAGTAAATGCTCCAGATAAAAAAGAAACTCTGCGTTCAGAGGGAGGATAGAAGTCCACAAGAAAGAGAGAAAGCGCTCCACTGGGCGGGGGAGATGTGACGAGCTCACCTGCAGACTTTTGTCATTAGACAATGTTTGTGCCTTTCAAATTCAGAATCAATTAAAAACTATATTGAATTACTCTCATTGCCAGCCTGGGAGACACAAATGTGAGTCTCTAATGAAGAGTATGAGGAGATGTTACTTGCTGGGAAACCCCAAACAGCCTGTGCTACGTTACTGCGCACGTGCCCGGTGATGAACCGGCGTACAGAAGTCACTCATGGACTGACCCTTTCCGCAGCATGGCGTTCCAGAACATCTGCTCAGACGGGTAAACCCAATTCTTTTCCGCGTTGTGACGGGGAATGGTGGACTCCTCTCTGGCCAGGTGGAGGGCGAAGGGCTGGTCTTGAGCTGGTACTTGGTTAGGAGGAGGCATCTGCACACACGGGCAGGAGAGACGGCTCACAACACGATACACACTCAGTCGTTCAGCACTGCAAATGTTATCCTTAGCTCATCGCTCCAAGACGTTGAACCTTTGTTAACTGTTAAATGGTGCTTTAGTCAAAAGACAGATCACACATTGATCTGTTTCAGCTTAGCGTTCATACTATCACTCCCTGCTCTGTCCACCCAGCACCCACTCCCCATGTTCCTCCACGCAGGTGGTGCACTTACCATGTTAGCTGGGTCGATGTCACTCTTCGTGCCTTCTGTAGCTTTCATGGGACACTCCACAAAGTCATAGGCCCGGTCCTGGTGAACTGGACCTGCTGCCGCTTGGTGCATCGGACACTCCGCCGGGGGAGACGCTACAGGAAACAAGAGCACCTGATTGAGGCATAGCGGGTACCAACCCCAGACAGTACTAGCTTAAAACCTTCAACAATACGAATGTTGAAAAGATGGGACCGAGTGCAGCGTTGTCTTGTTCCAGTTCTGATTGTAACAGCTCTACTGATGCAACAAATAGTTTGTTATATTTTGATTTCAAGGTGCACATTTTGCTGTTTGCTGGCCCTACTTTTGTAATGATAAGGGCTGCATTCAGTGGAAGCCAATGGCCAAGAATTCGTTGACAATCTCTCAAAATAGTTGCCAATGGCAAGCGTTACCGCCGATCCCCGAGTTGTACGTTTGCGAGGCAACATCAGGGAGCATTGGCACAAGCCACTGAAACAAAACCAACCTGCAACTTATCCCATCAGTGCCTCCAGGAAATGTATTCGCTAAAGCGGTACAGGCATGTCACAAATAACTGAACAGGCCAGCATGGACTTTAATGTTGATACCTTTCACAGGCTGAGCTTGATGCATGGGACACTCCGCAGGTGGAGACACTAAGAGAGGCACACACAACAAAATGCAACGTGTTAACATCATTTCACCAACTATAGGTAAAAAAAAAATAAACAATGTTTTGTTAGCACCTTTGACAGGCTGGGCTTCTTGGTGCATGGGGCAGCCCTGAGGGGGGGTGGCCATCATGGCCTCTGCCCGGACTGTAGGAGCAGCAGGTGTGGACAAGGAGGCTCCCATCCTGCCCTATCAGATGTGGACACACACACACACAACACTCTTAATGTCAGATGAACTGGTAAGGGTAACTGGTGGTAGGCTAATCACAGGAGCTAGCTCACTGGATGTAGTCTGCAGCACCGTGAGTCAGAAACAGTCCAGCACTGAGCTGGCCTGCACATCCTCTCATTGTCAAGGACTCCAGGAAAACAGAAACACCGTGTCCAACCTGTATTAAACACGAACGTTTCTGATCAACCAGCCATTGGAGCCACATCGATGGAGGCAGACATGTAAAGAATGAGCGCTAACGTTACGTCTATAGTTATCAGGTCAGGTATGTCAAAGTGCCTTTACACTTAAGGGAATAATATCATACATTGTGATAAACGTGAAGTAGTTCAGTCGAAGGAATATTTTCTTAAAGTGAATTCCAAAGGCTAACGCACATAAGATATTGATGTTAACGGTCAGAATGTCTGAACAGCCTGACATGTGATCCGACCAGAAGTTATCCTTGATTAACCTCACGGTGAATGTTAGCATCAAAGCTAACGCAGTAACGATAGCTAGTAGCCTGGTTCCAGACCCCTGGACCCCCCCCCCCCCCCCCCAACATCTCAGATGTATTCAAATACTATGGCATAATGAAGTGAAACGAAATGTCAAATCAGTCTGACAATCAGGCGATAGCGGTACTAACGTTAGCTAACTTAGCTACTTTCATGTATCGTTAGCTACCCAGCAGCTATGCTAACGTTAGCCGACATGTTTACAGTCTTATTTCTACTTTAACGTCCTTTAAACAAAGCACGTTAACAATACATGCAGGTTGCCTCTTTCTCTCTGTCTAGTGTCATTATCTACAGTATGGTGCGAACAGACCAAGAGCGAGATAAACACCTGACTCACCTGTAAGAGAAGTCAGCACAGAGGCGTCTGGTGTCGGTTTGCTATCCCAATGTCAACGAGCAGGACACGTTACTGTGGGTTATGTGTGCAGTACGTACACCAAGTACGTCATCACGCTGCATTAGACAACACGACGTACACATTTGGTAACATGTGGGTGATATAACAAGAGCTGCATCATTACATAGCAATGCGATAACAACGCAAAGGTCTCCCTCCTCATATGTAATGAGCCCATAGTTGTCAATATTCAATATTGTGCTTTGAGACTGTGATGTTTCTGATATTTTGTCCATCTCCCTTTACTTGTGGTTATATCAAATATAAAGCCAGTGAGTGATCTGTACAACCAAAGAGGACATGTGTCTAAATGTCCTGTCTTTAGAATAGACTGGTAATAACTGTAGCGCGTGTAATAGATAATATATCTTGGACATTTTATTGGGCTACAGAATAACAGATGCTAAGGATAGATGTAGTTATGCTGTGCACAAGCAAACATCCTACGTTTAGTACATGTAGGTAACTGAAGGTGTCTCTGTTCAGAGCACGTTGCACACCACTCTACTATTCCTGGGGTTAAACCACAGAAACACAAGTGTATAGCTTATAATGATGCTATGAGGATATCACTAGAGACCTAGAGGGTGCAGATGCTTGTGGTTACAAACTGTTCTAAGACATCTCATGTTAAAATTTATTTGCCTACTTCATGAGCCTGAAAATGAAATCCTCTCGGGCTTATCATACATAAGTATCTACTGCAGGCTACCAGTCACGGCATTATAGTTGTCTCTTTGTAGGACACTGATTTCTATTCTATTTAAACCCTTATGTGTTATTGGGCTTTTGTTTATAAAATGTCTTGACTTTTTTCTGAGTCTGTAATAACGTTTTAATTGATTGATTGATTGATTGATTTACCAGGGACAGTGCGCATTAATCAACATTTCAGTTTCCACCTCAAAGTAAATGTGCCACAGTTAGTTAGAGAGCTAATTATCTAGTCCCTGGGCAGGTTATTACAATTTAGTGGCCTAATATCAGTACAATGCTACAGCAAACTGTAGTAAACCACTGTAGAGCACAATACAACACAGTACGTTACAATACAATAAAATACATAAATGCATTACAAAGGTAGCACATACATGTGGGAACGAAATATGAAACCCTCCTTTTACTACACACCAGCCTTAATAGGCCCCAAATGGTTATTTTTTGTAGAGTCTATCAGTCTAATACCATGAAGTCATAATTCTATATCCTAATTACTGGATTCAAATGTACAATACTTTTTAGTACTAATACCAAATCCATGTCTTTTTTATATATGACACTAATCACTGCTGGAGTTTCAAAACTTGGTTCGTCCTGTGGTAGCGGTGTTTGTCCAGTAGAGGGCGCCAAAATCCCGTCTGAAGTTTACACTTTGTCATTTACGGTATTTTAAGATAAGATAATAAGATAAGCCTTTATCATTATTTAAAAATGTTGTGTTAATATTCATATTAATATTATTGTGTACTTTTGTATTTTGATGCTCTGGCAACATTGTTTTTTTTTGTTTTTACTGGTATGCTGATAAATTGAATTGAATTGAATATTAGTCTGGCATTGGGGGGGATTTGCAGTATTACAGCAGCAACGGTGATAGTGCAACAACAACAATAGGCATCAGTAAAAAACCAAACAAGTATAATAAATTAGTAAGTAAACAGTAAAGATATAATAAATAATAACAGTAAAATATATATATATAATCGTAGACTGAATGAATAATTTAGTTTGTCATATGAAATAGGAAATATGAAAGGTTAATATTGTGTAGAATATTGATATTGCACAGTGGTATAAATTGATATTGCAGATGAATGAGTTTCTTGTGTGGCTAACACACTGCAGGTGAAGCAGACTGTTGCTGAAGGAGCTTCCCACTACTGTCAGAGTGTCCTGCATGGGTTAGGAGATGTTCCCCATCAGGGATGATAGCTTAGCCATCATTCTCCTTTCTCCCACCACCTCCACTGGACCGGGGACCCAGCAGACCACTTCACAGAAGACGGCTGATGCACCACAGAGTCGAAAAAAGGTCCTCAGGAGGTCTCCCTTCCCTCCAAAACCCTTTTTGCAGAGTGTTTGTGTTGTCTGTGTCCGGTTTATTGTTCAGGTGAACACCAGGTACTCTCAATGTCCCCCTGGATGTTCACTGTTTATACCTACGGTCACCATCTTCAATCCCACGCTCTTTTTCTTCTGCCTCCTATATCGCCTAGTTTCATTCACTTTACCAAGACAGGGCAACGTATTCAACAGAGAGAAAAAACGAAGAAAGAAGATGATTTTAATGAAAAAAGCAGACCATTGTAAGTCCCACAAACAAGTGTCACTACAGTAGAAGTGACCTCTCTGATTCTCTGGTGCGGTGACCTCTGACCTTGAAATTCCTCAATCTTGGTCCAGCAGTCAAATTCTCCTGAATTAAATGTATTCTAACTGCAACTGAAACAGTTAAAGTGATTCTTATAGTCTGTTATCATTGTGTACCTCTGTATTCATGGCCTTAAGGTGGTACTACTCATTGTATATGGAGGTTTGTTGACGTTATTTCGTGAAAAGCAGGTTAGATTTGATTTGTATTTAATCTTACTCATGTTTTTTTTCCAATGCTCATCTATTGTCAACCAGTTGCTTCTTTTTCTTTCTTTTGTTGTTGTTGTTAGTGCCCCGGGAATCTAAGAAATATATTAAAAAAACAAAAGCATTACAGAATTATTAAAATGAACAATAATGATATTGGGTCCATTGCTTTTTCTTTTACGAGATGAGACCATTAAAAGGTTAAAGGTCCTTATAATTGGATATTGCTCTGTAGAAATATACAAATTTACAATGAATCAATGAGGTGACCACAGCTGATCAACACATTCCATGAGTTTTATCACAGAGTTTACCACCCTGTTAAACATTAATTGTTCGTGTTTTCTACTTTTATGAGAATTTTCCACAAAGTTCAAAATGCTTGCAATTCATAGCTCTATTGTGCTTTTGTACCTTTGTGGTTGAGAACACCCACACTGACAACAGACTGAACATTGAGGCATCACTTAAACGCCAATGGTTATTGCTTTGGGTTTGGCTCAATTAGTTCTTTGTGTGTGTAATTAATCTGAGTTCTTGGTGCGCCTGGAATGAAACTCAACCACAGCAACAGTCGCCTCCAAGTGTTCGGGTGGAAAGTGGTGAAGCTGTTTGTTAAAGAGTTCTAATATTCAAGATAAATGCTATCTACGACCGTAACATTTGAACACCTTGTCGTTCCACCAAACAGTTGAAGTTTTCCTCATACCTGGACTTTTTTCAATCCTCAACGAGTGACTGAACATTTCAATCACAGACCAAATCCCTGAAAACCTCCAAGGCTGCGATTCATTAAAAGTATGTGAAACGCAATGCCACGCTCACTGATTAAAACCTGGCTTATCATGCAGGTCGCTTCATTCATGTTGAACATATTGAGGCGGAAGAGTTTCCTAATTGTTTCCTGAACCCCGGCACATATACAAGACACACACAGCAAGATAGTATCAGGAATGAAACTATTATCAAAGGTTGCCACTTTGCCTAAAAGACCCCTCTGGAGATCTGACAGAAATCCACTAAACATGTGTGTCAGTGGAGGTGCAGCCCATTAAATCTATTTGTGAATGTATATTCTCATGCTTCCATGTCTGATTGTGATTTCCCCACAGCTGTGATAAATATTGCTGTGATGTTATTGTAGTCAAAGTTTTTTATAATTCCCTTCAACCCACACACACACCGTGATAGTCTTTACTTGGGACTTACCCATGTTGACTTGTGACTTGTTAGTCTTCACTTGGGACTTACCCATGTTGACTGAGGACTTGATAGTCTTTACTTGGGACTTACCCATGTTGACTTGTGACTTGTTAGTCTTCACTTGGGACTTACCCATGTTGACTTGTGACTTGTTAGTCTTCACTTGGGACTTACCAATATTGACTTGTGACTTGTTAGTCTTCACTTGGGAGTTACCCATGTTGACTTGTGACTTGTTAGTCTTCACTTGGGAATTACCCATGTTCACTTAGGACTTGATAGTCTTCACTTGGGACTTACCCATTTTGACTTAGAACTTGTTAGTCTTCACTTGGGACTTACCCATGTTGACTTGTGACTTGTTAGTCTTCACTTGGGACTTACTCATGTTGACTTAGGAATTGATAGTCTTCACTTGGGACTTACCCATGTTGACTGAGGACTTGATAGTCTTCACTTGGGACTTACCCATGTTGACTTAGAACTTCTTAGACTTCACTCGGGACTTACCCATGTTGACTTAGGACTTCTTAGACTTCACTCGGGACTTACCCATGTTGACTTAGGACTTCTTAGACTTCACTTGGGACTTACCCATGTTGACTTGTGACTTGTTAGTCTTCACATGGGACTTACCCATGTTGACTTAGGACTTGATAGTCTTCACTTGGGACTTACCCATGATGACTTGGGACTTGATAGTCTTCACTTGGGACTTACCCATGTTGACTTGGGACTTGTTAGTCTTCACTTGGGACTTACCCATGTTGACTTGTTAGTCTTCACTTGGGACTTACCCATGTTGACTTAGAACTTGTTAGTCTTCACTTGGGACTTACCCTTGTTGACTTAGGACTTGTTAGTCTTCACTTGGGACTTACACATGTTGACTTGTGACTTGTTAGTCTTGACATGGGAGTTACCCATGTTGACTTGGGACTTGATAGTCTTCACTTGGGACTTACTCATGTTGACTTAGGAATTGGTAGTCTTCACTTGGGACTTACCCATGTTGACTGAGGACTTGATAGTCTTCACTTGGGACTTACCCATGTTGACTTGTTAGTCTTCACTTGGGACTTACCCATGTTGACTTGTGACTTGTTAGTCTTCACATGGGACTTACCCATGTTGACTTAGGACTTGATAGTCTTCACTTGGGACTTACCCATGTTGACTTGGGACTTGATAGTCTTCACTTGGGACTTACCCATGTTGACTTGGGACTTATTAGTCTTCACTTGGGACTTACCCATGTTGACTTGTTAGTCTTCACTTGGGACTTACCCATGTTGACTTTGGACTTGTTAGTCTTCACTTGGGACTTACCCATGTTGACGTGGGACTTGCTAGTCTTCACTTGGGACTTACCCATGTTGACTTGTGACTTGATAGTCTTCACTTGGGACTTACCCATGTTGACTTGTTAGTCTTCACTTGGGACTTACCCATGTTCACTTGGGACTTGTTAGTCTTCACTTGGGACTTACCCATCTTGACTTGTGACTTGTTAGTCTTCACTTGGGACTTACCCATGTTGACTTGTGACTTGTTAGTCTTCACTTGGGACTTACCCATGTTGACTTGTGACTTGTTAGTCTTCACTTGGGACTTACCCATGTTGACTGAGGACTTGATAGTCTTCACTTGGGACTTACTAATGTTGACTTAGGACTTGATAGTCTTCACTTGGGACCTACCCATGTTGACTTGGGACTTGTTAGTCTTGACATGGGAGTTACCCATGTTGACTTGGGACTTGATAGTCTTCACTTGGGACTTACTCATGTTGACTTAGGAATTGATAGTCTTCACTTGGGACTTACCCATGTTGACTGAGGACTTGCTAGTCTTCACTTGGGACTTACCCATGTTGACTTGTGACTTGATAGTCTTCACTTGGGACTTACCCATGTTGACTTTGGACTTGTTAGTCTTCACTTGGGACTTACCCATGTTGACGTGGGACTTGCTAGTCTTCACTTGGGACTTACCCATGTTGAATTGTGACTTGATAGTCTTCACTTGGGACTTATCCATGTTGACTTGTTAGTCTTCACTTGGGACTTACCCATGTTCACTTGGGACTTGTTAGTCTTCACTTGGGACTTACCCATGTTGACTTGTGACTTGTTAGTCTTCACATGGGACTTACCCATGTTGACTTAGGACTTGATAGTCTTCACTTGGGACTTACCCATGATGACTTGGGACTTGATAGTCTTCACTTGGGACTTACCCATGTTGACTTGGGACTTGTTAGTCTTCACTTGGGACTTACCCATGTTGACTTGTTAGTTTTCACTTGGGACTTACCCATGTTGACTTAGAACTTGTTAGTCTTCACTTGGGACTTACCCATGTTGACTTGTTAGTCTTCACTTGGGACTTACCCATGTTGACTTGTGACTTGTTAGTCTTCACTTGGGACTTACTCATGTTGACTTAGGACTTGATAGTCTTCACTTGGGACTTACCCATGTTGACTGAGGACTTGATAGTCTTCACTTGGGACTTACTAATGTTGACTTAGGACTTGATAGTCTTCACTTGGGACCTACCCATGTTGACTTGGGACTTGTTAGTCTTGACATGGGAGTTACCCATGTTGACTTGGGACTTGATAGTCTTCACTTGGGACTTACTCATGTTGACTTAGGAATTGATAGTCTTCACTTGGGACTTACCCATGTTGACTGAGGACTTGCTAGTCTTCACTTGGGACTTACCCATGTTGACTTGTGACTTGATAGTCTTCACTTGGGACTTACCCATGTTGACTTTGGACTTGTTAGTCTTCACTTGGGACTTACCCATGTTGACGTGGGACTTGCTAGTCTTCACTTGGGACTTACCCATGTTGAATTGTGACTTGATAGTCTTCACTTGGGACTTACCCATGTTGACTTGTTAGTCTTCACTTGGGACTTACCCATGTTCACTTGGGACTTGTTAGTCTTCACTTGGGACTTACCCATGTTGACTTGTGACTTGTTAGTCTTCACATGGGACTTACCCATGTTGACTTAGGACTTGATAGTCTTCACTTGGGACTTACTCATGTTGACTTGTGACTTGTTAGTCTTGACATGGGAGTTACCCATGTTGACTTGGGACTTGATAGTCTTCACTTGGGACTTACTCATGTTGACTTAGGAATTGGTAGTCTTCACTTGGGACTTACCCATGTTGACTGAGGACTTGATAGTCTTCACTTGGGACTTACCCATGTTGACTTGTTAGTCTTCACTTGGGACTTACCCATGTTGACTTGTGACTTGTTAGTCTTCACATGGGACTTACCCATGTTGACTTAGGACTTGATAGTCTTCACTTGGGACTTACCCATGTTGACTTGGGACTTGATAGTCTTCACTTGGGACTTACCCATGTTGACTTGGGACTTATTAGTCTTCACTTGGGACTTACCCATGTTGACTTGTTAGTCTTCACTTGGGACTTACCCATGTTGACTTTGGACTTGTTAGTCTTCACTTGGGACTTACCCATGTTGACGTGGGACTTGCTAGTCTTCACTTGGGACTTACCCATGTTGACTTGTGACTTGATAGTCTTCACTTGGGACTTACCCATGTTGACTTGTTAGTCTTCACTTGGGACTTACCCATGTTCACTTGGGACTTGTTAGTCTTCACTTGGGACTTACCCATCTTGACTTGTGACTTGTTAGTCTTCACTTGGGACTTACCCATGTTGACTTGTGACTTGTTAGTCTTCACTTGGGACTTACCCATGTTGACTTGTGACTTGTTAGTCTTCACTTGGGACTTACTCATGTTGACTTAGGACTTGATAGTCTTCACTTGGGACTTACCCATGTTGACTGAGGACTTGATAGTCTTCACTTGGGACTTACTAATGTTGACTTAGGACTTGATAGTCTTCACTTGGGACCTACCCATGTTGACTTGGGACTTGTTAGTCTTGACATGGGAGTTACCCATGTTGACTTGGGACTTGATAGTCTTCACTTGGGACTTACTCATGTTGACTTAGGAATTGATAGTCTTCACTTGGGACTTACCCATGTTGACTGAGGACTTGCTAGTCTTCACTTGGGACTTACCCATGTTGACTTGTGACTTGATAATCTTCACTTGGGACTTACCCATGTTGACTTTGGACTTGTTAGTCTTCACTTGGGACTTACCCATGTTGACGTGGGACTTGCTAGTCTTCACTTGGGACTTACCCATGTTGAATTGTGACTTGATAGTCTTCACTTGGGACTTATCCATGTTGACTTGTTAGTCTTCACTTGGGACTTACCCATGTTCACTTGGGACTTGTTAGTCTTCACTTGGGACTTACCCATGTTGACTTGTGACTTGTTAGTCTTCACATGGGACTTACCCATGTTGACTTAGGACTTGATAGTCTTCACTTGGGACTTACCCATGATGACTTGGGACTTGATAGTCTTCACTTGGGACTTACCCATGTTGACTTGGGACTTGTTAGTCTTCACTTGGGACTTACCCATGTTGACTTGTTAGTCTTCACTTGGGACTTACCCATGTTGACTTAGAACTTGTTAGTCTTCACTTGGGACTTACCCATGTTGACTTGTTAGTCTTCACTTGGGACTTACCCATGTTGACTTGTGACTTGTTAGTCTTCACTTGGGACTTACTCATGTTGACTTAGGACTTGATAGTCTTCACTTGGGACTTACCCATGTTGACTGAGGACTTGATAGTCTTCACTTGGGACTTACTAATGTTGACTTAGGACTTGATAGTCTTCACTTGGGACCTACCCATGTTGACTTGGGACTTGTTAGTCTTGACATGGGAGTTACCCATGTTGACTTGGGACTTGATAGTCTTCACTTGGGACTTACTCATGTTGACTTAGGAATTGATAGTCTTCACTTGGGACTTACCCATGTTGACTGAGGACTTGCTAGTCTTCACTTGGGACTTACCCATGTTGACTTGTGACTTGATAGTCTTCACTTGGGACTTACCCATGTTGACTTTGGACTTCTTAGTCTTCACTTGGGACTTACCCATGTTGACGTTGGACTTGCTAGTCTTCACTTGGGACTTACCCATGTTGAATTGTGACTTGATAGTCTTCACTTGGGACTTACCCATGTTGACTTGTTAGTCTTCACTTGGGACTTACCCATGTTCACTTGGGACTTGTTAGTCTTCACTTGGGACTTACCCATGTTGACTTGTGACTTGTTAGTCTTCACATGGGACTTACCCATGTTGACTTAGGACTTGATAGTCTTCACTTGGGACTTACCCATGATGACTTGGGACTTGATAGTCTTCACTTGGGACTTACCCATGTTGACTTGGGACTTGTTAGTCTTCACTTGGGACTTACCCATGTTGACTTGTTAGTCTTCACTTGGGACTTACCCATGTTGACTTAGAACTTGTTAGTCTTCACTTGGGACTTACCCATGTTGACTTAGGACTTCTTAGACTTCACTCGGGACTTACCCATGGTGACTTAGGACTTCTTAGACTTCACTTGGGACTTACCCATGTTGACTTGTGACTTGTTAGTCTTCACATGGGACTTACCCATGTTGACTTAGGACTTGATAGTCTTCACTTGGGACTTACCCATGATGACTTGGGACTTGATAGTCTTCACTTGGGACTTACCCATGTTGACTTGGGACTTGTTAGTCTTCACTTGGGACTTACCCATGTTGACTTGTTAGTCTTCACTTGGGACTTACCCATGTTGACTTAGAACTTGTTAGTCTTCACTTGGGACTTACCCTTGTTGACTTAGGACTTGTTAGTCTTCACTTGGGACTTACTCATGTTGACTTAGGAATTGATAGTCTTCACTTGGGACTTACCCATGTTGACTGAGGACTTGATAGTCTTCACTTGGGACTTACCCATGTTGACTTGTGACTTGTTAGTCTTCACTTGGGACTTACCCATGTTGACTTGGGACTTGTTAGTCTTGACATGGGAGTTACCCATGTTGACTTAGGACTTGTTAGTCTTCACTTGGGACTTACCCATGTTGACTTGGGACTTGATAGTCTTCACTTGGGACTTACTCATGTTGACTTAGGAATTGATAGTCTTCACTTGGGACTTACCCATGTTGACTGAGGACTTGATAGTCTTCACTTGGGACTTACGCATGTTGACTTGTGACTTGTTAGTCTTCACTTGGGACTTACCCATTTTGACTTGTGACTTGTTAGTCTTCACTTGGGACTTACTCATGTTGACTTAGGACTTGATAGTCTTCACTTGGGACCTACCCATGTTGACTTGTGACTTGTTAGTCTTCACTTGGGACTTACCCATGTTGACTTGTGACTTGATAATCTTCACTTGGGACTTACCCATGTTGACTTTGGACTTGTTAGTCTTCACTTGGGACTTACCCATGTTGACGTGGGACGTGCTAGTCTTCACTTGGGACTTACCCATGTTGACTTGAGACTTGATAGTCTTCACTTGGGACTTACCCATGTTGACTTGTTAGTCTTCACTTGGGACTTACCCATGTTCACTTGGGACTTGTTAGTCTTCACTTGGGACTTACCCATGTTGACTTAGGAATTGATAGTCTTCACTTGGGACTTACACATGTTGACTGAGGACTTGCAAGTCTTCACTTGGGACTTACCCATGTTGACTTGTGACTTGTTAGTCTTCACTTGGGACTTACCCATGTTGACTTGTGACTTGTTAGTCTTCACTTGGGACTTACCCATGTTGACTTGTGACTTGTTAGTCTTCACTTGGGACTTACCCTTGTTGACTTAGGACTTGTTAGTCTTCACTTGGGACTTACCCATGTTGACTTAGGACTTCTTAGACTTCACTTGGGACTTACCCATGTTGACTTGGGACTTGATAGTCTTCACTTGGGACTTACTCATGTTGACTTAGGAATTGATAGTCTTCACTTGGGACTTACCCATGTTGACTGAGGACTTGCTAGTCTTCACTTGGGACTTACCCATGTTGACTTGTGACTTGCTAGTCTTCACTTGGGACTTACCCATGTTGACTTGTGACTTGTTAGTCTTCACTTGGGACTTACCCATGTTGACGTGGGACTTGCTAGTCTTCACTTGGGACTTACCCATGTTGACTTAGGACTTGATAGTCTTCACTTGGGACCTACCCATGTTGACTTGGGACTTGTTAGTCTTAACATGGGAGTTACCCATGTTGACTTAGGACTTGTTAGTCTTCACTTGGGACTTACTCATGTTGACTTGGGACTTGATAGTCTTCACTTGGGACTTACCCATGTTGACTGAGGTCTTGATAGTCTTCACATGGGACTTACCCATGTTGACTTGTGACTTGATAGTCTTCACTTGGGACTTACCCATGTTGACTTGTTAGTCTTCACTTGGGACTTACCCATGTTGACTTGTGACTTGTTAGTCTTCACTTGGGACTTACCCATGTTGACTTGTGACTTGTTAGTCTTCACTTGGGACTTACCCATGTTGACTTTGGACTTGTTAGTCTTCACTTGGGACTTACCCATTTTGACTTGTGACTTGTTAGTCTTCACTTGGGACTTACACATGTTGACTGAGGACTTGCAAGTCTTCACTTGGGACTTACCCATGTTGACTTGTGACTTGTTAGTCTTCACTTGGGACTTACCCATGTTGACTTGTGACTTGTTAGTCTTCACTTGGGACTTACCCATGTTGACTTGTGACTTGTTAGTCTTCACTTGGGACTTACCCTTGTTGACTTAGGACTTGTTAGTCTTCACTTGGGACTTACCCATGTTGACTTAGGACTTCTTAGACTTCACTTGGGACTTACCCATGTTGACTTGGGACTTGATAGTCTTCACTTGGGACTTACTCATGTTGACTTAGGAATTGATAGTCTTCACTTGGGACTTACCCATGTTGACTGAGGACTTGCTAGTCTTCACTTGGGACTTACCCATGTTGACTTGTGACTTGTTAGTCTTCACTTGGGACTTACCCATGTTGACTTGTGACTTGCTAGTCTTCACTTGGGACTTACCCATGTTGACTTGTGACTTGTTAGTCTTCACTTGGGACTTACCCATGTTGACGTGGGACTTGCTAGTCTTCACTTGGGACTTACCCATGTTGACTTAGGACTTGATAGTCTTCACTTGGGACCTACCCATGTTGACTTGGGACTTGTTAGTCTTAACATGGGAGTTACCCATGTTGACTTAGGACTTGTTAGTCTTCACTTGGGACTTACTCATGTTGACTTGGGACTTGATAGTCTTCACTTGGGACTTACCCATGTTGACTGAGGTCTTGATAGTCTTCACATGGGACTTACCCATGTTGACTTGTGACTTGATAGTCTTCACTTGGGACTTACCCATGTTGACTTGTTAGTCTTCACTTGGGACTTACCCATGTTGACTTGTGACTTGTTAGTCTTCACTTGGGACTTACCCATGTTGACTTGTGACTTGTTAGTCTTCACTTGGGACTTACCCTTGTTGACTTAGGACTTGTTAGTCTTCACTTGGGACTTACCCATGTTGACTTAGGACTTCTTAGACTTCACTTGGGACTTACCCATGTTGACTTGGGACTTGATAGTCTTTACTTGGGACTTACTCATGTTGACTTAGGAATTGATAGTCTTCACTTGGGACTTACCCATGTTGACTTGTGACTTGTTAGTCTTCACTTGGGACTTACCCATGTTGACTTGTGACTTGATAATCTTCACTTGGGACTTACCCATGTTGACTTTGGACTTGTTAGTCTTCACTTGGGACTTACCCATGTTGACGTGGGACTTGCTAGTCTTCACTTGGGACTTACCCATGTTGACTTGTGACTTGATAGTCTTCACTTGGGACTTACCCATGTTGACTTGTTAGTCTTCACTTGGGACTTACCCATGTTCACTTGGGACTTACCCATGTTCACTTGGGACTTGTTAGTCTTCACTTGGGACTTACCCATGTTGACTTATGACTTGTTAGTCTTCACTTGGGACTTACCCATTTTGACTTGTGACTTGTTAGTCTTCACTTGGGACTTACTCATGTTGACTTAGGACTTGATAGTCTTCACTTGGGACCTACCCATGTTGACTTGGGACTTGTTAGTCTTGACATGGGAGTTACCCATGTTGACTTAGGACTTGTTAGTCTTCACTTGGGACTTACCCATGTTGACTTGGGACTTGATAGTCTTCACTTGGGACTTACTCATGTTGACTTAGGAATTGATAGTCTTCACTTGGGACTTACCCATGTTGACTGAGGACTTGATAGTCTTCACTTGGGACTTACGCATGTTGACTTGTGACTTGATAGTCTTCACTTGGGACTTACCCATGTTGACTTGTTAGTCTTCACTTGGGACTTACCCATGTTGACTTGGGACTTGTTAGTCTTCACTTGGGACTTACCCATGTTGAATGAGGACTTGATAGTCTTCACTTGGGACTTACCCATGTTGACTTGTGACTTGTTAGTCTTCACTTGGGAATTGTGGGTAAGTCTTCACTTGGGACTTACCCATGTTGACTTGTGACTCGATAGTCTTCACTTGGGACTTACCCATGTTGACTTGTGACTTGATAGTCTTCACTTGGGACTTACCCATGTTGACTTGTTAGTCTTCACTTGGGACTTACCCATGTTGACTTGTGACTTGTTAGTCTTCACTTGGGACTTACCCTTGTTGACTTAGGACTTGTTAGTCTTCACTTGGGACTTACCCATGTTGACTTAGGACTTCTTAGACTTCACTTGGGACTTACCCATGTTGACTGAGGACTTGCTAGTCTTCACTTGGGACTTACCCATGTTGACTTGTGACTTGTTAGTCTTCACTTGGGACTTACCCATGTTGACTTGTGACTTGATAATCTTCACTTGGGACTTACCCATGTTGACTTTGGACTTGTTAGTCTTCACTTGGGACTTACCCATTTTGACTTGTGACTTGTTAGTCTTCACTTGGGACTTACTCATGTTGACTTAGGACTTGATAGTCTTCACTTGGGACCTACCCATGTTGACTTGGGATTTGTTAGTCTTGACATGGGAGTTACCCATGTTGACTTAGGACTTGTTAGTCTTCACTTGGGACTTACCCATGTTTACTTGGGACTTGTTAGTCTTCACTTGGGACTTACCCATGTTGAATGAGGACTTGATAGTCTTCACTTGGGACTTACCCATGTTGACTTGTGACTTGTTAGTCTTCACTTGGGACTTGTGGGTAAGTCTTCACTTGGGACTTACCCATGTTGACTTGTGACTCGATAGTCTTCACTTGGGACTTACCCATGTTGACTTGTGACTTGATAGTCTTCACTTGGGACTTACCCATGTTGACTTGTTAGTCTTCACTTGGGACTTACCCATGTTCACTTGGGACTTGTTAGTCTTCACTTGGGACTTACCCATGTTGACTTGTGACTTGTTAGTCTTCACTTGGGACTTACCCATGTTGACTGAGGACTTGATAGTCTTCACTTGGGACTTACCCTTGTTGACTTAGGAATTGATAGTCTTCACTTGGGACTTACCCATGTTGACTGAGGACTTGATAGTCTTCACTTGGGACTTACCCATGTTGACTTGTGACTTGATAGTCTTCACTTGGGACTTACCCATGTTGACTGAGGTCTTGATAGTCTTCACATGGGACTTACCTATGTTGACTTGTGACTTGATAGTCTTCACTTGGGACTTACCCATGTTGACTTGTTAGTCTTCACTTGGGACTTACCCATGTTGACTTGTGACTTGTTAGTCTTCACTTGGGACTTACCCATGTTGACTTGTGACTTGTTAGTCTTCACTTGGGACTTACCCTTGTTGACTTAGGACTTGTTAGTCTTCACTTGGGACTTACCCATGTTGACTTAGGACTTCTTAGACTTCACTTGGGACTTACCCATGTTGACTTGGGACTTGATAGTCTTCACTTGGGACTTACTCATGTTGACTTAGGAATTGATAGTCTTCACTTGGGACTTACCCATGTTGACTTGTGACTTGTTAGTCTTCACTTGGGACTTACCCATGTTGACTTGTGACTTGATAATCTTCACTTGGGACTTACCCATGTTGACTTTGGACTTGTTAGTCTTCACTTGGGACTTACCCATGTTGACGTGGGACTTGCTAGTCTTCACTTGGGACTTACCCATGTTGACTTGTGACTTGATAGTCTTCACTTGGGACTTACCCATGTTGACTTGTTAGTCTACACTTGGGACTTACCCATGTTCACTTGGGACTTGTTAGTCTTCACTTGGGACTTACCCATGTTGACTTATGACTTGTTAGTCTTCACTTGGGACTTACCCATTTTGACTTGTGACTTATTAGTCTTCACTTGGGACTTACTCATGTTGACTTAGGACTTGATAGTCTTCACTTGGGACCTACCCATGTTGACTTGGGACTTGTTAGTCTTGACATGGGAGTTACCCATGTTGACTTAGGACTTGTTAGTCTTCACTTGGGACTTACCCATGTTGACTTGGGACTTGATAGTCTTCACTTGGGACTTACTTATGTTGACTTAGGAATTGATAGTCTTCACTTGGGACTTACCCATGTTGACTTGGGACTTGTTAGTCTTCACATGGGACTTACCCATGTTGAATGAGGACTTGAAAGTCTTCACTTGGGACTTACCCATGTTGACTTGTGACTTGTTAGTCTTCACTTGGGACTTGTGGGTAAGTCTTCACTTGGGACTTACCCATGTTGACTTGTGACTCGATAGTCTTCACTTGGGACTTACCCATGTTGACTTGTGACTTGATAGTCTTCACTTGGGACTTACCCATGTTGACTTGTTAGTCTTCACTAGGGACTTACCCATGTTCACTTGGGACTTGTTAGTCTTCACTTGGGACTTACCCATGTTGACTTGTGACTTGTTAGTCTTCACTTGGGACTTACCCATGTTGACTTGTGACTTGTTAGTCTTCACTTGGGACTTACCCATGTTGACTGAGGACTTGATAGTCTTCACTTGGGACTTACCCTTGTTGACTTAGGAATTGATAGTCTTCACTTGGGACTTACCCATGTTGACTGAGGACTTGATAGTCTTCACTTCGGACTTACCCATGTGGACTTGTGACTTGTTAGTCTTCACTTGGGACTTACCCATGTTGACTTGTGACTTGATAGTCTTCACTTGGGACTTACCCATGTTGACTGAGGTCTTGATAGTCTTCACATGGGACTTACCCCTGTTGACTTGTGACTTGGTAGTCTTCACTTGGGACTTACCCATGTTGACTTGTTAGTCTACACTTGGGACTTACCCATGTTGACTTGTGACTTGTTAGTCTTCACTTGGGACTTACCCATGTTGACTTGTGACTTGTTAGTCTTCACTTGGGACTTACCCTTGTTGACTTAGGACTTGTTAGTCTTCACTTGGGACTTACCCATGTTGACTTAGGACTTCTTAGACTTCACTTGGGACTTACCCATGTTGACTTGGGACTTGATAGTCTTCACTTGGGACTTACTCATGTTGACTTAGGAATTGATAGTCTTCACTTGGGACTTACCCATGTTGACTTGTGACTTGTTAGTCTTCACTTGGGACTTACCCATGTTGACTTGTGACTTGATAATCTTCACTTGGGACTTACCCATGTTGACTTTGGACTTGTTAGTCTTCACTTGGGACTTACCCATGTTGACGTGGGACTTGCTAGTCTTCACTTGGGACTTACCCATGTTGACTTGTGACTTGATAGTCTTCACTTGGGACTTACCCATGTTGACTTGTTAGTCTTCACTTGGGACTTACCCATGTTCACTTGGGACTTGTTAGTCTTCACTTGGGACTTACCCATGTTGACTTATGACTTGTTAGTCTTCACTTGGGACTTACCCATTTTGACTTGTGACTTGTTAGTCTTCACTTGGGACTTACTTATGTTGACTTAGGACTTGATAGTCTTCACTTGGGACCTACCCATGTTGACTTGGGACTTGTTAGTCTTGACATGGGAGTTACCCATGTTGACTTAGGACTTGTTAGTCTTCACTTGGGACTTACCCATGTTGACTTGGGACTTGATAGTCTTCACTTGGGACTTACCCATGTTGACTTGTTAGTCTTCACTTGGGACTTACCCATGTTGACTTGGGACTTGTTAGTCTTCACTTGGGACTTACCCATGTTGAATGAGGACTTGATAGTCTTCACTTGGGACTTACCCATGTTGACTTGTGACTTGTTAGTCTTCACTTGGGACTTACCCATGTTGACTTGTGACTTGATAGTCTTCACTTGGGACTTACTCATGTTGACTTAGGAATTGATAGTCTTCACTTGGGACTTACCCATGTTGACTGAGGACTTGATAGTCTTCACTTGGGACTTACCCATGTTGACTTGTGACTTGATAGTCTTCACTTGGGACTTACCCATGTTGACTTGTTAGTCTTCACTTGGGACTTACCCATGTTGACTTGGGACTTGTTAGTCTTCACTTGGGACTTACCCATGTTGAATGAGGACTTGATAGTCTTCACTTGGGACTTACCCATGTTGACTTGGGACTTGATAGTCTTCACTTGGGACTTACTCATGTTGACTTAGGAATTGATAGTCTTCACTTGGGACTTACCCATGTTGACTGAGGACTTGATAGTCTTCACTTGGGACTTACCCATGTTGACTTGTGACTTGATAGTCTTCACTTGGGACTTACCCATGTTGACTTGTTAGTCTTCACTTGGGACTTACCCATGTTGACTTGGGACTTGTTAGTCTTCACTTGGGACTTACCCATGTTGAATGACGACTTGATAGTCTTCACTTGGGACTTACCCATGTTGACTTAGGAATTGATAGTCTTCACATGGGAGTTACCCATGTTGACTTAGGACTTGTTAGTCTTCACTTGGGACGTACCCATTTTGACTTGGGACTTGATAGTCTTCACTTGGGACTTACTCATGTTGACTTAGGAATTGATAGTCTTCACTTGGGACTTACCCATGTTGACTGAGGACTTGATAGTCTTCACTTGGGACTTACCCATGTTGACTTGTGACTTGATAGTCTTCACTTGGGACTTACCCATGTTGACTTAGGAATTGATAGTCTTCACTTGGGACTTACCCATGTTGACTGAGGACTTGATAGTCTTCACTTGGGACTTACCCATGTTGACTTGTGACTTGATAGTCTTCACTTGGGACTTACCCATGTTGACTTTGGACTTGTTAGTCTTCACTTGGGACTTACCCATGTTGACGTGGGACTTGCTAGTCTTCACTTGGGACTTACCCATGTTGACTTGTGACTTGATAGTCTTCACTTGGGACTTACCCATGTTGACTTGTTAGTCTTCACTAGGGACTTACCCATGTTCACTTGGGACTTGTTAGTCTTCACTTGGGACTTACCCATGTTGACTTGTGACTTGTTAGTCTTCACTTGGGACTTACCCATGTTGACTTGTGACTTGTTAGTCTTCACTTGGGACTTACTCATGTTGACTTAGGACTTGATAGTCTTCACTTGGGACTTACTAATGTTGACTTAGGACTTGATAGTCTTCAGTTGGGACCTACCCATGTTGACTTGGGACTTGTTAGTCTTGACATGGGAGTTACCCATGTTGACTTACGACTTGTTAGTCTTCACTTGGGACTTACCCATGTTGACTTGGGACTTGATAGTCTTCACTTGGGACTTACTCATGTTGACTTAGGAATTGATAGTCTTCACTTGGGACTTACCCATGTTGACTGAGGTCTTGATAGTCTTCACATGGGACTTACCCATGTTGACTTGTGACTTGATAGTCTTCACTTGGGACTTACCCATGTTGACTTGTTAGTCTTCACTTGGGACTTACCCATGTTGACTTGTGACTTGTTAGTCTTCACTTGGGACTTACCCATGTTGACTTGTGACTTGTTAGTCTTCACTTGGGACTTACCCTTGTTGACTTAGGACTTGTTTGTCTTCACTTGGGACTTACCCATGTTGACTTAGGACTTCTTAGACTTCACTTGGGACTTACCCATGTTGACTTGGGACTTGATAGTCTTCACTTGGGACTTACTCATGTTGACTTAGGAATTGATAGTCTTCACTTGGGACTTACCCATGTTGAATGAGGACTTGATAGTCTTCACTTGGGACTTACCCATGTTGACTTGTGACTTGTTAGTCTTCACTTGGGACTTATCCATGTTGACGTTGGACTTGCTAGTCTTCACTTGGGACTTACCCATGTTGACTTGTGACTTGATAGTCTTCACTTGGGACTTACCCATGTTGACTTGTTAGTCTTCACTTGGGACTTACCCATGTTCACTTGGGACTTTTAGTCTTCACTTGGGACTTACCCATGTTGACTTGTGACTTGTTAGTCTTCACTTGGGACTTACCCATTTTGACTTGTGACTTGTTAGTCTTCACTTGGGACTTACTCATGTTGACTTAGGACTTGATAGTCTTCACTTGGGACTTACCCATGTTGACTGAGGACTTGATAGTCTTCACTTGGGACTTACTAATGTTGACTTAGGACTTGATAGTCTTCACTTGGGACCTACCCATGTTGACTTGGGACTTGATAGTCTTGACATGGGAGTTACCCATGTTGACTTAGGACTTGTTAGTCTTCACTTGGGACTTACCCATGTTGACTTGGGACTTGATAGTCTTCACTTAGGACTTACTCATGTTGACTTAGGAATTGATAGTCTTCACTTGGGACTTACCCATGTTGACTGAGGACTTGATAGTCTTCACTTGGGACTTACCCATGTTGACTTGTGACTTGATAGTCTTCACTTGGGACTTACCCATGTTGACTTGTTAGTCTTCACTTGGGACTTACCCATGTTGACTTGTGACTTGTTAGTCTTCACTTGGGACTTACCCATGTTGACTTGTGACTTGATAGTCTTCACTTGGGACTTACCCATGTTGACTTGTTAGTCTTCACTAGGGACTTACCCATGTTCACTTGGGACTTGTTAGTCTTCACTTGGGACTTACCCATGTTGACTTGTGACTTGTTAGTCTTCACTTGGGACTTACCCATGTTGACTTGTGACTTGTTAGTCTTCACTTGGGACTTACTCATGTTGACTTAGGACTTGATAGTCTTCACTTGGGACTTACTAATGTTGACTTAGGACTTGATAGTCTTCACTTGGGACCTACCCATGTTGACTTGGGACTTGTTAGTCTTGACATGGGAGTTACCCATGTTGACTTACGACTTGTTAGTCTTCACTTGGGACTTACCCATGTTGACTTGGGACTTGATAGTCTTCACTTGGGACTTACTCATGTTGACTTAGGAATTGATAGTCTTCACTTGGGACTTACCCATGTTGACTTGTGACTTGATAGTCTTCACTTGGGACTTACCCATGTTGACTTGTTAGTCTTCACTTGGGACTTACCCATGTTCACTTGGGACTTACCCATGTTCACTTGGGACTTGTTAGTCTTCACTTGGGACTTACCCATGTTGACTTATGACTTGTTAGTCTTCACTTGGGACTTACCCATTTTGACTTGTGACTTGTTAGTCTTCACTTGGGACTTACTCATGTTGACTTAGGACTTGATAGTCTTCACTTGGGACCTACCCATGTTGACTTGGGACTTGTTAGTCTTGACATGGGAGTTACCCATGTTGACTTAGGACTTGTTAGTCTTCACTTGGGACTTACCCATGTTGACTTGTGACTTGTTAGTCTTCACTTGGGACTTACCCATGTTGACGTTGGACTTGCTAGTCTTCACTTGGGACTTACCCATGTTGACTTGTGACTTGATAGTCTTCACTTGGGACTTACCCATGTTGACTTGTTAGTCTTCACTTGGGACTTACCCATGTTCACTTGGGACTTTTAGTCTTCACTTGGGACTTACCCATGTTGACTTGTGACTTGTTAGTCTTCACTTGGGACTTACCCATTTTGACTTGTGACTTGTTAGTCTTCACTTGGGACTTACTCATGTTGACTTAGGACTTGATAGTCTTCACTTGGGACTTACCCATGTTGACTGAGGACTTGATAGTCTTCACTTGGGACTTACTAATGTTGACTTAGGACTTGATAGTCTTCACTTGGGACCTACCCATGTTGACTTGGGACTTGATAGTCTTGACATGGGAGTTACCCATGTTGACTTAGGACTTGTTAGTCTTCACTTGGGACTTACCCATGTTGACTTGGGACTTGATAGTCTTCACTTAGGACTTACTCATGTTGACTTAGGAATTGATAGTCTTCACTTGGGACTTACCCATGTTGACTGAGGACTTGATAGTCTTCACTTGGGACTTACCCATGTTGACTTGTGACTTGATAGTCTTCACTTGGGACTTACCCATGTTGACTTAGTAGTCTTCACTTGGGACTTACCCATGTTGACTTGTGACTTGTTAGTCTTCACTTGGGACTTACCCATGTTGACTTGTGACTTGATAGTCTTCACTTGGGACTTACCCATGTTGACTTGTTAGTCTTCACTAGGGACTTACCCATGTTCACTTGGGACTTGTTAGTCTTCACTTGGGACTTACCCATGTTGACTTGTGACTTGTTAGTCTTCACTTGGGACTTACCCATGTTGACTTGTGACTTGTTAGTCTTCACTTGGGACTTACTCATGTTGACTTAGGACTTGATAGTCTTCACTTGGGACTTACTAATGTTGACTTAGGACTTGATAGTCTTCACTTGGGACCTACCCATGTTGACTTGGGACTTGTTAGTCTTGACATGGGAGTTACCCATGTTGACTTACGACTTGTTAGTCTTCACTTGGGACTTACCCATGTTGACTTGGGACTTGATAGTCTTCACTTGGGACTTACTCATGTTGACTTAGGAATTGATAGTCTTCACTTGGGACTTACCCATGTTGACTTGTGACTTGATAGTCTTCACTTGGGACTTACCCATGTTGACTTGTTAGTCTTCACTTGGGACTTACCCATGTTCACTTGGGACTTACCCATGTTCACTTGGGACTTGTTAGTCTTCACTTGGGACTTACCCATGTTGACTTATGACTTGTTAGTCTTCACTTGGGACTTACCCATTTTGACTTGTGACTTGTTAGTCTTCACTTGGGACTTACTCATGTTGACTTAGGACTTGATAGTCTTCACTTGGGACCTACCCATGTTGACTTGGGACTTGTTAGTCTTGACATGGGAGTTACCCATGTTGACTTAGGACTTGTTAGTCTTCACTTGGGACTTACCCATGTTGACTTGGGACTTGATAGTCTTCACTTGGGACTTACTCATGTTGACTTAGGAATTGATAGTCTTCACTTGGGACTTACCCATGTTGACTGAGGACTTGATAGTCTTCACTTGGGACTTACGCATGTTGACTTGTGACTTGATAGTCTTCACTTGGGACTTACCCATGTTGACTTGTTAGTCTTCACTTGGGACTTACCCATGTTGACTTGGGACTTGTTAGTCTTCACTTGGGACTTACCCATGTTGAATGAGGACTTGATAGTCTTCACTTGGGACTTACCCATGTTGACTTGTGACTTGTTAGTCTTCACTTGGGAATTGTGGGTAAGTCTTCACTTGGGACTTACCCATGTTGACTTGTGACTCGATAGTCTTCACTTGGGACTTACCCATGTTGACTTGTGACTTGATAGTCTTCACTTGGGACTTACCCTTGTTGACTTGTTAGTCTTCACTTGGGACTTACCCATGTTGACTTGTGACTTGTTAGTCTTCACTTGGGACTTACCCTTGTTGACTTAGGACCTGTTAGTCTTCACTTGGGACTTACCCATGTTGACTTAGGACTTCTTAGACTTCACTTGGGACTTACCCATGTTGACTGAGGACTTGCTAGTCTTCACTTGGGACTTACCCATGTTGACTTGTGACTTGTTAGTCTTCACTTGGGACTTACCCATGTTGACTTGTGACTTGATAATCTTCACTTGGGACTTACCCATGTTGACTTTGGACTTGTTAGTCTTCACTTGGGACTTACCCATTTTGACTTGTGACTTGTTAGTCTTCACTTGGGACTTACCCATTTTGACTTGTGACTTGTTAGTCTTCACTTGGGACTTACTCATGTTGACTTAGGACTTGATAGTCTTCACTTGGGACCTACCCATGTTGACTTGTGACTTGTTAGTCTTCACTTGGGACTTACCCATGTTGACTTGTGACTTGATAATCTTCACTTGGGACTTACCCATGTTGACTTTGGACTTGTTAGTCTTCACTTGGGACTTACCCATGTTGACGTGGGACTTGCTAGTCTTCACTTGGGACTTACCCATGTTGACTTGAGACTTGATAGTCTTCACTTGGGACTTACCCATGTTGACTTGTTAGTCTTCACTTGGGACTTACCCATGTTCACTTGGGACTTGTTAGTCTTCACTTGGGACTTACCCATGTTGACTTAGGAATTGATAGTCTTCACTTGGGACTTACACATGTTGACTGAGGACTTGCAAGTCTTCACTTGGGACTTACCCATGTTGACTTGTGACTTGTTAGTCTTCACTTGGGACTTACCCATGTTGACTTGTGACTTGTTAGTCTTCACTTGGGACTTACCCATGTTGACTTGTGACTTGTTAGTCTTCACTTGGGACTTACCCTTGTTGACTTAGGACTTGTTAGTCTTCACTTGGGACTTACCCATGTTGACTTAGGACTTCTTAGACTTCACTTGGGACTTACCCATGTTGACTTGGGACTTGATAGTCTTCACTTGGGACTTACTCATGTTGACTTAGGAATTGATAGTCTTCACTTGGGACTTACCCATGTTGACTGAGGACTTGCTAGTCTTCACTTGGGACTTACCCATGTTGACTTGTGACTTGTTAGTCTTCACTTGGGACTTACCCATGTTGACTTGTGACTTGCTAGTCTTCACTTGGGACTTACCCATGTTGACTTGTGACTTGTTAGTCTTCACTTGGGACTTACCCATGTTGACGTGGGACTTGCTAGTCTTCACTTGGGACTTACCCATGTTGACTTAGGACTTGATAGTCTTCACTTGGGACCTACCCATGTTGACTTGGGACTTGTTAGTCTTGACATGGGAGTTACCCATGTTGACTTAGGACTTGTTAGTCTTCACTTGGGACTTACTCATGTTGACTTGGGACTTGATAGTCTTCACTTGGGACTTACCCATGTTGACTGAGGTCTTGATAGTCTTCACATGGGACTTACCCATGTTGACTTGTGACTTGATAGTCTTCACTTGGGACTTACCCATGTTGACTTGTTAGTCTTCACTTGGGACTTACCCATGTTGACTTGTGACTTGTTAGTCTTCACTTGGGACTTACCCATGTTGACTTGTGACTTGTTAGTCTTCACTTGGGACTTACCCTTGTTGACTTAGGACTTGTTAGTCTTCACTTGGGACTTACCCATGTTGATTTAGGACTTCTTAGACTTCACTTGGGACTTACCCATGTTGACTTGGGACTTGATAGTCTTCACTTGGGACTTACTCATGTTGACTTAGGAATTGATAGTCTTCACTTGGGACTTACCCATGTTGACTTGTGACTTGTTAGTCTTCACTTGGGACTTACCCATGTTGACTTGTGACTTGATAATCTTCACTTGGGACTTACCCATGTTGACTTTGGACTTGTTAGTCTTCACTTGGGACTTACCCATGTTGACGTGGGACTTGCTAGTCTTCACTTGGGACTTACCCATGTTGACTTGTGACTTGATAGTCTTCACTTGGGACTTACCCATGTTGACTTGTTAGTCTTCACTTGGGACTTACCCATGTTCACTTGGGACTTGTTAGTCTTCACTTGGGACTTACCCATGTTGACTTATGACTTGTTAGTCTTCACTTGGGACTTACCCATTTTGACTTGTGACTTGTTAGTCTTCACTTGGGACTTACTCATGTTGACTTAGGACTTGATAGTCTTCACTTGGGACCTACCCATGTTGACTTGGGACTTGTTAGTCTTGACATGGGAGTTACCCATGTTGACTTAGGACTTGTTAGTCTTCACTTGGGACTTACCCATGTTGACTTGTGACTTGTTAGTCTTCACTTGGGACTTACCCTTGTTGACTTAGGACTTGTTAGTCTTCACTTGGGACTTACCCATGTTGACTTAGGACTTCTTAGACTTCACTTGGGACTTACCCATGTTGACTTGGGACTTGATAGTCTTCACTTGGGACTTACTCATGTTGACTTAGGAATTGATAGTCTTCACTTGGGACTTACCCATGTTGACTTGTGACTTGTTAGTCTTCACTTGGGACTTACCCATGTTGACTTGTGACTTGATAATCTTCACTTGGGACTTACCCATGTTGACTTTGGACTTGTTAGTCTTCACTTGGGACTTACCCATGTTGACGTGGGACTTGCTAGTCTTCACTTGGGACTTACCCATGTTGACTTGTGACTTGATAGTCTTCACTTGGGACTTACCCATGTTGACTTGTTAGTCTTCACTTGGGACTTACCCATGTTCACTTGGGACTTGTTAGTCTTCACTTGGGACTTACCCATGTTGACTTATGACTTGTTAGTCTTCACTTGGGACTTACCCATTTTGACTTGTGACTTGTTAGTCTTCACTTGGGACTTACTCATGTTGACTTAGGACTTGATAGTCTTCACTTGGGACCTACCCATGTTGACTTGGGACTTGTTAGTCTTGACATGGGAGTTACCCATGTTGACTTAGGACTTGTTAGTCTTCACTTGGGACTTACCCATGTTGACTTGGGACTTGATAGTCTTCACTTGGGACTTACTCATGTTGACTTAGGAATTGATAGTCTTCACTTGGGACTTACCCATGTTGACTGAGGACTTGATAGTCTTCACTTGGGACTTACGCATGTTGACTTGTGACTTGATAGTCTTCACTTGGGACTTACCCATGTTGACTTGTTAGTCTTCACTTGGGACTTACCCATGTTGACTTGGGACTTGTTAGTCTTCACTTGGGACTTACCCATGTTGAATGAGGACTTGATAGTCTTCACTTGGGACTTACCCATGTTGACTTGTGACTTGTTAGTCTTCACTTGGGAATTGTGGGTAAGTCTTCACTTGGGACTTACCCATGTTGACTTGTGACTCGATAGTCTTCACTTGGGACTTACCCATGTTGACTTGTGACTTGATAGTCTTCACTTGGGACTTACCCATGTTGACTTGTTAGTCTTCACTTGGGACTTACCCATGTTGACTTGTGACTTGTTAGTCTTCACTTGGGACTTACCCTTGTTGACTTAGGACTTGTTAGTCTTCACTTGGGACTTACCCATGTTGACTTAGGACTTCTTAGACTTCACTTGGGACTTACCCATGTTGACTGAGGACTTGCTAGTCTTCACTTGGGACTTACCCATGTTGACTTGTGACTTGTTAGTCTTCACTTGGGACTTACCCATGTTGACTTGTGACTTGATAATCTTCACTTGGGACTTACCCATGTTGACTTTGGACTTGTTAGTCTTCACTTGGGACTTACCCATTTTGACTTGTGACTTGTTAGTCTTCACTTGGGACTTACTCATGTTGACTTAGGACTTGATAGTCTTCACTTGGGACCTACCCATGTTGACTTGGGATTTGTTAGTCTTGACATGGGAGTTACCCATGTTGACTTAGGACTTGTTAGTCTTCACTTGGGACTTACCCATGTTTACTTGGGACTTGTTAGTCTTCACTTGGGACTTACCCATGTTGAATGAGGACTTGATAGTCTTCACTTGGGACTTACCCATGTTGACTTGTGACTTGTTAGTCTTCACTTGGGACTTGTGGGTAAGTCTTCACTTGGGACTTACCCATGTTGACTTGTGACTCGATAGTCTTCACTTGGGACTTACCCATGTTGACTTGTGACTTGATAGTCTTCACTTGGGACTTACCCATGTTGACTTGTTAGTCTTCACTAGGGACTTACCCATGTTCACTTGGGACTTGTTAGTCTTCACTTGGGACTTACCCATGTTGACTTGTGACTTGTTAGTCTTCACTTGGGACTTACCCATGTTGACTTGTGACTTGTTAGTCTTCACTTGGGACTTACTCATGTTGACTTAGGACTTGATAGTCTTCACTTGGGACTTACCCATGTTGACTGAGGACTTGATAGTCTTCACTTGGGACTTACCCTTGTTGACTTAGGAATTGATAGTCTTCACTTGGGACTTACCCATGTTGACTGAGGACTTGATAGTCTTCACTTGGGACTTACCCATGTTGACTTGTGACTTGATAGTCTTCACTTGGGACTTACCCATGTTGACTGAGGTCTTGATAGTCTTCACATGGGACTTACCTATGTTGACTTGTGACTTGATAGTCTTCACTTGGGACTTACCCATGTTGACTTGTTAGTCTTCACTTGGGACTTACCCATGTTGACTTGTGACTTGTTAGTCTTCACTTGGGACTTACCCATGTTGACTTGTGACTTGTTAGTCTTCACTTGGGACTTACCCTTGTTGACTTAGGACTTGTTAGTCTTCACTTGGGACTTACCCATGTTGACTTAGGACTTCTTAGACTTCACTTGGGACTTACCCATGTTGACTTGGGACTTGATAGTCTTCACTTGGGACTTACTCATGTTGACTTAGGAATTGATAGTCTTCACTTGGGACTTACCCATGTTGACTTGTGACTTGTTAGTCTTCACTTGGGACTTACCCATGTTGACTTGTGACTTGATAATCTTCACTTGGGACTTACCCATGTTGACTTTGGACTTGTTAGTCTTCACTTGGGACTTACCCATGTTGACGTGGGACTTGCTAGTCTTCACTTGGGACTTACCCATGTTGACTTGTGACTTGATAGTCTTCACTTGGGACTTACCCATGTTGACTTGTTAGTCTACACTTGGGACTTACCCATGTTCACTTGGGACTTGTTAGTCTTCACTTGGGACTTACCCATGTTGACTTATGACTTGTTAGTCTTCACTTGGGACTTACCCATTTTGACTTGTGACTTATTAGTCTTCACTTGGGACTTACTCATGTTGACTTAGGACTTGATAGTCTTCACTTGGGACCTACCCATGTTGACTTGGGACTTGTTAGTCTTGACATGGGAGTTACCCATGTTGACTTAGGACTTGTTAGTCTTCACTTGGGACTTACCCATGTTGACTTGGGACTTGATAGTCTTCACTTGGGACTTACTCATGTTGACTTAGGAATTGATAGTCTTCACTTGGGACTTACCCATGTTGACTTGGGACTTGTTAGTCTTCACATGGGACTTACCCATGTTGAATGAGGACTTGAAAGTCTTCACTTGGGACTTACCCATGTTGACTTGTGACTTGTTAGTCTTCACTTGGGACTTGTGGGTAAGTCTTCACTTGGGACTTACCCATGTTGACTTGTGACTCGATAGTCTTCACTTGGGACTTACCCATGTTGACTTGTGACTTGATAGTCTTCACTTGGGACTTACCCATGTTGACTTGTTAGTCTTCACTAGGGACTTACCCATGTTCACTTGGGACTTGTTAGTCTTCACTTGGGACTTACCCATGTTGACTTGTGACTTGTTAGTCTTCACTTGGGACTTACCCATGTTGACTGAGGACTTGATAGTCTTCACTTGGGACTTACCCTTGTTGACTTAGGAATTGATAGTCTTCACTTGGGACTTACCCATGTTGACTGAGGACTTGATAGTCTTCACTTGGGACTTACCCATGTTGACTTGTGACTTGTTAGTCTTCACTTGGGACTTACCCATGTTGACTTGTGACTTGATAGTCTTCACTTGGGACTTACCCATGTTGACTGAGGTCTTGATAGTCTTCACATGGGACTTACCCCTGTTGACTTGTGACTTGGTAGTCTTCACTTGGGACTTACCCATGTTGACTTGTTAGTCTACACTTGGGACTTACCCATGTTGACTTAGGACTTCTTAGACTTCACTTGGGACTTACCCATGTTGACTTGGGACTTGATAGTCTTCACTTGGGACTTACTCATGTTGACTTAGGAATTGATAGTCTTCACTTGGGACTTACCCATGTTGACTTGTGACTTGTTAGTCTTCACTTGGGACTTACCCATGTTGACTTGTGACTTGATAATCTTCACTTGGGACTTACCCATGTTGACTTTGGACTTGTTAGTCTTCACTTGGGACTTACCCATGTTGACGTGGGACTTGCTAGTCTTCACTTGGGACTTACCCATGTTGACTTGTGACTTGATAGTCTTCACTTGGGACTTACCCATGTTGACTTGTTAGTCTTCACTTGGGACTTACCCATGTTCACTTGGGACTTGTTAGTCTTCACTTGGGACTTACCCATGTTGACTTATGACTTGTTAGTCTTCACTTGGGACTTACCCATTTTGACTTGTGACTTGTTAGTCTTCACTTGGGACTTACTTATGTTGACTTAGGACTTGATAGTCTTCACTTGGGACCTACCCATGTTGACTTGGGACTTGTTAGTCTTGACATGGGAGTTACCCATGTTGACTTAGGACTTGTTAGTCTTCACTTGGGACTTACCCATGTTGACTTGGGACTTGATAGTCTTCACTTGGGACTTACCCATGTTGACTTGTTAGTCTTCACTTGGGACTTACCCATGTTGACTTGGGACTTGTTAGTCTTCACTTGGGACTTACCCATGTTGAATGAGGACTTGATAGTCTTCACTTGGGACTTACCCATGTTGACTTGTGACTTGTTAGTCTTCACTTGGGACTTACCCATGTTGACTTGTGACTTGATAGTCTTCACTTGGGACTTACTCATGTTGACTTAGGAATTGATAGTCTTCACTTGGGACTTACCCATGTTGACTGAGGACTTGATAGTCTTCACTTGGGACTTACCCATGTTGACTTGTGACTTGATAGTCTTCACTTGGGACTTACCCATGTTGACTTGTTAGTCTTCACTTGGGACTTACCCATGTTGACTTGGGACTTGTTAGTCTTCACTTGGGACTTACCCATGTTGAATGAGGACTTGATAGTCTTCACTTGGGACTTACCCATGTTGACTTGGGACTTGATAGTCTTCACTTGGGACTTACTCATGTTGACTTAGGAATTGATAGTCTTCACTTGGGACTTACCCATGTTGACTGAGGACTTGATAGTCTTCACTTGGGACTTACCCATGTTGACTTGTGACTTGATAGTCTTCACTTGGGACTTACCCATGTTGACTTGTTAGTCTTCACTTGGGACTTACCCATGTTGACTTGGGACTTGTTAGTCTTCACTTGGGACTTACCCATGTTGAATGACGACTTGATAGTCTTCACTTGGGACTTACCCATGTTGACTTAGGAATTGATAGTCTTCACATGGGAGTTACCCATGTTGACTTAGGACTTGTTAGTCTTCACTTGGGACGTACCCATTTTGACTTGGGACTTGATAGTCTTCACTTGGGACTTACTCATGTTGACTTAGGAATTGATAGTCTTCACTTGGGACTTACCCATGTTGACTGAGGACTTGATAGTCTTCACTTGGGACTTACCCATGTTGACTTGTGACTTGATAGTCTTCACTTGGGACTTACCCATGTTGACTTAGGAATTGATAGTCTTCACTTGGGACTTACCCATGTTGACTGAGGACTTGATAGTCTTCACTTGGGACTTACCCATGTTGACTTGTGACTTGATAGTCTTCACTTGGGACTTACCCATGTTGACTTTGGACTTGTTAGTCTTCACTTGGGACTTACCCATGTTGACGTGGGACTTGCTAGTCTTCACTTGGGACTTACCCATGTTGACTTGTGACTTGATAGTCTTCACTTGGGACTTACCCATGTTGACTTGTTAGTCTTCACTAGGGACTTACCCATGTTCACTTGGGACTTGTTAGTCTTCACTTGGGACTTACCCATGTTGACTTGTGACTTGTTAGTCTTCACTTGGGACTTACCCATGTTGACTTGTGACTTGTTAGTCTTCACTTGGGACTTACTCATGTTGACTTAGGACTTGATAGTCTTCACTTGGGACTTACTAATGTTGACTTAGGACTTGATAGTCTTCACTTGGGACCTACCCATGTTGACTTGGGACTTGTTAGTCTTGACATGGGAGTTACCCATGTTGACTTACGACTTGTTAGTCTTCACTTGGGACTTACCCATGTTGACTTGGGACTTGATAGTCTTCACTTGGGACTTACTCATGTTGACTTAGGAATTGGTAGTCTTCACTTGGGACTTACCCATGTTGACTGAGGTCTTGATAGTCTTCACATGGGACTTACCCATGTTGACTTGTGACTTGATAGTCTTCACTTGGGACTTACCCATGTTGACTTGTTAGTCTTCACTTGGGACTTACCCATGTTGACTTGTGACTTGTTAGTCTTCACTTGGGACTTACCCATGTTGACTTGTGACTTGTTAGTCTTCACTTGGGACTTACCCTTGTTGACTTAGGACTTGTTTGTCTTCACTTGGGACTTACCCATGTTGACTTAGGACTTCTTAGACTTCACTTGGGACTTACCCATGTTGACTTGGGACTTGATAGTCTTCACTTGGGACTTACTCATGTTGACTTAGGAATTGATAGTCTTCACTTGGGACTTACCCATGTTGAATGAGGACTTGATAGTCTTCACTTGGGACTTACCCATGTTGACTTGTGACTTGTTAGTCTTCACTTGGGACTTACCCATGTTGACGTTGGACTTGCTAGTCTTCACTTGGGACTTACCCATGTTGACTTGTGACTTGATAGTCTTCACTTGGGACTTACCCATGTTGACTTGTTAGTCTTCACTTGGGACTTACCCATGTTCACTTGGGACTTTTAGTCTTCACTTGGGACTTACCCATGTTGACTTGTGACTTGTTAGTCTTCACTTGGGACTTACCCATTTTGACTTGTGACTTGTTAGTCTTCACTTGGGACTTACTCATGTTGACTTAGGACTTGATAGTCTTCACTTGGGACTTACCCATGTTGACTGAGGACTTGATAGTCTTCACTTGGGACTTACTAATGTTGACTTAGGACTTGATAGTCTTCACTTGGGACCTACCCATGTTGACTTGGGACTTGATAGTCTTGACATGGGAGTTACCCATGTTGACTTAGGACTTGTTAGTCTTCACTTGGGACTTACCCATGTTGACTTGGGACTTGATAGTCTTCACTTAGGACTTACTCATGTTGACTTAGGAATTGATAGTCTTCACTTGGGACTTACCCATGTTGACTGAGGACTTGATAGTCTTCACTTGGGACTTACCCATGTTGACTTGTGACTTGATAGTCTTCACTTGGGACTTACCCATGTTGACTTGTTAGTCTTCACTTGGGACTTACCCATGTTGACTTGTGACTTGTTAGTCTTCACTTGGGACTTACCCATGTTGACTTGTGACTTGTTAGTCTTCACTTGGGACTTACTCATGTTGACTTAGGACTTGATAGTCTTCACTTGAGACTTTCCATGTTGACTTGTGACTTGTTAGTCTTCACTTGGGACTTACTCATGTTGACTTAGGACTTGATAGTCTTCACTTGGGACTTACCCATGTTGACTTGTGACTTGATAGTCTTCACTTGGGACTTACCCATGTTGACTTGTTAGTCTTCACTTGGGACTTACCCATGTTGACTTTTGATTTGTTAGTCTTCACTTGGGACTTACCCATGTTGACTTGTGACTTGTTAGTCTTCACTTGGGACTTACTCATGTTGACTTAGGAATTGATAGTCTTCACTTGGGACTTACCCATGTTGACTTTGGACTTGTTAGTCTTCACTTGGGACTTACCCATGTTGACGTGGGACTTGCTAGTCTTCACTTGGGACTTACCCATGTTGACTTGTGACTTGATAGTCTTCACTTGGGACTTACCCATGTTGACGTGGGACTTGCTAGTCTTCACTTGGGACTTACCCATGTTGACTTGTGACTTGATAGTCTTCACTTGGGACTTACCCATGTTGACTTGTTAGTCTTCACTAGGGACTTACCCATGTTGACTTGGGACTTGTTAGTCTTCACTTGGGACTTACCCATGTTGACTTGTGACTTGTTAGTCTTCACTTGGGACTTACCCATGTTGACTTGTGACTTGTTAGTCTTCACTTGGGACTTACTCATGTTGACTTAGGACTTGATAGTCTTCACTTAGGACTTACTAATGTTGACTGAGGTCTTGATAGTCTTCACATGGGACTTACCCATGTTGACTTGTGACTTGATAGTCTTCACTTGGGACTTACCCATGTTGACTTGTGACTTGTTAGTCTTCACTTGGGACTTACCCTTGTTGACTTAGGACTTGTTAGTCTTCACTTGGGACTTACCCTAGTTGACTTAGGACTTCTTAGACTTCACTTGGGACTTACCCATGTTGACTTGGGACTTGATAGTCTTCACTTGGGACTTACTCATGTTGACTTAGGAATTGATAGTCTTCACTTGGGACTTACCCATGTTGACTGAGGACTTCCTAGTCTTCACTTGGGACTTACCCATGTTGACTTGTGACTTGTTAGTCTTCACTTGGGACTTACCCATGTTGACTTGTGACTTGATAGTCTTCACTTGGGACTTACCCATGTTGACTTTGGACTTGTTAGTCTTCACTTGGGACTTACCCATGTTGACATGGGACTTGCTAGTCTTCACTTGGGACTTACCCATGTTGACTTGTGACTTGATAGTCTTCACTTGGGACTTACCCATGTTGACTTGTTAGTCTTCACTAGGGACTTACCCATGTTCACTTGGGACTTGTTAGTCTTCACTTGGGACTTACCCATGTTGACTTGTGACTTGTTAGTCTTCACTTGGGACTTACCCATGTTGACTTGTGACTTGTTAGTCTTCACTTGGGACTTACTCATGTTGTCTTAGGACTTGATAGTCTTCACTTGGGACTTACTAATGTTGACTTAGGACTTGATAGTCTTCACTTGGGACCTACCCATGTTGACTTGGGACTTGTTAGTCTTGACATGGGAGTTACCCATGTTGACTTACGACTTGTTAGTCTTCACTTGGGACTTACCCATGTTGACTTGGGACTTGATAGTCTTCACTTGGGACTTACTCATGTTGACTTAGGAATTGATAGTCTTCACTTGGGACTTACCCATGTTGACTTGTTAGTCTTCACTTGGGACTTACCCATGTTGACTTGTGACTTGTTAGTCTTCACTTGGGACTTACCCATGTTGACTTGTGACTTGTTAGTCTTCACTTGGGACTTACACTTGTTGACTTAGGACTTGTTTGTCTTCACTTGGGACTTACCCATGTTGACTTAGGACTTCTTAGACTTCACTTGGGACTTACCCATGTTGACTTGGGACTTGATAGTCTTCACTTGGGACTTACTCATGTTGACTTAGGAATTGATAGTCTTCACTTGGGACTTACCCATGTTGAATGAGGACTTGATAGTCTTCACTTGGGACTTACCCATGTTGACTTGTGACTTGTTAGTCTTCACTTGGGACTTACCCATGTTGACGTTGGACTTGCTAGTCTTCACTTGGGACTTACCCATGTTGACTTGTGACTTGATAGTCTTCACTTGGGACTTACCCATGTTGACTTGTTAGTCTTCACTTGGGACTTACCCATGTTCACTTGGGACTTTTAGTCTTCACTTGGGACTTACCCATGTTGACTTGTGACTTGTTAGTCTTCACTTGGGACTTACCCATTTTGACTTGTGACTTGTTAGTCTTCACTTGGGACTTACCCATGTTGACTTGGGACTTGATAGTCTTCACTTGGGACTTACTCATGTTGACTTAGGAATTGATAGTCTTCACTTGGGACTTACCCATGTTGACTGAGGTCTTGATAGTCTTCACATGGGACTTACCCATGTTGACTTGTGACTTGATAGTCTTCACTTGGGACTTACCCATGTTGACTTGTTAGTCTTCACTTGGGACTTACCCATGTTGACTTGTGACTTGTTAGTCTTCACTTGGGACTTACCCATGTTGACTTGTGACTTGTTAGTCTTCACTTGGGACTTACCCTTGTTGACTTAGGACTTGTTTGTCTTCACTTGGGACTTACCCATGTTGACTTAGGACTTCTTAGACCTTGGGACTTACCCATGTTGACTTGTTAGTCTTCACTTGGGACTTACCCATGTTCACTTGGGACTTTTAGTCTTCACTTGGGACTTACCCATGTTGACTTGTGACTTGTTAGTCTTCACTTGGGACTTACCCATTTTGACTTGTGACTTGTTAGTCTTCACTTGGGACTTACTCATGTTGACTTAGGACTTGATAGTCTTCACTTGGGACTTACCCATGTTGACTGAGGACTTGATAGTCTTCACTTGGGACTTACTAATGTTGACTTAGGACTTGATAGTCTTCACTTGGGACCTACCCATGTTGACTTGGGACTTGATAGTCTTGACATGGGAGTTACCCATGTTGACTTAGGACTTGTTAGTCTTCACTTGGGACTTACCCATGTTGACTTGGGACTTGATAGTCTTCACTTGGGACTTACTCATGTTGACTTAGGAATTGATAGTCTTCACTTGGGACTTACCCATGTTGACTGAGGACTTGATAGTCTTCACTTGGGACTTACCCATGTTGACTTGTGACTTGATAGTCTTCACTTGGGACTTACCCATGTTGACTTGTTAGTCTTCACTTGGGACTTACCCATGTTGACTTGTGACTTGTTAGTCTTCACTTGGGACTTACCCATGTTGACTTGTGACTTGTTAGTCTTCACTTGGGACTTACTCATGTTGACTTAGGACTTGATAGTCTTCACTTGGGACTTACCCATGTTGACTTGTGACTTGATAGTCTTCACTTGGGACTTACCCATGTTGACTTGTGATTTGTTAGTCTTCACTTGGGACTTACCCATGTTGACTTGTGACTTGTTAGTCTTCACTTGGGACTTACTCATGTTGACTTAGGAATTGATAGTCTTCACTTGGGACTTACCCATGTTGACTGAGGACTTGATAGTCTTCACTTGGGACTTACCCATGTTGACTTGTGACTTGATAGTCTTCACCTGGGACTTACCCATGTTGACTTTGGACTTGTTAGTCTTCACTTGGGACTTACCCATGTTGACGTGGGACTTGCTAGTCTTCACTTGGGACTTACCCATGTTGACTTGTGACTTGATAGTCTTCACTTGGGACTTACCCATGTTGACGTGGGACTTGCTAGTCTTCACTTGGGACTTACCCATGTTGACTTGTGACTTGATAGTCTTCACTTGGGACTTACCCATGTTGACTTGTTAGTCTTCACTTGGGACTTACCCATGTTGACTTGTGATTTGTTAGTCTTCACTTGGGACTTACCCATGTTGACTTGTGACTTGTTAGTCTTCACTTGGGACTTACTCATGTTGACTTAGGAATTGATAGTCTTCACTTGGGACTTACCCATGTTGACTGAGGACTTGATAGTCTTCACTTGGGACTTACCCATGTTGACTTGTGACTTGATAGTCTTCACCTGGGACTTACCCATGTTGACTTTGGACTTGTTAGTCTTCACTTGGGACTTACCCATGTTGACGTGGGACTTGCTAGTCTTCACTTGGGACTTACCCATGTTGACTTGTGACTTGATAGTCTTCACTTGGGACTTACCCATGTTGACTTGTTAGTCTTCACTTGGGACTTACCCATGTTCACTTGGGACTTTTAGTCTTCACTTGGGACTTACCCATGTTGACTTGTGACTTGTTAGTCTTCACTTGGGACTTACCCATTTTGACTTGTGACTTGTTAGTCTTCACTTGGGACTTACTCATGTTGACTTAGGACTTGATAGTCTTCACTTGGGACTTACCCATGTTGACTGAGGACTTGATAGTCTTCACTTGGGACTTACTAATGTTGATTTAGGACTTGATAGTCTTCACTTGGGACCTACCCATGTTGACTTGGGACTTGATAGTCTTGACATGGGAGTTACCCATGTTGACTTAGGACTTGTTAGTCTTCACTTGGGACTTACCCATGTTGACTTGGGACTTGATAGTCTTCACTTGGGACTTACTCATGTTGACTTAGGAATTGATAGTCTTCACTTGGGACTTACCCATGTTGACTTGTGACTTCATAGTCTTCACTTGGGACTTACCCATGTGGACTTGGGACTTGATAGTCTTCACTTGGGACTTACCCATGTTGACTTGTTAGTCTTCACTTGGGACTTACCCATGTTGACTGAGGACTTGATAGTCTTCACTTGGGACTTACCCATGTTGACTGAGGACTTGATAGTCTTCACTTGGGACTTACCCATGTTGACTTGTGACTTGATAGTCTTCACTTGGGACTTACCCATGTTGACTTGTTAGTCTTCACTTGGGACTTACCCATGTTCACTTGGGACTTTTAGTCTTCACTTGGGACTTACCCATGTTGACTTGTGACTTGTTAGTCTTCACTTGGGACTTACCCATTTTGACTTGTGACTTGTTAGTCTTCACTTGGGACTTACCCATGTTGACTTGGGACTTGATAGTCTTCACTTGGGACTTACTCATGTTGACTTAGGAATTGATAGTCTTCACTTGGGACTTACCCATGTTGACTGAGGTCTTGATAGTCTTCACATGGGACTTACCCATGTTGACTTGTGACTTGATAGTCTTCACTTGGGACTTACCCATGTTGACTTGTTAGTCTTCACTTGGGACTTACCCATGTTGACTTGTGACTTGTTAGTCTTCACTTGGGACTTACCCATGTTGACTTGTGACTTGTTAGTCTTCACTTGGGACTTACCCTTGTTGACTTAGGACTTGTTTGTCTTCACTTGGGACTTACCCATGTTGACTTAGGACTTCTTAGACCTTGGGACTTACCCATGTTGACTTGTTAGTCTTCACTTGGGACTTACCCATGTTCACTTGGGACTTTTAGTCTTCACTTGGGACTTACCCATGTTGACTTGTGACTTGTTAGTCTTCACTTGGGACTTACCCATTTTGACTTGTGACTTGTTAGTCTTCACTTGGGACTTACTCATGTTGACTTAGGACTTGACAGTCTTCACTTGGGACTTACCCATGTTGACTGAGGACTTGATAGTCTTCACTTGGGACTTACTAATGTTGACTTAGGACTTGATAGTCTTCACTTGGGACCTACCCATGTTGACTTGGGACTTGATAGTCTTGACATGGGAGTTACCCATGTTGACTTAGGACTTGTTAGTCTTCACTTGGGACTTACCCATGTTGACTTGGGACTTGATAGTCTTCACTTGGGACTTACTCATGTTGACTTAGGAATTGATAGTCTTCACTTGGGACTTACCCATGTTGACTGAGGACTTGATAGTCTTCACTTGGGACTTACCCATGTTGACTTGTGACTTGATAGTCTTCACTTGGGACTTACCCATGTTGACTTGTTAGTCTTCACTTGGGACTTACCCATGTTGACTTGTGACTTGTTAGTCTTCACTTGGGACTTACCCATGTTGACTTGTGACTTGTTAGTCTTCACTTGGGACTTACTCATGTTGACTTAGGACTTGATAGTCTTCACTTGGGACTTACCCATGTTGACTTGTGACTTGATAGTCTTCACTTGGGACTTACCCATGTTGACTTGTTAGTCTTCACTTGGGACTTACCCATGTTGACTTGTGATTTGTTAGTCTTCACTTGGGACTTACCCATGTTGACTTGTGACTTGTTAGTCTTCACTTGGGACTTACTCATGTTGACTTAGGAATTGATAGTCTTCACTTGGGACTTACCCATGTTGACTGAGGACTTGATAGTCTTCACTTGGGACTTACCCATGTTGACTTGTGACTTGATAGTCTTCACCTGGGACTTACCCATGTTGACTTTGGACTTGTTAGTCTTCACTTGGGACTTACCCATGTTGACGTGGGACTTGCTAGTCTTCACTTGGGACTTACCCATGTTGACTTGTGACTTGATAGTCTTCACTTGGGACTTACCCATGTTGACGTGGGACTTGCTAGTCTTCACTTGGGACTTACCCATGTTGACTTGTGACTTGATAGTCTTCACTTGGGACTTACCCATGTTGACTTGTTAGTCTTCACTTGGGACTTACCCATGTTGACTTGTGATTTGTTAGTCTTCACTTGGGACTTACCCATGTTGACTTGTGACTTGTTAGTCTTCACTTGGGACTTACTCATGTTGACTTAGGAATTGATAGTCTTCACTTGGGACTTACCCATGTTGACTGAGGACTTGATAGTCTTCACTTGGGACTTACCCATGTTGACTTGTGACTTGATAGTCTTCACCTGGGACTTACCCATGTTGACTTTGGACTTGTTAGTCTTCACTTGGGACTTACCCATGTTGACGTGGGACTTGCTAGTCTTCACTTGGGACTTACCCATGTTGACTTGTGACTTGATAGTCTTCACTTGGGACTTACCCATGTTGACTTGTTAGTCTTCACTTGGGACTTACCCATGTTCACTTGGGACTTTTAGTCTTCACTTGGGACTTACCCATGTTGACTTGTGATTTGTTAGTCTTCACTTGGGACTTACCCATGTTGACTTGTGACTTGTTAGTCTTCACTTGGGACTTACTCATGTTGACTTAGGAATTGATAGTCTTCACTTGGGACTTACCCATGTTGACTGAGGACTTGATAGTCTTCACTTGGGACTTACCCATGTTGACTTGTGACTTGATAGTCTTCACCTGGGACTTACCCATGTTGACTTTGGACTTGTTAGTCTTCACTTGGGACTTACCCATGTTGACTTGTGACTTGATAGTCTTCACTTGGGACTTACCCATGTTGACTTGTTAGTCTTCACTTGGGACTTACCCATGTTGACTTGTGATTTGTTAGTCTTCACTTGGGACTTACCCATGTTGACTTGTGACTTGTTAGTCTTCACTTGGGACTTACTCATGTTGACTTAGGAATTGATAGTCTTCACTTGGGACTTACCCATGTTGATTGAGGACTTGATAGTCTTCACTTGGGACTTACCCATGTTGACTTGTGACTTGATAGTCTTCACCTGGGACTTACCCATGTTGACTTTGGACTTGTTAGTCTTCACTTGGGACTTACCCATGTTGACGTGGGACTTGCTAGTCTTCACTTGGGACTTACCCATGTTGACTTGTGACTTGATAGTCTTCACTTGGGACTTACCCATGTTGACTTGTTAGTCTTAACTTGGGACTTACCCATGTTCACTTGTGACTTGATAGTCTTCACTTGGGACTTACCCATGTTGACTTGTTAGTCTTCACTTGGGACTTACCCATGTTGACTTGTGACTTGTTAGTCTTCACTTGGGACTTACCCTTGTTGACTTAGGACTTGTTTGTCTTCACTTGGGACTTACCCATGTTGACTTAGGACTTCTTAGACTTCACTTGGGACTTACCCATGTTGACTTGGGACTTGATAGTCTTCACTTGGGACTTACTCATGTTGACTTAGGAATTGATAGTCTTCACTTGGGACTTACCCATGTTGACTTGTGACTTGTTAGTCTTCACTTGGGACTTACCCATGTTGACGTTGGACTTGCTAGTCTTCACTTGGGACTTACCCATGTTGACTTGTGACTTGATAGTCTTCACTTGGGACTTACCCATGTTGACTTGTTAGTCTTCACTTGGGACTTACCCATGTTCACTTGGGACTTTTAGTCTTCACTTGGGACTTACCCATGTTGACTTGTGACTTGTTAGTCTTCACTTGGGACTTACCCATTTTGACTTGTGACTTGTTAGTCTTCACTTGGGACTTACTCATGTTGACTTAGGACTTGATAGTCTTCACTTGGGACTTACCCATGTTGACTGAGGACTTGATAGTCTTCACTTGGGACTTACTAATGTTGACTTAGGACTTGATAGTCTTCACTTGGGACCTACCCATGTTGACTTGGGACTTGATAGTCTTGACATGGGAGTTACCCATGTTGACTTAGGAATTGATAGTCTTCACTTGGGACTTACCCATGTTGATTGAGGACTTGATAGTCTTCACTTGGGACTTACCCATGTTGACTTGTGACTTGATAGTCTTCACCTGGGACTTACCCATGTTGACTTTGGACTTGTTAGTCTTCACTTGGGACTTACCCATGTTGACGTGGGACTTGCTAGTCTTCACTTGGGACTTACCCATGTTGACTTGTGACTTGATAGTCTTCACTTGGGACTTACCCATGTTGACTTGTTAGTCTTAACTTGGGACTTACCCATGTTCACTTGTGACTTGATAGTCTTCACTTGGGACTTACCCATGTTGACTTGTTAGTCTTCACTTGGGACTTACCCATGTTGACTTGTGACTTGTTAGTCTTCACTTGGGACTTACCCTTGTTGACTTAGGACTTGTTTGTCTTCACTTGGGACTTACCCATGTTGACTTAGGACTTCTTAGACTTCACTTGGGACTTACCCATGTTGACTTGGGACTTGATAGTCTTCACTTGGGACTTACTCATGTTGACTTAGGAATTGATAGTCTTCACTTGGGACTTACCCATGTTGAATGAGGACTTGATAGTCTTCACTTGGGACTTACCCATGTTGACTTGTGACTTGTTAGTCTTCACTTGGGACTTACCCATGTTGACGTTGGACTTGCTAGTCTTCACTTGGGACTTACCCATGTTGACTTGTGACTTGATAGTCTTCACTTGGGACTTACCCATGTTGACTTGTTAGTCTTCACTTGGGACTTACCCATGTTCACTTGGGACTTTTAGTCTTCACTTGGGACTTACCCATGTTGACTTGTGACTTGTTAGTCTTCACTTGGGACTTACCCATTTTGACTTGTGACTTGTTAGTCTTCACTTGGGACTTACTCATGTTGACTTAGGACTTGATAGTCTTCACTTGGGACTTACCCATGTTGACTGAGGACTTGATAGTCTTCACTTGGGACTTACTAATGTTGACTTAGGACTTGATAGTCTTCACTTGGGACCTACCCATGTTGACTTGGGACTTGATAGTCTTGACATGGGAGTTACCCATGTTGACTTAGGACTTGTTAGTCTTCACTTGGGACTTACCCATGTTGACTTGGGACTTGATAGTCTTCACTTGGGACTTACTCATGTTGACTTAGGAATTGATAGTCTTCACTTGGGACTTACCCATGTTGACTGAGGACTTGATAGTCTTCACTTGGGACTTACCCATGTTGACTTGTTAGTCTTCACTTGGGACTTACCCATGTTGACTTGTGACTTGTTAGTCTTCACTTGGGACTTACCCATGTTGACTTGTGACTTGTTAGTCTTCACTTGGGACTTACTCATGTTGACTTGTGACTTGTTAGTCTTCACTTGGGACTTACCCTTGTTGACTTAGGACTTGTTTGTCTTCACTTGGGACTTACCCATGTTGACTTAGGACTTCTTAGACTTCACTTGGGACTTACCCATGTTGACTTGGGACTTGATAGTCTTCACTTGGGACTTACCCATGTTGACTTGTGACTTGATAGTCTTCACTTGGGACTTACCCATGTTGACTTGATAGTCTTCACTTGGGACTTACCCATGTTGACTTAGGACTTCTTAGACTTCACTTGGGACTTACCCATGTTGACTTGGGACTTGATAGTCTTCACTTGGGACTTACTAATGTTGACTTAGGACTTGATAGTCTTCACTTGGGACCTACCCATGTTGACTTGGGACTTGATAGTCTTGACATGGGAGTTACCCATGTTGACTTAGGACTTGTTAGTCTTCACTTGGGACTTACCCATGTTGACTTGGGACTTGATAGTCTTCACTTGGGACTTACTCATGTTGACTTAGGAATTGATAGTCTTCACTTGGGACTTACCCATGTTGACTGAGGACTTGATAGTCTTCACTTGGGACTTACCCATGTTGACTTGTTAGTCTTCACTTGGGACTTACCCATGTTGACTTGTGACTTGTTAGTCTTCACTTGGGACTTACCCATGTTGACTTGTGACTTGTTAGTCTTCACTTGGGACTTACTCATGTTGACTTGTGACTTGTTAGTCTTCACTTGGGACTTACCCTTGTTGACTTAGGACTTGTTTGTCTTCACTTGGGACTTACCCATGTTGACTTAGGACTTCTTAGACTTCACTTGGGACTTACCCATGTTGACTTGGGACTTGATAGTCTTCACTTGGGACTTACTCATGTTGACTTAGGAATTGATAGTCTTCACTTGGGACTTACCCATGTTGAATGAGGACTTGATAGTCTTCACTTGGGACTTACCCATGTTGACTTGTGACTTGTTAGTCTTCACTTGGGACTTACCCATGTTGACGTTGGACTTGCTAGTCTTCACTTGGGACTTACCCATGTTGACTTGTGACTTGATAGTCTTCACTTGGGACTTACCCATGTTGACTTGTTAGTCTTCACTTGGGACTTACCCATGTTCACTTGGGACTTTTAGTCTTCACTTGGGACTTACCCATGTTGACTTGTGACTTGTTAGTCTTCACTTGGGACTTACCCATTTTGACTTGTGACTTGTTAGTCTTCACTTGGGACTTACTCATGTTGACTTAGGACTTGATAGTCTTCACTTGGGACTTACCCATGTTGACTGAGGACTTGATAGTCTTCACTTGGGACTTACTAATGTTGACTTAGGACTTGATAGTCTTCACTTGGGACCTACCCATGTTGACTTGGGACTTGATAGTCTTGACATGGGAGTTACCCATGTTGACTTAGGACTTGTTAGTCTTCACTTGGGACTTACCCATGTTGACTTGGGACTTGATAGTCTTCACTTGGGACTTACTCATGTTGACTTAGGAATTGATAGTCTTCACTTGGGACTTACCCATGTTGACTGAGGACTTGATAGTCTTCACTTGGGACTTACCCATGTTGACTTGTGACTTGATAGTCTTCACTTGGGACTTACCCATGTTGACTTGTTAGTCTTCACTTGGGACTTACCCATGTTGACTTGTGACTTGTTAGTCTTCACTTGGGACTTACCCATGTTGACTTGTGACTTGTTAGTCTTCACTTGGGACTTACTCATGTTGACTTAGGACTTGATAGTCTTCACTTGGGACTTTCCATGTTGACTTGTGACTTGTTAGTCTTCACTTGGGACTTACTGATGTTGACTTAGGACTTGATAGTCTTCACTTGGGACTTACCCATGTTGACTTGTGACTTGATAGTCTTCACTTGGGACTTACCCATGTTGACTTGTTAGTCTTCACTTGGGACTTACCCATGTTGACTTGTGATTTGTTAGTCTTCACTTGGGACTTACCCATGTTGACTTGTGACTTGATAGTCTTCACCTGGGACTTACCCATGTTGACTTTGGACTTGTTAGTCTTCACTTGGGACTTACCCATGTTGACGTGGGACTTGCTAGTCTTCACTTGGGACTTACCCATGTTGACTTGTGACTTGATAGTCTTCACTTGGGACTTACCCATGTTGATGTGGGACTTGCTAGTCTTCACTTGGGACTTACCCATGTTGACTTGTGACTTGATAGTCTTCACTTGGGACTTACCCATGTTGACTTGTTAGTCTTCACTTGGGACTTACCCATGTTCACTTGGGACTTTTAGTCTTCACTTGGGACTTACCCATGTTGACTTGTGACTTGTTAGTCTTCACTTGGGACTTACCCATTTTGACTTGTGACTTGTTAGTCTTCACTTGGGACTTACTCATGTTGACTTAGGACTTGATAGTCTTCACTTGGGACTTACCCATGTTGACTGAGGACTTGATAGTCTTCACTTGGGACTTACTAATGTTGACTTAGGACTTGATAGTCTTCACTTGGGACCTACCCATGTTGACTTGGGACTTGATAGTCTTGACATGGGAGTTACCCATGTTGACTTAGGACTTGTTAGTCTTCACTTGGGACTTACCCATGTTGACTTGGGACTTGATAGTCTTCACTTGGGACTTACTCATGTTGACTTAGGAATTGATAGTCTTCACTTGGGACTTACCCATGTTGACTTGTGACTTGATAGTCTTCACTTGGGACTTACCCATGTTGACTTGTTAGTCTTCACTTGGGACTTACCCATGTTGACTTGGGACTTGATAGTCTTCACTTGGGACTTACCCATGTTGACTTGGGACTTGATAGTCTTCACTTGGGACTTACCCATGTTGACTGAGGACTTGATAGTCTTCACTTGGGACTTACCCATGTTGACTTGTGACTTGATAGTCTTCACTTGGGACTTACCCATGTTGACTTGTTAGTCTTCACTTGGGACTTACCCATGTTGACTTGTGACTTGTTAGTCTTCACTTGGGACTTACCCATGTTGACTTGTGACTTGTTAGTCTTCACTTGGGACTTACTCATGTTGACTTAGGACTTGATAGTCTTCACTTGGGACTTACCCATGTTGACTTGTGACTTGTTAGTCTTCACTTGGGACTTACTCATGTTGACTCAGGACTTGATAGTCTTCACTTGGGACTTACCCATGTTGACTTGTGACTTGATAGTCTTCACTTTGGACTTACCCATGTTGACTTGTGACTTGTTAGTCTTCACTTGGGACTTACCCATTTTGACTTGTGACTTGTTAGTCTTCACTTGGGACTTACTCATGTTGACTTAGGACTTGATAGTCTTCACTTGGGACTTACCCATGTTGACTGAGGACTTGATAGTCTTCACTTGGGACTTACTAATGTTGACTTAGGACTTGATAGTCTTCACTTGGGACCTACCCATGTTGACTTGGGACTTGATAGTCTTGACATGGGAGTTACCCATGTTGACTTAGGACTTGTTAGTCTTCACTTGGGACTTACCCATGTTGACTTGGGACTTGATAGTCTTCACTTGGGACTTACTCATGTTGACTTAGGAATTGATAGTCTTCACTTGGGACTTACCCATGTTGACTGAGGACTTGATAGTCTTCACTTGGGACTTACCCATGTTGACTTGTGACTTGATAGTCTTCACTTGGGACTTACCCATGTTGACTTGTTAGTCTTCACTTGGGACTTACCCATGTTGACTTGTGACTTGTTAGTCTTCACTTGGGACTTACCCATGTTGACTTGTGACTTGTTAGTCTTCACTTGGGACTTACTCATGTTGACTTAGGACTTGATAGTCTTCACTTGGGACTTTCCATGTTGACTTGTGACTTGTTAGTCTTCACTTGGGACTTACTCATGTTGACTTAGGACTTGATAGTCTTCACTTGGGACTTACCCATGTTGACTTGTGACTTGATAGTCTTCACTTGGGACTTACCCATGTTGACTTGTTAGTCTTCACTTGGGACTTACCCATGTTGACTTGTGATTTGTTAGTCTTCACTTGGGACTTACCCATGTTGACTTGTGACTTGTTAGTCTTCACTTGGGACTTACTCATGTTGACTTAGGAATTGATAGTCTTCACTTGGGACTTACCCATGTTGACTGAGGACTTGATAGTCTTCACTTGGGACTTACCCATGTTGACTTGTGACTTGATAGTCTTCACCTGGGACTTACCCATGTTGACTTTGGACTTGTTAGTCTTCACTTGGGACTTACCCATGTTGACGTGGGACTTGCTAGTCTTCACTTGGGACTTACCCATGTTGACTTGTGACTTGATAGTCTTCACTTGGGACTTACCCATGTTGACGTGGGACTTGCTAGTCTTCACTTGGGACTTACCCATGTTGACTTGTGACTTGATAGTCTTCACTTGGGACTTACCCATGTTGACTTGTTAGTCTTCACTTGGGACTTACCCATGTTCACTTGGGACTTTTAGTCTTCACTTGGGACTTACCCATGTTGACTTGTGACTTGTTAGTCTTCACTTGGGACTTACCCATTTTGACTTGTGACTTGTTAGTCTTCACTTGGGACTTACTCATGTTGACTTAGGACTTGATAGTCTTCACTTGGGACTTACCCATGTTGACTGAGGACTTGATAGTCTTCACTTGGGACTTACTAATGTTGACTTAGGACTTGATAGTCTTCACTTGGGACCTACCCATGTTGACTTGGGACTTGATAGTCTTGACATGGGAGTTACCCATGTTGACTTAGGACTTGTTAGTCTTCACTTGGGACTTACCCATGTTGACTTGGGACTTGATAGTCTTCACTTGGGACTTACTCATGTTGACTTAGGAATTGATAGTCTTCACTTGGGACTTACCCATGTTGACTTGTGACTTGATAGTCTTCACTTGGGACTTACCCATGTTGACTTGTTAGTCTTCACTTGGGACTTACCCATGTTGACTTGGGACTTGATAGTCTTCACTTGGGACTTACCCATGTTGACTTGGGACTTGATAGTCTTCACTTGGGACTTACCCATGTTGACTGAGGACTTGATAGTCTTCACTTGGGACTTACCCATGTTGACTTGTGACTTGATAGTCTTCACTTGGGACTTACCCATGTTGACTTGTTAGTCTTCACTTGGGACTTACCCATGTTGACTTGTGACTTGTTAGTCTTCACTTGGGACTTACCCATGTTGACTTGTGACTTGTTAGTCTTCACTTGGGACTTACTCATGTTGACTTAGGACTTGATAGTCTTCACTTGGGACTTACCCATGTTGACTTGTGACTTGTTAGTCTTCACTTGGGACTTACCCATGTTGACTTGTTAGTCTTCACTTGGGACTTACCCATGTTGACTTGTGATTTGTTAGTCTTCACTTGGGACTTACCCATGTTGACTTGTGACTTGTTAGTCTTCACTTGGGACTTACTCATGTTGACTTAGGAATTGATAGTCTTCACTTGGGACTTACCCATGTTGACTGAGGACTTGATAGTCTTCACTTGGGACTTACCCATGTTGACTTGTGACTTGATAGTCTTCACCTGGGACTTACCCATGTTGACTTTGGACTTGTTAGTCTTCACTTGGGACTTACCCATGTTGACGTGGGACTTGCTAGTCTTCACTTGGGACTTACCCATGTTGACTTGTGACTTGATAGTCTTCACTTGGGACTTACCCATGTTGACTTGTTAGTCTTCACTTGGGACTTACCCATGTTCACTTGGGACTTGTTAGTCTTCACTTGGGATTACCCATGTTGACTTGTGACTTGTTAGTCTTCACTTGGGACTTACTAATGTTGACTTAGGACTTGATAGTCTTCACTTGGGACCTACCCATGTTGACTTGGGACTTGATAGTCTTGACATGGGAGTTACCCATGTTGACTTAGGACTTGTTAGTCTTCACTTGGGACTTACCCATGTTGACTTGGGACTTGATAGTCTTCACTTGGGACTTACTCATGTTGACTTGTGACTTGATAGTCTTCACTTGGGACTTACCCATGTTGACTTGTTAGTCTTCACTTGGGACTTACCCATGTTCACTTGGGACTTTTAGTCTTCACTTGGGACTTACCCATGTTGACTTGTGACTTGTTAGTCTTCACTTGGGACTTACCCATTTTGACTTGTGACTTGTTAGTCTTCACTTGGGACTTACTCATGTTGACTTAGGACTTGATAGTCTTCACTTGGGACTTACCCATGTTGACTGAGGACTTGATAGTCTTCACTTGGGACTTACTAATGTTGACTTAGGACTTGATAGTCTTCACTTGGGACCTACCCATGTTGACTTGGGACTTGATAGTCTTGACATGGGAGTTACCCATGTTGACTTAGGACTTGTTAGTCTTCACTTGGGACTTACCCATGTTGACTTGGGACTTGATAGTCTTCACTTGGGACTTACTCATGTTGACTTAGGAATTGATAGTCTTCACTTGGGACTTACCCATGTTGACTGAGGACTTGATAGTCTTCACTTGGGACTTACCCATGTTGACTTGTGACTTGATAGTCTTCACTTGGGACTTACCCATGTTGACTTGTTAGTCTTCACTTGGGACTTACCCATGTTGACTTGTGACTTGTTAGTCTTCACTTGGGACTTACCCATGTTGACTTGTGACTTGTTAGTCTTCACTTGGGACTTACTCATGTTGACTTAGGACTTCATAGTCTTCACTTGGGACTTTCCATGTTGACTTGTGACTTGTTAGTCTTCACTTGGGACTTACTCATGTTGACTTAGGACTTGATAGTCTTCACTTGGGACTTACCCATGTTGACTTGTGACTTGATAGTCTTCACTTGGGACTTACCCATGTTGACTTGTTAGTCTTCACTTGGGACTTACCCATGTTGACTTGTGATTTGTTAGTCTTCACTTGGGACTTACCCATGTTGACTTGTGACTTGTTAGTCTTCACTTGGGACTTACTCATGTTGACTTAGGAATTGATAGTCTTCACTTGGGACTTACCCATGTTGACTGAGGACTTGATAGTCTTCACTTGGGACTTACCCATGTTGACTTGTGACTTGATAGTCTTCACCTGGGACTTACCCATGTTGACTTTGGACTTGTTAGTCTTCACTTGGGACTTACCCATGTTGACGTGGGACTTGCTAGTCTTCACTTGGGACTTACCCATGTTGACTTGTGACTTGATAGTCTTCACTTGGGACTTACCCATGTTGACGTGGGACTTGCTAGTCTTCACTTGGGACTTACCCATGTTGACTTGTGACTTGATAGTCTTCACTTGGGACTTACCCATGTTGACGTGGGACTTGCTAGTCTTCACTTGGGACTTACCCATGTTGACTTGTGACTTGATAGTCTTCACTTGGGACTTACCCATGTTCACTTGGGACTTTTAGTCTTCACTTGGGACTTACCCATGTTGACTTGTGACTTGTTAGTCTTCACTTGGGACTTACCCATTTTGACTTGTGACTTGTTAGTCTTCACTTGGGACTTACTCATGTTGACTTAGGACTTGATAGTCTTCACTTGGGACTTACCCATGTTGACTGAGGACTTGATAGTCTTCACTTGGGACTTACTAATGTTGACTTAGGACTTGATAGTCTTCACTTGGGACCTACCCATGTTGACTTGGGACTTGATAGTCTTGACATGGGAGTTACCCATGTTGACTTAGGACTTGTTAGTCTTCACTTGGGACTTACCCATGTTGACTTGGGACTTGATAGTCTTCACTTGGGACTTACTCATGTTGACTTAGGAATTGATAGTCTTCACTTGGGACTTACCCATGTTGACTTGTGACTTGATAGTCTTCACTTGGGACTTACCCATGTTGACTTGTTAGTCTTCACTTGGGACTTACCCATGTTGACTTGGGACTTGATAGTCTTCACTTGGGACTTACCCATGTTGACTGAGGACTTGATAGTCTTCACTTGGGACTTACCCATGTTGACTTGTGACTTGATAGTCTTCACTTGGGACTTACCCATGTTGACTTGTTAGTCTTCACTTGGGACTTACCCATGTTGACTTGTGACTTGTTAGTCTTCACTTGGGACTTACCCATGTTGACTTGTGACTTGTTAGTCTTCACTTGGGACTTACTCATGTTGACTTAGGACTTGATAGTCTTCACTTGGGACTTACCCATGTTGACTTGTGACTTGTTAGTCTTCACTTGGGACTTACCCATGTTGACTTGTTAGTCTTCACTTGGGACTTACCCATGTTGACTTGTGATTTGTTAGTCTTCACTTGGGACTTACCCATGTTGACTTGTGACTTGTTAGTCTTCACTTGGGACTTACTCATGTTGACTTAGGAATTGATAGTCTTCACTTGGGACTTACCCATGTTGACTGAGGACTTGATAGTCTTCACTTGGGACTTACCCATGTTGACTTGTGACTTGATAGTCTTCACCTGGGACTTACCCATGTTGACTTTGGACTTGTTAGTCTTCACTTGGGACTTACCCATGTTGACGTGGGACTTGCTAGTCTTCACTTGGGACTTACCCATGTTGACTTGTGACTTGATAGTCTTCACTTGGGACTTACCCATGTTGACTTGTTAGTCTTAACTTGGGACTTACCCATGTTCACTTGGGACTTGTTAGTCTTCACTTGGGACTTACCCATGTTGACTTGTGACTTGTTAGTCTTCACTTGGGACTTACCCATGTTGACTTGTGACTTGTTAGTCTTCACTTGGGACTTACTCATGTTGACTTAGGACTTGATAGTCTTCACTTGGGACTTACCCATGTTGACTGAGGACTTGATAGTCTTCACTTGGGACTTACCCATGTTGACTTGGGACTTGTTAGTCTTGACATGGGAGTTACCCATGTTGACTTAGGACTTGTTAGTCTTCACTTGGGACTTACCCATGTTGACTTGGGACTTGATAGTCTTCACTTGGGACTTACTCATGTTAACTTAGGAATTGATAGTCTTCACTTGGGACTTACCCATGTTGACTGAGGACTTGATAGTCTTCACTTGGGACTTACCCATGTTGACTTGTGACTTGATAGTCTTCACTTGGGACTTACCCATGTTGACTTGTGACTTGTTAGTCTTCACTTGGGACTTACTCATGTTGACTTAGGACTTGATAGTCTTCACTTGGGACTTACCCATGTTGACTTGTTAGTCTTCACTTGGGACTTACCCATGTTGACTTGTGATTTGTTAGTCTTCACTTGGGACTTACCCATGTTGACTTGTGACTTGTTAGTCTTCACTTGGGACTTACCCATGTTGACTGAGGACTTGATAGTCTTCACTTGGGACTTACCCATGTTGACTTGTGACTTGATAGTCTTCACCTGGGACTTACCCATTTTGACTTTGGACTTGTTAGTCTTCACTTGGGACTTACCCATGTTGACGTGGGACTTGCTAGTCTTCACTTGGGACTTACCCATGTTGACTTGTGACTTGATAGTCTTCACTTGGGACTTACCCATGTTGACTTGTTAGTCTTCACTTGGGACTTACCCATGTTCACTTGGGACTTGTTAGTCTTCACTTGGGACTTACCCATGTTGACTTGTGACTTGTTAGTCTTCACTTGGGACTTACCCATGTTGACTTGTGACTTGTTAGTCTTCACTTGGGACTTACTCATGTTGACTTAGGACTTGATAGTCTTCACTTGGGACTTACCCATGTTGACTGAGGACTTGATAGTCTTCACTTGGAACTTACCCATGTTGACTTGGGACTTGTTAGTCTTGACATGGGAGTTACCCATGTTGACTTAGGACTTGTTAGTCTTCACTTGGGACTTACCCATGTTGACTTGGGACTTGATAGTCTTCACTTGGGACTTACTCATGTTGACTTAGGAATTGATAGTCTTCACTTGGGACTTACCCATGTTGACTGAGGACTTGATAGTCTTCACTTGGGACTTACCCATGTTGACTTGTGACTTGATAGTCTTCACTTGGGACTTACCCATGTTGACTTGTTAGTCTTCACTTGGGACTTACCCATGTTGACTTGTGACTTGTTAGTCTTCACTTGGGACTTACCCTTGTTGACTTAGGACTTGTTGGTCTTCACTTGGGACTTACCCATGTTGACTTAGGACTTCTTAGACTTCACTTGGGACTCACCGATGTTGACTTGGGACTTGATAGTCTTCACTTGGGACTTACTCATGTTGACTTAGGAATTGATAGTCTTCACTTGGGACTTACCCATGTTGACTGAGGACTTGCTAGTCTTCACTTGGGACTTACCCATGTTGACTTGTGACTTGTTAGTCTTCACTTGGGACTTACCCATGTTGACTTGTGACTTGATAGTCTTCACTTGGGACTTACCCATGTTGACTTGTGACTTGCTAGTCTTCACTTGGGACTTACCCATGTTGACTTGTGACTTGATAGTCTTCACTTGGGACTTACCCATGTTGACTTGTTAGTCTTAACTTGGGACTTACCCATGTTCACTTGGGACTTGTTAGTCTTCACTTGGGACTTACCCATGTTGACTTGTGACTTGTTAGTCTTCACTTGGGACTTACCCATGTTGACTTGTGACTTGTTAGTCTTCACTTGGGACTTACTCATGTTGACTTAGGACTTGATAGTCTTCACTTGGGACTTACCCATGTTGACTGAGGACTTGATAGTCTTCACTTGGGACTTACCCATGTTGACTTGTGACTTGTTAGTCTTCACTTGGGACTTACTCATGTTGACTTAGGAATTGATAGTCTTCACTTGGGACTTACCCATGTTGACTGAGGACTTGATAGTCTTCACTTGGTATTACCCATGTTGACTTGTGACTTGATAGTCTTCACCTGGGACTTACCCATGTTGACTTTGGACTTGTTAGTCTTCACTTGGGACTTACCCATGTTGACGTGGGACTTGCTAGTCTTCACTTGGGACTTACCCATGTTGACTTGTGACTTGATAGTCTTCACTTGGGACTTACCCATGTTGACTTGTTAGTCTTAACTTGGGACTTACCCATGTTCACTTGGGACTTGTTAGTCTTCACTTGGGACTTACCCATGTTGACTTGTGACTTGTTAGTCTTCACTTGGGACTTACCCATGTTGACTTGTGACTTGTTAGTCTTCACTTGGGACTTACTCATGTTGACTTAGGACTTGATAGTCTTCACTTGGGACTTACCCATGTTGACTGAGGACTTGATAGTCTTCACTTGGGACTTACCCATGTTGACTTGGGACTTGTTAGTCTTGACATGGGAGTTACCCATGTTGACTTAGGACTTGTTAGTCTTCACTTGGGACTTACCCATGTTGACTTGGGACTTGATAGTCTTCACTTGGGACTTACTCATGTTAACTTAGGAATTGATAGTCTTCACTTGGGACTTACCCATGTTGACTGAGGACTTGATAGTCTTCACTTGGGACTTACCCATGTTGACTTGTGACTTGATAGTCTTCACTTGGGACTTACCCATGTTGACTTGTGACTTGTTAGTCTTCACTTGGGACTTACTCATGTTGACTTAGGACTTGATAGTCTTCACTTGGGACTTACCCATGTTGACTTGTTAGTCTTCACTTGGGACTTACCCATGTTGACTGAGGACTTGATAGTCTTCACTTGGGACTTACTAATGTTGACTTAGGACTTGATAGTCTTCACTTGGGACCTACCCATGTTGACTTGGGACTTGATAGTCTTGACATGGGAGTTACCCATGTTGACTTAGGACTTGTTAGTCTTCACTTGGGACTTACCCATGTTGACTTGGGACTTGATAGTCTTCACTTGGGACTTACTCATGTTGACTTAGGAATTGATAGTCTTCACTTGGGACTTACCCATGTTGACTGAGGACTTGATAGTCTTCACTTGGGACTTACCCATGTTGACTTGTGACTTGATAGTCTTCACTTGGGACTTACCCATGTTGACTTGTTAGTCTTCACTTGGGACTTACCCATGTTGACTTGTGACTTGTTAGTCTTCACTTGGGACTTACCCATGTTGACTTGTGACTTGTTAGTCTTCACTTGGGACTTACTCATGTTGACTTAGGACTTGATAGTCTTCACTTGGGACTTTCCATGTTGACTTGTGACTTGTTAGTCTTCACTTGGGACTTACTGATGTTGACTTAGGACTTGATAGTCTTCACTTGGGACTTACCCATGTTGACTTGTGACTTGATAGTCTTCACTTGGGACTTACCCATGTTGACTTGTTAGTCTTCACTTGGGACTTACCCATGTTGACTTGTGATTTGTTAGTCTTCACTTGGGACTTACCCATGTTGACTTGTGACTTGATAGTCTTCACCTGGGACTTACCCATGTTGACTTTGGACTTGTTAGTCTTCACTTGGGACTTACCCATGTTGACGTGGGACTTGCTAGTCTTCACTTGGGACTTACCCATGTTGACTTGTGACTTGATAGTCTTCACTTGGGACTTACCCATGTTGATGTGGGACTTGCTAGTCTTCACTTGGGACTTACCCATGTTGACTTGTGACTTGATAGTCTTCACTTGGGACTTACCCATGTTGACTTGTTAGTCTTCACTTGGGACTTACCCATGTTCACTTGGGACTTTTAGTCTTCACTTGGGACTTACCCATGTTGACTTGTGACTTGTTAGTCTTCACTTGGGACTTACCCATTTTGACTTGTGACTTGTTAGTCTTCACTTGGGACTTACTCATGTTGACTTAGGACTTGATAGTCTTCACTTGGGACTTACCCATGTTGACTGAGGACTTGATAGTCTTCACTTGGGACTTACTAATGTTGACTTAGGACTTGATAGTCTTCACTTGGGACCTACCCATGTTGACTTGGGACTTGATAGTCTTGACATGGGAGTTACCCATGTTGACTTAGGACTTGTTAGTCTTCACTTGGGACTTACCCATGTTGACTTGGGACTTGATAGTCTTCACTTGGGACTTACTCATGTTGACTTAGGAATTGATAGTCTTCACTTGGGACTTACCCATGTTGACTTGTGACTTGATAGTCTTCACTTGGGACTTACCCATGTTGACTTGTTAGTCTTCACTTGGGACTTACCCATGTTGACTTGGGACTTGATAGTCTTCACTTGGGACTTACCCATGTTGACTTGGGACTTGATAGTCTTCACTTGGGACTTACCCATGTTGACTGAGGACTTGATAGTCTTCACTTGGGACTTACCCATGTTGACTTGTGACTTGATAGTCTTCACTTGGGACTTACCCATGTTGACTTGTTAGTCTTCACTTGGGACTTACCCATGTTGACTTGTGACTTGTTAGTCTTCACTTGGGACTTACCCATGTTGACTTGTGACTTGTTAGTCTTCACTTGGGACTTACTCATGTTGACTTAGGACTTGATAGTCTTCACTTGGGACTTACCCATGTTGACTTGTGACTTGTTAGTCTTCACTTGGGACTTACTCATGTTGACTCAGGACTTGATAGTCTTCACTTGGGACTTACCCATGTTGACTTGTGACTTGATAGTCTTCACTTTGGACTTACCCATGTTGACTTGTGACTTGTTAGTCTTCACTTGGGACTTACCCATTTTGACTTGTGACTTGTTAGTCTTCACTTGGGACTTACTCATGTTGACTTAGGACTTGATAGTCTTCACTTGGGACTTACCCATGTTGACTGAGGACTTGATAGTCTTCACTTGGGACTTACTAATGTTGACTTAGGACTTGATAGTCTTCACTTGGGACCTACCCATGTTGACTTGGGACTTGATAGTCTTGACATGGGAGTTACCCATGTTGACTTAGGACTTGTTAGTCTTCACTTGGGACTTACCCATGTTGACTTGGGACTTGATAGTCTTCACTTGGGACTTACTCATGTTGACTTAGGAATTGATAGTCTTCACTTGGGACTTACCCATGTTGACTGAGGACTTGATAGTCTTCACTTGGGACTTACCCATGTTGACTTGTGACTTGATAGTCTTCACTTGGGACTTACCCATGTTGACTTGTTAGTCTTCACTTGGGACTTACCCATGTTGACTTGTGACTTGTTAGTCTTCACTTGGGACTTACCCATGTTGACTTGTGACTTGTTAGTCTTCACTTGGGACTTACTCATGTTGACTTAGGACTTGATAGTCTTCACTTGGGACTTTCCATGTTGACTTGTGACTTGTTAGTCTTCACTTGGGACTTACTCATGTTGACTTAGGACTTGATAGTCTTCACTTGGGACTTACCCATGTTGACTTGTGACTTGATAGTCTTCACTTGGGACTTACCCATGTTGACTTGTTAGTCTTCACTTGGGACTTACCCATGTTGACTTGTGATTTGTTAGTCTTCACTTGGGACTTACCCATGTTGACTTGTGACTTGTTAGTCTTCACTTGGGACTTACTCATGTTGACTTAGGACTTGATAGTCTTCACTTGGGACTTACCCATGTTGACTTGTGACTTGTTAGTCTTCACTTGGGACTTACTCATGTTGACTCAGGACTTGATAGTCTTCACTTGGGACTTACCCATGTTGACTTGTGACTTGATAGTCTTCACTTTGGACTTACCCATGTTGACTTGTGACTTGTTAGTCTTCACTTGGGACTTACCCATTTTGACTTGTGACTTGTTAGTCTTCACTTGGGACTTACTCATGTTGACTTAGGACTTGATAGTCTTCACTTGGGACTTACCCATGTTGACTGAGGACTTGATAGTCTTCACTTGGGACTTACTAATGTTGACTTAGGACTTGATAGTCTTCACTTGGGACCTACCCATGTTGACTTGGGACTTGATAGTCTTGACATGGGAGTTACCCATGTTGACTTAGGACTTGTTAGTCTTCACTTGGGACTTACCCATGTTGACTTGGGACTTGATAGTCTTCACTTGGGACTTACTCATGTTGACTTAGGAATTGATAGTCTTCACTTGGGACTTACCCATGTTGACTGAGGACTTGATAGTCTTCACTTGGGACTTACCCATGTTGACTTGTGACTTGATAGTCTTCACTTGGGACTTACCCATGTTGACTTGTTAGTCTTCACTTGGGACTTACCCATGTTGACTTGTGACTTGTTAGTCTTCACTTGGGACTTACCCATGTTGACTTGTGACTTGTTAGTCTTCACTTGGGACTTACTCATGTTGACTTAGGACTTGATAGTCTTCACTTGGGACTTTCCATGTTGACTTGTGACTTGTTAGTCTTCACTTGGGACTTACTCATGTTGACTTAGGACTTGATAGTCTTCACTTGGGACTTACCCATGTTGACTTGTGACTTGATAGTCTTCACTTGGGACTTACCCATGTTGACTTGTTAGTCTTCACTTGGGACTTACCCATGTTGACTTGTGATTTGTTAGTCTTCACTTGGGACTTACCCATGTTGACTTGTGACTTGTTAGTCTTCACTTGGGACTTACTCATGTTGACTTAGGAATTGATAGTCTTCACTTGGGACTTACCCATGTTGACTGAGGACTTGATAGTCTTCACTTGGGACTTACCCATGTTGACTTGTGACTTGATAGTCTTCACCTGGGACTTACCCATGTTGACTTTGGACTTGTTAGTCTTCACTTGGGACTTACCCATGTTGACGTGGGACTTGCTAGTCTTCACTTGGGACTTACCCATGTTGACTTGTGACTTGATAGTCTTCACTTGGGACTTACCCATGTTGACGTGGGACTTGCTAGTCTTCACTTGGGACTTACCCATGTTGACTTGTGACTTGATAGTCTTCACTTGGGACTTACCCATGTTGACTTGTTAGTCTTCACTTGGGACTTACCCATGTTCACTTGGGACTTTTAGTCTTCACTTGGGACTTACCCATGTTGACTTGTGACTTGTTAGTCTTCACTTGGGACTTACCCATTTTGACTTGTGACTTGTTAGTCTTCACTTGGGACTTACTCATGTTGACTTAGGACTTGATAGTCTTCACTTGGGACTTACCCATGTTGACTGAGGACTTGATAGTCTTCACTTGGGACTTACTAATGTTGACTTAGGACTTGATAGTCTTCACTTGGGACCTACCCATGTTGACTTGGGACTTGATAGTCTTGACATGGGAGTTACCCATGTTGACTTAGGACTTGTTAGTCTTCACTTGGGACTTACCCATGTTGACTTGGGACTTGATAGTCTTCACTTGGGACTTACTCATGTTGACTTAGGAATTGATAGTCTTCACTTGGGACTTACCCATGTTGACTTGTGACTTGATAGTCTTCACTTGGGACTTACCCATGTTGACTTGTTAGTCTTCACTTGGGACTTACCCATGTTGACTTGGGACTTGATAGTCTTCACTTGGGACTTACCCATGTTGACTTGGGACTTGATAGTCTTCACTTGGGACTTACCCATGTTGACTGAGGACTTGATAGTCTTCACTTGGGACTTACCCATGTTGACTTGTGACTTGATAGTCTTCACTTGGGACTTACCCATGTTGACTTGTTAGTCTTCACTTGGGACTTACCCATGTTGACTTGTGACTTGTTAGTCTTCACTTGGGACTTACCCATGTTGACTTGTGACTTGTTAGTCTTCACTTGGGACTTACTCATGTTGACTTAGGACTTGATAGTCTTCACTTGGGACTTACCCATGTTGACTTGTGACTTGTTAGTCTTCACTTGGGACTTACCCATGTTGACTTGTTAGTCTTCACTTGGGACTTACCCATGTTGACTTGTGATTTGTTAGTCTTCACTTGGGACTTACCCATGTTGACTTGTGACTTGTTAGTCTTCACTTGGGACTTACTCATGTTGACTTAGGAATTGATAGTCTTCACTTGGGACTTACCCATGTTGACTGAGGACTTGATAGTCTTCACTTGGGACTTACCCATGTTGACTTGTGACTTGATAGTCTTCACCTGGGACTTACCCATGTTGACTTTGGACTTGTTAGTCTTCACTTGGGACTTACCCATGTTGACGTGGGACTTGCTAGTCTTCACTTGGGACTTACCCATGTTGACTTGTGACTTGATAGTCTTCACTTGGGACTTACCCATGTTGACTTGTTAGTCTTCACTTGGGACTTACCCATGTTCACTTGGGACTTGTTAGTCTTCACTTGGGATTACCCATGTTGACTTGTGACTTGTTAGTCTTCACTTGGGACTTACTAATGTTGACTTAGGACTTGATAGTCTTCACTTGGGACCTACCCATGTTGACTTGGGACTTGATAGTCTTGACATGGGAGTTACCCATGTTGACTTAGGACTTGTTAGTCTTCACTTGGGACTTACCCATGTTGACTTGGGACTTGATAGTCTTCACTTGGGACTTACTCATGTTGACTTGTGACTTGATAGTCTTCACTTGGGACTTACCCATGTTGACTTGTTAGTCTTCACTTGGGACTTACCCATGTTCACTTGGGACTTTTAGTCTTCACTTGGGACTTACCCATGTTGACTTGTGACTTGTTAGTCTTCACTTGGGACTTACCCATTTTGACTTGTGACTTGTTAGTCTTCACTTGGGACTTACTCATGTTGACTTAGGACTTGATAGTCTTCACTTGGGACTTACCCATGTTGACTGAGGACTTGATAGTCTTCACTTGGGACTTACTAATGTTGACTTAGGACTTGATAGTCTTCACTTGGGACCTACCCATGTTGACTTGGGACTTGATAGTCTTGACATGGGAGTTACCCATGTTGACTTAGGACTTGTTAGTCTTCACTTGGGACTTACCCATGTTGACTTGGGACTTGATAGTCTTCACTTGGGACTTACTCATGTTGACTTAGGAATTGATAGTCTTCACTTGGGACTTACCCATGTTGACTGAGGACTTGATAGTCTTCACTTGGGACTTACCCATGTTGACTTGTGACTTGATAGTCTTCACTTGGGACTTACCCATGTTGACTTGTTAGTCTTCACTTGGGACTTACCCATGTTGACTTGTGACTTGTTAGTCTTCACTTGGGACTTACCCATGTTGACTTGTGACTTGTTAGTCTTCACTTGGGACTTACTCATGTTGACTTAGGACTTCATAGTCTTCACTTGGGACTTTCCATGTTGACTTGTGACTTGTTAGTCTTCACTTGGGACTTACTCATGTTGACTTAGGACTTGATAGTCTTCACTTGGGACTTACCCATGTTGACTTGTGACTTGATAGTCTTCACTTGGGACTTACCCATGTTGACTTGTTAGTCTTCACTTGGGACTTACCCATGTTGACTTGTGATTTGTTAGTCTTCACTTGGGACTTACCCATGTTGACTTGTGACTTGTTAGTCTTCACTTGGGACTTACTCATGTTGACTTAGGAATTGATAGTCTTCACTTGGGACTTACCCATGTTGACTGAGGACTTGATAGTCTTCACTTGGGACTTACCCATGTTGACTTGTGACTTGATAGTCTTCACCTGGGACTTACCCATGTTGACTTTGGACTTGTTAGTCTTCACTTGGGACTTACCCATGTTGACGTGGGACTTGCTAGTCTTCACTTGGGACTTACCCATGTTGACTTGTGACTTGATAGTCTTCACTTGGGACTTACCCATGTTGACGTGGGACTTGCTAGTCTTCACTTGGGACTTACCCATGTTGACTTGTGACTTGATAGTCTTCACTTGGGACTTACCCATGTTGACGTGGGACTTGCTAGTCTTCACTTGGGACTTACCCATGTTGACTTGTGACTTGATAGTCTTCACTTGGGACTTACCCATGTTCACTTGGGACTTTTAGTCTTCACTTGGGACTTACCCATGTTGACTTGTGACTTGTTAGTCTTCACTTGGGACTTACCCATTTTGACTTGTGACTTGTTAGTCTTCACTTGGGACTTACTCATGTTGACTTAGGACTTGATAGTCTTCACTTGGGACTTACCCATGTTGACTGAGGACTTGATAGTCTTCACTTGGGACTTACTAATGTTGACTTAGGACTTGATAGTCTTCACTTGGGACCTACCCATGTTGACTTGGGACTTGATAGTCTTGACATGGGAGTTACCCATGTTGACTTAGGACTTGTTAGTCTTCACTTGGGACTTACCCATGTTGACTTGGGACTTGATAGTCTTCACTTGGGACTTACTCATGTTGACTTAGGAATTGATAGTCTTCACTTGGGACTTACCCATGTTGACTTGTGACTTGATAGTCTTCACTTGGGACTTACCCATGTTGACTTGTTAGTCTTCACTTGGGACTTACCCATGTTGACTTGGGACTTGATAGTCTTCACTTGGGACTTACCCATGTTGACTTGGGACTTGATAGTCTTCACTTGGGACTTACCCATGTTGACTGAGGACTTGATAGTCTTCACTTGGGACTTACCCATGTTGACTTGTGACTTGATAGTCTTCACTTGGGACTTACCCATGTTGACTTGTTAGTCTTCACTTGGGACTTACCCATGTTGACTTGTGACTTGTTAGTCTTCACTTGGGACTTACCCATGTTGACTTGTGACTTGTTAGTCTTCACTTGGGACTTACTCATGTTGACTTAGGACTTGATAGTCTTCACTTGGGACTTACCCATGTTGACTTGTGACTTGTTAGTCTTCACTTGGGACTTACCCATGTTGACTTGTTAGTCTTCACTTGGGACTTACCCATGTTGACTTGTGATTTGTTAGTCTTCACTTGGGACTTACCCATGTTGACTTGTGACTTGTTAGTCTTCACTTGGGACTTACTCATGTTGACTTAGGAATTGATAGTCTTCACTTGGGACTTACCCATGTTGACTGAGGACTTGATAGTCTTCACTTGGGACTTACCCATGTTGACTTGTGACTTGATAGTCTTCACCTGGGACTTACCCATGTTGACTTTGGACTTGTTAGTCTTCACTTGGGACTTACCCATGTTGACGTGGGACTTGCTAGTCTTCACTTGGGACTTACCCATGTTGACTTGTGACTTGATAGTCTTCACTTGGGACTTACCCATGTTGACTTGTTAGTCTTAACTTGGGACTTACCCATGTTCACTTGGGACTTGTTAGTCTTCACTTGGGACTTACCCATGTTGACTTGTGACTTGTTAGTCTTCACTTGGGACTTACCCATGTTGACTTGTGACTTGTTAGTCTTCACTTGGGACTTACTCATGTTGACTTAGGACTTGATAGTCTTCACTTGGGACTTACCCATGTTGACTGAGGACTTGATAGTCTTCACTTGGGACTTACCCATGTTGACTTGGGACTTGTTAGTCTTGACATGGGAGTTACCCATGTTGACTTAGGACTTGTTAGTCTTCACTTGGGACTTACCCATGTTGACTTGGGACTTGATAGTCTTCACTTGGGACTTACTCATGTTAACTTAGGAATTGATAGTCTTCACTTGGGACTTACCCATGTTGACTGAGGACTTGATAGTCTTCACTTGGGACTTACCCATGTTGACTTGTGACTTGATAGTCTTCACTTGGGACTTACCCATGTTGACTTGTGACTTGTTAGTCTTCACTTGGGACTTACTCATGTTGACTTAGGACTTGATAGTCTTCACTTGGGACTTACCCATGTTGACTTGTTAGTCTTCACTTGGGACTTACCCATGTTGACTTGTGATTTGTTAGTCTTCACTTGGGACTTACCCATGTTGACTTGTGACTTGTTAGTCTTCACTTGGGACTTACCCATGTTGACTGAGGACTTGATAGTCTTCACTTGGGACTTACCCATGTTGACTTGTGACTTGATAGTCTTGACCTGGGACTTACCCATTTTGACTTTGGACTTGTTAGTCTTCACTTGGGACTTACCCATGTTGACGTGGGACTTGCTAGTCTTCACTTGGGACTTACCCATGTTGACTTGTGACTTGATAGTCTTCACTTGGGACTTACCCATGTTGACTTGTTAGTCTTCACTTGGGACTTACCCATGTTCACTTGGGACTTGTTAGTCTTCACTTGGGACTTACCCATGTTGACTGAGGACTTGATAGTCTTCACTTGGGACTTACCCATGTTGACTTGTGACTTGATAGTCTTCACTTGGGACTTACCCATGTTGACTTGTTAGTCTTCACTTGGGACTTACCCATGTTGACTTGTGACTTGTTAGTCTTCACTTGGGACTTACCCATGTTGACTTGTGACTTGTTAGTCTTCACTTGGGACTTACTCATGTTGACTTAGGACTTCATAGTCTTCACTTGGGACTTTCCATGTTGACTTGTGACTTGTTAGTCTTCACTTGGGACTTACTCATGTTGACTTAGGACTTGATAGTCTTCACTTGGGACTTACCCATGTTGACTTGTGACTTGATAGTCTTCACTTGGGACTTACCCATGTTGACTTGTTAGTCTTCACTTGGGACTTACCCATGTTGACTTGTGATTTGTTAGTCTTCACTTGGGACTTACCCATGTTGACTTGTGACTTGTTAGTCTTCACTTGGGACTTACTCATGTTGACTTAGGAATTGATAGTCTTCACTTGGGACTTACCCATGTTGACTGAGGACTTGATAGTCTTCACTTGGGACTTACCCATGTTGACTTGTGACTTGATAGTCTTCACCTGGGACTTACCCATGTTGACTTTGGACTTGTTAGTCTTCACTTGGGACTTACCCATGTTGACGTGGGACTTGCTAGTCTTCACTTGGGACTTACCCATGTTGACTTGTGACTTGATAGTCTTCACTTGGGACTTACCCATGTTGACGTGGGACTTGCTAGTCTTCACTTGGGACTTACCCATGTTGACTTGTGACTTGATAGTCTTCACTTGGGACTTACCCATGTTGACGTGGGACTTGCTAGTCTTCACTTGGGACTTACCCATGTTGACTTGTGACTTGATAGTCTTCACTTGGGACTTACCCATGTTCACTTGGGACTTTTAGTCTTCACTTGGGACTTACCCATGTTGACTTGTGACTTGTTAGTCTTCACTTGGGACTTACCCATTTTGACTTGTGACTTGTTAGTCTTCACTTGGGACTTACTCATGTTGACTTAGGACTTGATAGTCTTCACTTGGGACTTACCCATGTTGACTGAGGACTTGATAGTCTTCACTTGGGACTTACTAATGTTGACTTAGGACTTGATAGTCTTCACTTGGGACCTACCCATGTTGACTTGGGACTTGATAGTCTTGACATGGGAGTTACCCATGTTGACTTAGGACTTGTTAGTCTTCACTTGGGACTTACCCATGTTGACTTGGGACTTGATAGTCTTCACTTGGGACTTACTCATGTTGACTTAGGAATTGATAGTCTTCACTTGGGACTTACCCATGTTGACTTGTGACTTGATAGTCTTCACTTGGGACTTACCCATGTTGACTTGTTAGTCTTCACTTGGGACTTACCCATGTTGACTTGGGACTTGATAGTCTTCACTTGGGACTTACCCATGTTGACTTGGGACTTGATAGTCTTCACTTGGGACTTACCCATGTTGACTGAGGACTTGATAGTCTTCACTTGGGACTTACCCATGTTGACTTGTGACTTGATAGTCTTCACTTGGGACTTACCCATGTTGACTTGTTAGTCTTCACTTGGGACTTACCCATGTTGACTTGTGACTTGTTAGTCTTCACTTGGGACTTACCCATGTTGACTTGTGACTTGTTAGTCTTCACTTGGGACTTACTCATGTTGACTTAGGACTTGATAGTCTTCACTTGGGACTTACCCATGTTGACTTGTGACTTGTTAGTCTTCACTTGGGACTTACCCATGTTGACTTGTTAGTCTTCACTTGGGACTTACCCATGTTGACTTGTGATTTGTTAGTCTTCACTTGGGACTTACCCATGTTGACTTGTGACTTGTTAGTCTTCACTTGGGACTTACTCATGTTGACTTAGGAATTGATAGTCTTCACTTGGGACTTACCCATGTTGACTGAGGACTTGATAGTCTTCACTTGGGACTTACCCATGTTGACTTGTGACTTGATAGTCTTCACCTGGGACTTACCCATGTTGACTTTGGACTTGTTAGTCTTCACTTGGGACTTACCCATGTTGACGTGGGACTTGCTAGTCTTCACTTGGGACTTACCCATGTTGACTTGTGACTTGATAGTCTTCACTTGGGACTTACCCATGTTGACTTGTTAGTCTTAACTTGGGACTTACCCATGTTCACTTGGGACTTGTTAGTCTTCACTTGGGACTTACCCATGTTGACTTGTGACTTGTTAGTCTTCACTTGGGACTTACCCATGTTGACTTGTGACTTGTTAGTCTTCACTTGGGACTTACTCATGTTGACTTAGGACTTGATAGTCTTCACTTGGGACTTACCCATGTTGACTGAGGACTTGATAGTCTTCACTTGGGACTTACCCATGTTGACTTGGGACTTGTTAGTCTTGACATGGGAGTTACCCATGTTGACTTAGGACTTGTTAGTCTTCACTTGGGACTTACCCATGTTGACTTGGGACTTGATAGTCTTCACTTGGGACTTACTCATGTTAACTTAGGAATTGATAGTCTTCACTTGGGACTTACCCATGTTGACTGAGGACTTGATAGTCTTCACTTGGGACTTACCCATGTTGACTTGTGACTTGATAGTCTTCACTTGGGACTTACCCATGTTGACTTGTGACTTGTTAGTCTTCACTTGGGACTTACTCATGTTGACTTAGGACTTGATAGTCTTCACTTGGGACTTACCCATGTTGACTTGTTAGTCTTCACTTGGGACTTACCCATGTTGACTTGTGATTTGTTAGTCTTCACTTGGGACTTACCCATGTTGACTTGTGACTTGTTAGTCTTCACTTGGGACTTACCCATGTTGACTGAGGACTTGATAGTCTTCACTTGGGACTTACCCATGTTGACTTGTGACTTGATAGTCTTGACCTGGGACTTACCCATTTTGACTTTGGACTTGTTAGTCTTCACTTGGGACTTACCCATGTTGACGTGGGACTTGCTAGTCTTCACTTGGGACTTACCCATGTTGACTTGTGACTTGATAGTCTTCACTTGGGACTTACCCATGTTGACTTGTTAGTCTTCACTTGGGACTTACCCATGTTCACTTGGGACTTGTTAGTCTTCACTTGGGACTTACCCATGTTGACTTGTGACTTGTTAGTCTTCACTTGGGACTTACCCATGTTGACTTGTGACTTGTTAGTCTTCACTTGGGACTTACTCATGTTGACTTAGGACTTGATAGTCTTCACTTGGGACTTACCCATGTTGACTGAGGACTTGATAGTCTTCACTTGGAACTTACCCATGTTGACTTGGGACTTGTTAGTCTTGACATGGGAGTTACCCATGTTGACTTAGGACTTGTTAGTCTTCACTTGGGACTTACCCATGTTGACTTGGGACTTGATAGTCTTCACTTGGGACTTACTCATGTTGACTTAGGAATTGATAGTCTTCACTTGGGACTTACCCATGTTGACTGAGGACTTGATAGTCTTCACTTGGGACTTACCCATGTTGACTTGTGACTTGATAGTCTTCACTTGGGACTTACCCATGTTGACTTGTTAGTCTTCACTTGGGACTTACCCATGTTGACTTGTGACTTGTTAGTCTTCACTTGGGACTTACCCTTGTTGACTTAGGACTTGTTGGTCTTCACTTGGGACTTACCCATGTTGACTTAGGACTTCTTAGACTTCACTTGGGACTCACCGATGTTGACTTGGGACTTGATAGTCTTCACTTGGGACTTACTCATGTTGACTTAGGAATTGATAGTCTTCACTTGGGACTTACCCATGTTGACTGAGGACTTGCTAGTCTTCACTTGGGACTTACCCATGTTGACTTGTGACTTGTTAGTCTTCACTTGGGACTTACCCATGTTGACTTGTGACTTGATAGTCTTCACTTGGGACTTACCCATGTTGACTTGTGACTTGCTAGTCTTCACTTGGGACTTACCCATGTTGACTTGTGACTTGATAGTCTTCACTTGGGACTTACCCATGTTGACTTGTTAGTCTTAACTTGGGACTTACCCATGTTCACTTGGGACTTGTTAGTCTTCACTTGGGACTTACCCATGTTGACTTGTGACTTGTTAGTCTTCACTTGGGACTTACCCATGTTGACTTGTGACTTGTTAGTCTTCACTTGGGACTTACTCATGTTGACTTAGGACTTGATAGTCTTCACTTGGGACTTACCCATGTTGACTGAGGACTTGATAGTCTTCACTTGGGACTTACCCATGTTGACTTGTGACTTGTTAGTCTTCACTTGGGACTTACTCATGTTGACTTAGGAATTGATAGTCTTCACTTGGGACTTACCCATGTTGACTGAGGACTTGATAGTCTTCACTTGGGACTTACCCATGTTGACTTGTGACTTGATAGTCTTCACCTGGGACTTACCCATGTTGACTTTGGACTTGTTAGTCTTCACTTGGGACTTACCCATGTTGACGTGGGACTTGCTAGTCTTCACTTGGGACTTACCCATGTTGACTTGTGACTTGATAGTCTTCACTTGGGACTTACCCATGTTGACTTGTTAGTCTTAACTTGGGACTTACCCATGTTCACTTGGGACTTGTTAGTCTTCACTTGGGACTTACCCATGTTGACTTGTGACTTGTTAGTCTTCACTTGGGACTTACCCATGTTGACTTGTGACTTGTTAGTCTTCACTTGGGACTTACTCATGTTGACTTAGGACTTGATAGTCTTCACTTGGGACTTACCCATGTTGACTGAGGACTTGATAGTCTTCACTTGGGACTTACCCATGTTGACTTGGGACTTGTTAGTCTTGACATGGGAGTTACCCATGTTGACTTAGGACTTGTTAGTCTTCACTTGGGACTTACCCATGTTGACTTGGGACTTGATAGTCTTCACTTGGGACTTACTCATGTTAACTTAGGAATTGATAGTCTTCACTTGGGACTTACCCATGTTGACTGAGGACTTGATAGTCTTCACTTGGGACTTACCCATGTTGACTTGTGACTTGATAGTCTTCACTTGGGACTTACCCATGTTGACTTGTGACTTGTTAGTCTTCACTTGGGACTTACTCATGTTGACTTAGGACTTGATAGTCTTCACTTGGGACTTACCCATGTTGACTTGTTAGTCTTCACTTGGGACTTACCCATGTTGACTTGTGATTTGTTAGTCTTCACTTGGGACTTACCCATGTTGACTTGTGACTTGTTAGTCTTCACTTGGGACTTACCCATGTTGACTGAGGACTTGATAGTCTTCACTTGGGACTTACCCATGTTGACTTGTGACTTGATAGTCTTCACCTGGGACTTACCCATGTTGACTTTGGACTTGTTAGTCTTCACTTGGGACTTACCCATGTTGACGTGGGACTTGCTAGTCTTCACTTGGGACTTACCCATGTTGACTTGTGACTTGATAGTCTTCACTTGGGACTTACCCATGTTGACTTGTTAGTCTTCACTTGGGACTTACCCATGTTCACTTGGGACTTGTTAGTCTTCACTTGGGACTTACCCATGTTGACTTGTGACTTGTTAGTCTTCACTTGGGACTTACCCATGTTGACTTGTGACTTGTTAGTCTTCACTTGGGACTTACTCATGTTGACTTAGGACTTGATAGTCTTCACTTGGGACTTACCCATGTTGACTGAGGACTTGATAGTCTTCACTTGGAACTTACCCATGTTGACTTGGGACTTGTTAGTCTTGACATGGGAGTTACCCATGTTGACTTAGGACTTGTTAGTCTTCACTTGGGACTTACCCATGTTGACTTGGGACTTGATAGTCTTCACTTGGGACTTACTCATGTTGACTTAGGAATTGATAGTCTTCACTTGGGACTTACCCATGTTGACTGAGGACTTGATAGTCTTCACTTGGGACTTACCCATGTTGACTTGTGACTTGATAGTCTTCACTTGGGACTTACCCATGTTGACTTGTTAGTCTTCACTTGGGACTTACCCATGTTGACTTGTGACTTGTTAGTCTTCACTTGGGACTTACCCTTGTTGACTTAGGACTTGTTGGTCTTCACTTGGGACTTACCCATGTTGACTTAGGACTTCTTAGACTTCACTTGGGACTCACCGATGTTGACTTGGGACTTGATAGTCTTCACTTGGGACTTACTCATGTTGACTTAGGAATTGATAGTCTTCACTTGGGACTTACCCATGTTGACTGAGGACTTGCTAGTCTTCACTTGGGACTTACCCATGTTGACTTGTGACTTGTTAGTCTTCACTTGGGACTTACCCATGTTGACTTGTGACTTGATAGTCTTCACTTGGGACTTACCCATGTTGACTTGTGACTTGCTAGTCTTCACTTGGGACTTACCCATGTTGACTTGTGACTTGATAGTCTTCACTTGGGACTTACCCATGTTGACTTGTTAGTCTTAACTTGGGACTTACCCATGTTCACTTGGGACTTGTTAGTCTTCACTTGGGACTTACCCATGTTGACTTGTGACTTGTTAGTCTTCACTTGGGACTTACCCATGTTGACTTGTGACTTGTTAGTCTTCACTTGGGACTTACTCATGTTGACTTAGGACTTGATAGTCTTCACTTGGGACTTACCCATGTTGACTGAGGACTTGATAGTCTTCACTTGGGACTTACCCATGTTGACTTGTGACTTGTTAGTCTTCACTTGGGACTTACTCATGTTGACTTAGGAATTGATAGTCTTCACTTGGGACTTACCCATGTTGACTGAGGACTTGATAGTCTTCACTTGGGACTTACCCATGTTGACTTGTGACTTGATAGTCTTCACCTGGGACTTACCCATGTTGACTTTGGACTTGTTAGTCTTCACTTGGGACTTACCCATGTTGACTTGTGACTTGTTAGTCTTCACTTGGGACTTACCCATGTTGACTTGTGACTTGTTAGTCTTCACTTGGGACTTACTCATGTTGACTTAGGACTTGATAGTCTTCACTTGGGACTTACCCATGTTGACTGAGGACTTGATAGTCTTCACTTGGGACTTACCCATGTTGACTTGGGACTTGTTAGTCTTGACATGGGAGTTACCCATGTTGACTTAGGACTTGTTAGTCTTCACTTGGGACTTACCCATGTTGACTTGTGACTTGTTAGTCTTCACTTGGGACTTACTCATGTTGACTTAGGACTTGATAGTCTTCACTTGGGACTTACCCATGTTGACTTGTTAGTCTTCACTTGGGACTTACCCATGTTGACTTGTGATTTGTTAGTCTTCACTTGGGACTTACCCATGTTGACTTGTGACTTGTTAGTCTTCACTTGGGACTTACCCATGTTGACTGAGGACTTGATAGTCTTCACTTGGGACTTACCCATGTTGACTTGTGACTTGATAGTCTTCACCTGGGACTTACCCATGTTGACTTTGGACTTGTTAGTCTTCACTTGGGACTTACCCATGTTGACGTGGGACTTGCTAGTCTTCACTTGGGACTTACCCATGTTGACTTGTGACTTGATAGTCTTCACTTGGGACTTACCCATGTTGACTTGTTAGTCTTCACTTGGGACTTACCCATGTTCACTTGGGACTTGTTAGTCTTCACTTGGGACTTACCCATGTTGACTTGTGACTTGTTAGTCTTCACTTGGGACTTACCCATGTTGACTTGTGACTTGTTAGTCTTCACTTGGGACTTACTCATGTTGACTTAGGACTTGATAGTCTTCACTTGGGACTTACCCATGTTGACTGAGGACTTGATAGTCTTCACTTGGAACTTACCCATGTTGACTTGGGACTTGTTAGTCTTGACATGGGAGTTACCCATGTTGACTTAGGACTTGTTAGTCTTCACTTGGGACTTACCCATGTTGACTTGGGACTTGATAGTCTTCACTTGGGACTTACTCATGTTGACTTAGGAATTGATAGTCTTCACTTGGGACTTACCCATGTTGACTGAGGACTTGATAGTCTTCACTTGGGACTTACCCATGTTGACTTGTGACTTGATAGTCTTCACTTGGGACTTACCCATGTTGACTTGTTAGTCTTCACTTGGGACTTACCCATGTTGACTTGTGACTTGTTAGTCTTCACTTGGGACTTACCCTTGTTGACTTAGGACTTGTTGGTCTTCACTTGGGACTTACCCATGTTGACTTAGGACTTCTTAGACTTCACTTGGGACTCACCGATGTTGACTTGGGACTTGATAGTCTTCACTTGGGACTTACTCATGTTGACTTAGGAATTGATAGTCTTCACTTGGGACTTACCCATGTTGACTGAGGACTTGCTAGTCTTCACTTGGGACTTACCCATGTTGACTTGTGACTTGTTAGTCTTCACTTGGGACTTACCCATGTTGACTTGTGACTTGATAGTCTTCACTTGGGACTTACCCATGTTGACTTGTGACTTGCTAGTCTTCACTTGGGACTTACCCATGTTGACTTGTGACTTGTTAGTCTTCACTTGGGACTTACTCATGTTGACTTAGGACTTGATAGTCTTCACTTGGGACTTACCCATGTTGACTGAGGACTTGATAGTCTTCACTTGGGACTTACCCATGTTGACTTGGGACTTGTTAGTCTTGACATGGGAGTTACCCATGTTGACTTAGGACTTGTTAGTCTTCACTTGGGACTTACCCATGTTGACTTGGGACTTGATAGTCTTCACTTGGGACTTACTCATGTTAACTTAGGAATTGATAGTCTTCACTTGGGACTTACCCATGTTGACTGAGGACTTGATAGTCTTCACTTGGGACTTACCCATGTTGACTTGTGACTTGATAGTCTTCACTTGGGACTTACCCATGTTGACTTGTGACTTGTTAGTCTTCACTTGGGACTTACTCATGTTGACTTAGGACTTGATAGTCTTCACTTGGGACTTACCCATGTTGACTTGTGACTTGATAGTCTTCACTTGGGACTTACCCATGTTGACTTGTTAGTCTTCACTTGGGACTTACCCATGTTGACTTGTGACTTGTTAGTCTTCACTTGGGACTTACCCTTGTTGACTTAGGACTTGTTGGTCTTCACTTGGGACTTACCCATGTTGACTTAGGACTTCTTAGACTTCACTTGGGACTTACCGATGTTGACTTGGGACTTGATAGTCTTCACTTGGGACTTACTCATGTTGACTTAGGAATTGATAGTCTTCACTTGGGACTTACCCATGTTGACTGAGGACTTGCTAGTCTTCACTTGGGACTTACCCATGTTGACTTGTGACTTGTTAGTCTTCACTTGGGACTTACCCATGTTGACTTGTGACTTGATAGTCTTCACTTGGGACTTACCCATGTTGACTTGTGACTTGCTAGTCTTCACTTGGGACTTACCCATGTTGACTTGTGACTTGATAGTCTTCACTTGGGACTTACCCATGTTGACTTGTTGGTCTTCACTTGGGACTTACCCATGTTCACTTGGGACTTGTTATTCTTCACTTGGGACTTACCCATGTTGACTTGTGACTTGTTAGTCTTCACTTGGGATTTACCCATGTTGACTTGTGACTTGTTAGTCTTCACTTGGGACTTACTAATGTTGACTTAGGACTTGATAGTCTTCACTTGGGACCTACCCATGTTGACTTGGGACTTGTTAGTCTTCACTTGGGACTTACCCATGTTGACTTGGGACTTGATAGTCTTCACTTGGGACTTACTCGTGTTGACTTAGGAATTGATAGTCTTCACTTGGGACTTACCCATGTTGACTGAGGTCTTGATAGTCTTCACTTGGGACTTACCCATGTTGACTTGTGACTTGATAGTCTTCACTTGGGACTTACCCATGTTCACTTGTTAGTCTTCACTTGGGACTTACCCATGTTGACTTGTGACTTGTTAGTCTTCACTTGGGACTTACCCATGTTGACTTGTGACTTGTTAGTCTTCACTTGGGACTTACCCTTGTTGACTTAGGACTTCTTAGACTTCACTTGGGACTTACCCATGTTGACTTGTGACTTGTTAGTCTTCACTTGGGACTTACCCATGTTGACTGAGGACTTGATAGTCTTCACTTGGGACTTACTAATGTTGACTTAGGACTTGATAGTCTTCACTTGGGACTTACCCATGTTGACTTGTGACTTGTTAGTCTTCACTTGGGACTTACCCATGTTGACTTGTGACTTGCTAGTCTTCACTTGGGACTTACCCATGTTGACTTGTGACTTGTTAGTCTTCACTTGGGACTTACCCATGTTGACTTGTGACTTGATAGTCTTCACTTGGGACTTACCCATGTTGACTGAGGACTTGATAGTCTTCACTTGGGACTTACTAATGTTGACTTGGGACTTGATAGTCTTCACTTGGGACTTACTCATGTTGACTTAGGAATTCATAGTCTTCACTTGGGACTTACCCATGTTGACTGAGGTCTTGATAGTCTTCACATGGGACTTACCCATGTTGACTTGTGACTTGATAGTCTTCACTTGGAACTTACCCATGTTGACTTGTTAGTCTTCACTTGGGACTTACCCATGTTGACTTGTGACTTGTTAGTCTTCACTTGGGACTTACCCATGTTGACTTGTGACTTGTTAGTCTTCACTTGGGACTTACCCTTGTTGACTTAGGACTTGTTAGTCTTCACTTGGGACTTACCCATGTTGACTTAGGACTTCTTAGACTTCACTTGGGACTTACCCATGTTGACTTGGGACTTGATAGTCTTCACTTGGGACTTACTCATGTTGACTTAGGAATTGATAGTCTTCACTTGGGACTTACCCATGTTGACTTGTGACTTGTTAGTCTTCACTTGGGACTTACCCATGTTGACTTATGACTTGTTAGTCTTCACTTGGGACTTACCCATTTTGACTTGTGACTTGTTAGTCTTCAATTGGGACTTACTCATGTTGACTTAGGACTTGATAGTCTTCACTTGGGACCTACCCATGTTGACTTGGGACTTGTTAGTCTTGACATGGGAGTTACCCATGTTGACTTAGGACTTGTTAGTCTTCACTTGGGACTTACCCATGTTGACTTGGGACTTGATAGTCTTCACTTGGGACTTACTCATGTTGACTTAGGAATTGATAGTCTTCACTTGGGACTTACCCATGTTGACTGAGGACTTGCTAGTCTTCACTTGGGACTTACCCATGTTGACTTGTGACTTGATAGTCTTCACTTGGGACTTACCCATGTTGACTTGTGACTTGTTAGTCTTCACTTGGGACTTACCCATGTTGAATGAGGACTTGATAGTCTTCACTTGGGACTTACCCATGTTGACTTGTGACTTTTTAGTCTTCACTTGGGACTTACCCATGTTGACTTAGGACTTGATAGTCTTCACTTGGGACTTACCCATGTTGACTTGTGACTTGATAGTCTTCACTTGGGACTTACCCATGTTGACTTGTTGGTCTTCACTTGGGACTTACCCATGTTCACTTGGGACTTGTTATTCTTCACTTGGGACTTACCCATGTTGACTTGTGACTTGTTAGTCTTCACTTGGGATTTACCCATGTTGACTTGTGACTTGTTAGTCTTCACTTGGGACTTACTAATGTTGACTTAGGACTTGATAGTCTTCACTTGGGACCTACCCATGTTGACTTGGGACTTGTTAGTCTTCACTTGGGACTTACCCATGTTGACTTGGGACTTGATAGTCTTCACTTGGGACTTACTCGTGTTGACTTAGGAATTGATAGTCTTCACTTGGGACTTACCCATGTTGACTGAGGTCTTGATAGTCTTCACTTGGGACTTACCCATGTTGACTTGTGACTTGATAGTCTTCACTTGGGACTTACCCATGTTCACTTGTTAGTCTTCACTTGGGACTTACCCATGTTGACTTGTGACTTGTTAGTCTTCACTTGGGACTTACCCATGTTGACTTGTGACTTGTTAGTCTTCACTTGGGACTTACCCATGTTGACTGAGGACTTGATAGTCTTCACTTGGGACTTACTAATGTTGACTTAGGACTTGATAGTCTTCACTTGGGACTTACCCATGTTGACTTGTGACTTGTTAGTCTTCACTTGGGACTTACCCATGTTGACTTGTGACTTGCTAGTCTTCACTTGGGACTTACCCATGTTGACTTGTGACTTGTTAGTCTTCACTTGGGACTTACCCATGTTGACTTGTGACTTGATAGTCTTTACTTGGGACTTACCCATGTTGACTGAGGACTTGATAGTCTTCACTTGGGACTTACTAATGTTGACTTGGGACTTGATAGTCTTCACTTGGGACTTACTCATGTTGACTTAGGAATTGATAGTCTTCACTTGGGACTTACCCATGTTGACTGAGGTCTTGATAGTCTTCACATGGGACTTACCCATGTTGACTTGTGACTTGATAGTCTTCACTTGGAACTTACCCATGTTGACTTGTTAGTCTTCACTTGGGACTTACCCATGTTGACTTGTGACTTGTTAGTCTTCACTTGGGACTTACCCATGTTGACTTGTGACTTGTTAGTCTTCACTTGGGACTTACCCTTGTTGACTTAGGACTTGTTAGTCTTCACTTGGGACTTACCCATGTTGACTTAGGACTTCTTAGACTTCACTTGGGACTTACCCATGTTGACTTGGGACTTGATAGTCTTCACTTGGGACTTACTCATGTTGACTTAGGAATTGATAGTCTTCACTTGGGACTTACCCATGTTGACTTGTGACTTGTTAGTCTTCACTTGGGACTTACCCATGTTGACTTATGACTTGTTAGTCTTCACTTGGGACTTACCCATTTTGACTTGTGACTTGTTAGTCTTCAATTGGGACTTACTCATGTTGACTTAGGACTTGATAGTCTTCACTTGGGACCTACCCATGTTGACTTGGGACTTGTTAGTCTTGACATGGGAGTTACCCATGTTGACTTAGGACTTGTTAGTCTTCACTTGGGACTTACCCATGTTGACTTGGGACTTGATAGTCTTCACTTGGGACTTACTCATGTTGACTTAGGAATTGATAGTCTTCACTTGGGACTTACCCATGTTGACTGAGGACTTGCTAGTCTTCACTTGGGACTTACCCATGTTGACTTGTGACTTGATAGTCTTCACTTGGGACTTACCCATGTTGACTTGTGACTTGTTAGTCTTCACTTGGGACTTACCCATGTTGAATGAGGACTTGATAGTCTTCACTTGGGACTTACCCATGTTGACTTGTGACTTTTTAGTCTTCACTTGGGACTTACCCATGTTGACTTAGGACTTGATAGTCTTCACTTGGGACTTACCCATGTTGACTTAGGACTTGATAGTCTTCACTTGGGACTTGTTGGTAAGTCTTCACTTGGGACTTACCCATGTTGACTTGTGACTCGATAGTCTTCACTTGGGACATACCCATGTTGACTTAGGACTTGATAGTCTTCACTTGGGACATACCCATGTTGACTTAGGACTTGATAGTCTTCACTTGGGACTTGTGGGTAAGTCTTTACTTGGGACTTACCCATGTTGACTTGTGACTCGATAGTCTTCACTTGGGACTTACCCATGTTGACTTAGGACTTGATAGTCTTCACTTGGGACATACCCATGTTGACTTAGGAGTTGATAGTCTTCACTTGGGACTTGTGGGTAAGTCTTCACTTGGGAGTTACCCATGTTGACTTGTGACTTGATAGTCTTCACTTGGTACTTACCCATGTTGACTTAGGACTTGATAGTCTTCACTTGGGACACACCCATGTTGACTTAGGACTTGATAGTCTTCACTTGGGACTTACCCATGTTGACTTAGGACTTGATAGTCTTCACTTGGGACTTGTGGGTAAGTCTTCACTTGGGACTTACCCATGTTGACTTGTGACTCGATAGTCTTCACTTGGGACTTACCCATGTTGACTTAGGACTTGATAGTCTTCACTTGGGACATACCCATGTTGACTTAGGACTTGATAGTCTTCACTTGGGACTTACCCATGTTGACTTAGGACTTGATAGTCTTCACTTGGGACATACCCATGTTGACTTAGGACTTGATAGTCTTCACTTGGGACTTACCCATGTTGACTTAGGACTTGATAGTCTTCACTTGGGACTTACTCATGTTGACTTAGGACTTGATAGTCTTCACTTGGGACTTACTCATGTTGACTTAGGACTTGATAGTCTTCACTTGGGACTTACTCATGTTGACTTAGGACTTGATAGTCTTCACTTGGGACTTAACTCCGTTGACTTCAGACTGCACTGACGCTGAACTTTGGCACGGAATATAAATCTTGCATTCTATTGAATATGAACATAATTCCAAGGGATAATTGGCTGGCAAGATGCAATTAAGCACATGAACTGTACATCAGGATGTGACAACAGCAATTCTGATTAAACAACAAAAACATTCCAAAGTGGAAATCCTCACGGAAAACACTGAAGTTTAATTGTTTAGGTAAGCACAAAAGGCATTGTTCCCAATCTTCGATGTTGATGAGTGTATCTCCGTCATCGGCCATACATGCTCAAGTAATAACGAAGAAAAGACAACAATCTTTTTTTTTTTAATTAGCGAAAAGTATAATAATAATAATAATTGTATTTATATAGCACTTTAAAAGGCACTCAAAGACACTTTACATGGTAAAAACAGAAACAATAAAAGCATTTATAATAAGAACAAAATCTACGGCATAACAGTTAGAAAGAAAAATAAACACGAAGAGAAAAACAAGAAAACATACATGACTGACTTTAGAGGTTAAAAGCAGATTTGAATAGATGAGATTTAAGTGTAGTTTTGAAAGTGGCGAGTGACGGAGAATGTCTGAGGTGTTGGGGTAGGGAGTTCCAGAGGGAGGGGGCAGCAACGGAGAAGGCCCTGTCCCCCCAGGTCCGATGCTTGGACAGAGTAGGGGGGGTAAGGAGGTTGGTGTCGGCGGATCTGAGGTTGCGGTTGGGAGTGTGACGGTGCAGGAGGTCTGAAAGGTATGAAGGGGCAAGGTTGTGGAGGGCTTTGTAAGTGATGAGGAGAATCTTGAACTGGATTCTTTGCTGTATGGGGAGCCAGTGGAGGTTTTGAAGGACTGGGGTGATGTGGTCTCTGGTGCGGGAGTGGGAGAGCAGACGGGCAGCTGAGTTCTGGATGTATTGTAGTTTATTGATGATTTTGGTGGGTGAGCCGTACAGGATGCTGTTGCAGTAGTCCAGTCGAGAGGTGATGAAGGCGTGGATGAGTGTTTCAGCGGCTGCGGAGGAGAGGGAGGGGCGGAGACGGGCGATGTTTTTGAATGTATGGGACCTACTGGTCGCCGCATCTACTGTAGATTGCATAATGTCACCAGATCAGGTGTATATTGGAAATATCTTGGTGTTTGGAACCAGTCTGTAAACACAGTGGGATGCAGTTGAAGGATCATTCTGGCCTGCATCGCAGACTTTGTTTCTGCATGGCTTTGTACCCCTGATTAATTCCAGTGAATCCACAGCTGGCACTGAACTGTTGATGAATGTGTTATTTTTTAGCTGGCTGTTTTTGAGATGTTCCCTTCCCTCAGTTTGTCTTTTCATCTGTTTTTGTTAACCCCCACACTCTGGCTATAATCAGACACATGAGGGAACAAGCTGGAGAAACTCAACTGGAGTCTGTATTTACACAGGCTGGCCCTTTAGAAAGGGCTCTGAAATACTGAAGGAGCACAATAGTGCAAGAAAATGAGTATTGGCCTGCATTATACAGTATGTACAATTTTCAGCAGAGTGAATGCCAGAATTCATAAGTTTACTGGCATGGGTAGCAAGTCCAAATAGAAGTAAATGAGAGTCAAATGGGCGAGCAGGAAATAGTCACAAAAAAGGTGCCAGGCAGGTACAACACTGTTAGTTACAGCGCCCATTATACTTAGATATGCTTCGTCTGTTCAAAGGTAACATTACTATGTCAGTCACCTTACATTGGTGTCACAATATTCCTGACCACATTACATTGTATGTAGTCTCATTTACTACGAGGAACTTTCATTTTGTGTTGATTTTGGCGGTCTCTGCAGACAAAATTGGTTGTGTTTCTGGGCTCCAAACTCCCATAAGAAAACCTCTCATTTTCTGACGGTCTGCCCTGTGCAGTTCTTCCTTGCCTCCCTTCTCTCCAGCAGGCCCAGCAATACGGCCTGGGTCTCCAGCAGCGTGGTGTTGGTGTTGGCTCCCAGCGGGGACCGGAGGAGCAGAGAGGAGAAGCTCTGCCCCTGGTCGAAGGAGATGCTGCTACCGGGTGCTGAGCTCCCATCTTCCCAGTGAAGCTCTGACTGCATGTCGAAGGCGGCAGAAAAGCCAGATCTGGGTCTGTCCGTGGTGGGCTGGTCGCTGCTGGAGGCAGAAAGATACACATGCAACATTATGTAAAGTATCAGGTTTATTTTTTGTTTGCTGTTGTTCGACAACAGTTAGTATGGCAAGCACAACAGCCAATGTCATCATAATGTGCCATTTGCTCAGGGTTGTTTCTTTGGTCTTGATGGGTACATCCAGAATGCAACAACAAAGGACAACACAAAGCAGATTGAGGAAACACAAAGACAAGCTTCCTTGCTGGGGAGAGGCTTTGCAGCTGCCCGTTACCCCCGCCTCAGAGGAGCAGCTGTTTGAGAGCGGACAGCTTGTCATGATGAGTGACAGATGATGAGAGGGGAGGAGGGCTAGAAGGACAAATCACTTTCCCAGTTCGAGTTGATTTCAAGCTGTTACCTGATTATTTATTCAGCAACTTATTGAATTTCCATACAGTGTGGTCCTCTGTACTGATTCAAGCTGATCCTCAATTTCTGTTATAGTTTATCAAAGTGTGTTGATCTTATTTGCAAAACATAGCAGTATAAATGTGGTTGCTTCATCATTAAATCCAGTGAACTGGGCTGAATGCTGACTTACACAACGTTGTGTTTATGTGGCTGTCTGATGCAACTGAAAAAACATTCCTCTTCATGTTGACAGCATGCATTTGATTTACTGCAAGTCCTAGTCACACCTCCCTTTCATAATCCACATGAACACAACTCAGATGGAAATATCAAAGCACAGTTTTCTATTGAAATACAAATGGAGCTCTGAATACATTTCACTGGAAAATGCCAAGTTAAAGGTTTATGAAAGTGTCTCTGCTCATCCAAACCCTGCATACCTCCCGCTGACCTCCACTAGAACAAAGAAAGAAAAAAACATTTGTCTAAATCGAGTCTCTGGGTTATTTCAGGGTTAAGCGGTTCTGGCAAGGGCTTCACACCACAAACTGAGTATTTGTTCAAAATGGGATTTTTTCTTCTGTGGTTTAGATCATCCCAGTTTTAGCTGAAATTACAGTGTCTGCTGTCTGTGGAGGGCAGCCCTGAGGACCAGGGTTTGGCTGAGGAGGAATTGTGCAGCATCACAACAACTGTTGCAATGCAACGACAATATGGGCACAGCTGTTTACCATAATTATTGTTGATTTGAGGGAAAACAAAAGATAAAAAGAAGATGGCCACAAACCACGAGAAGAGTAGAAGACTGTCAAAGTTAGGATCATCTCTGAACCCATCGGCTATCTGTCTGATGACAATTCAGCTTCTGGGTTCCGGTATAGCCAAGAACCTGGCCAAGACCTTCTCTTTAATGCGCCGGCCATTAGGCCAATCCCAATGTCCACACCACAGAATGTATAAAACATGGACGTGGTGTCCACAACGTCACCCGTAGGTTCCTGAAGAGCTGTTGTGATGCTCAAAGTTGGTGTCTCTGGCCGTCGCCATCTTGGCAGTGACGACACAGCCGAACTCAAAAAATGGGCAAAGAGGATCATCGTTGGAGTTGGGTTACACAGCAGAGCGGACAGCGAGCAGCTAACCACCTGAGTCATCTGGGCAGTTTAACATGGGGGTCTGTGATGATTCACTTGCTTTTGAGGCCAGCCTCGAGCGGCCATCTGAGGATCTGCAGTTTTTTGTCACTTGGGCAACTTTGAGGCGCGTTCCTACAAAGTCGACGAGGGATTAGGGCTGTCCCACTGTCACATTCTCACTGTGTATGAGGGCTCTCTCGCAGACATTTTGAGACCTTTATGCACACTTTCCGTTAAGTCTGCATTTCTGCATACTATGCCTGAGGGATTTAACCACAATTCATAGCTTTGTGACGTTAAACACAGGCCCATAGGCATTAAAAAAGGTTGGAACACCAGCTATAATAAATGTCATATTAAATATACTCAGAAACATTGACATTAAGGATTTGAGATGGTACATAGAAAAGAAAACAAGCTCAGGCTTTATTACACACCTTCTTTATTCATCTATCCTTTCTTTTTGAGTAAATTGATTATTTGACAGTTAGGCCTGTTGTCTCATCTCGTTAGACAAGAACCTGGAAGATGTCCGAATCAGGCATTTAAAGGCGTGAAATAAGAACCCACAGTTGTACATAACATATTTTGGTGTCGTCAAGGGGACTAAATGTCACCACAAACTGCTGTCTCATTTATATTGATTCATTTCAGCCCTTCACACTCAACCATTTACCAGGTGATGTTAGTTTAGTCCCTGAGGGTTCAGGGCTTCAGACATTAGGGGGGACATAAATCATAAATCATCTTCAGACAGTAGCCGGTGGGTTCAAACTACAAACAAACTTCTTGTCCTTATGCCTGCAGAGTCTGAATTCCTATGCAGATGTCTCTTTATAGAGATTAATGTTAGGGTTGCAGATACGGCCACCTGCAGAAAGCTGCACTCGTCAATATTTGTTATATGAACAACAGGTAATGTAAAAGGCGTCACTTGTGATGTCACATCCACATGGAATCATCAACTCTGCAGGTCTCTCGGAGATGTTTAACATCTTTCAGCTCAATTTCTTGGTTTTACGGCCGGCTACTTTTCTGTTTAGTTCAATTTCAGCATTCTCATCAACCTCGTGTCCAGCTTTCATCAAACAAGCTCTGATAAAGCCACTAGACACCACAGCACAATACACACAGAAGCTAAGCTAAGCTAATGAACGTTAGCTAACGTTTGGCAGCTGAAGAGCCACGTACATTTTCCTCAAGACCAAGACGGAGATAAAGAGAGAGCGAACGTCAGACTCACTCTGTTAGGTGAACACAAACACGACTGCAAATGAATGCCGATGTTGCTCCAAGGCTGCAACCTGTACAAACAGACAAAATGTTACAAATGACTCGAAATGACAGAAAAAAAACAAGTGAATTTCGCAGTCAAGGAGTTTTATTGCCTTCAAAAAGTGATCGTGAAAGTCATCTCCTAAATTGGGCAACCATTCCAGAAGCAAGACATGAATACAACAGGCATTCATCTTGTACCATCCACACACTATTAAGTTAGATTGTTTTCCACTAAGACATGGATCCAGCTGTGTCCACCATATTTATGCAGTAGCAGGGTAAAAATAGCCACATCCAGAGCAGAGAACTGGTAATTGTGGCCTCAAAAGTGTCTTTTTATAGATGTTTTTCAAACAGAGGGTAACGACTCTGTGGCTGGATGTACTATTTGCTACACTGGATATGTCTAACAAACAGCTGCTGATGTCATCTGCTATGATAAAGCTGAACCAGTATAGTAGGTTGAGGGCTGCCACAAATCCATTTTAGTTAGCTTTCTGGAAAACACCTTACTTGATATACATCTAAAATACATCATCTGTAGTGACCAGATGTATTTTAGAAACCTAGCGTGTGACGATACACCAGAGAGACATTACGAGCTACAAATCACTAGATGATCCAACTCCATTATCTGTGTTCATGTCCAGAACATCAGACACAGTTTTGATCAGTCCAGTAAAATAGTGTTCTTGTTAAAAGCCTTCGATCAATTTAGAATACAGACTCATCTGTGTTTAGTATCTACAGTCCCTGACAAAAGTCTTGTCGCTTGGGTACAAGTTGACCTTAAGTGCCCCTCAAATATATTTGTAATCAATTTTTTTTTTTACAAGAAATGGCTAATTTCAATCCCAACAGCTTTTGAAATAATGTTTTGGTGCCAAACGAAACTGCTGAAAAGCATTCTAACGTTCACAGCTTGGTAAAGCCCACTGAGCCAGTTTTTGCAAAGACAAAAGTCTTGTAGCCTTGTCATATGATGCACCCAATCCTAGATTACAGCCTCACCTGTGATCAATAATTGATCAATCAATTAGTGGGTGTGTATAAAAAGAACCCCAGCACACCAGACCTTCACATCAACTGCAACTTGACCTCTGACAACATGCCTAAGATTCACCCTGAGACCAAAGCGTTGATTATCAAGAGGCTGAAGACCAGATCCACTGCTGAGGTGGCTGACACCTTCAATGTGTCTCAGCGTCAAGTACAAAGAATAAGAAAAAGATTTGAAGAGACTGGAGATGTTTTTGACAAGCCCAGGTCCGGCAGACCCCGCAAGACAACTGCTCGGGAGGACCGTTTGTTGGCTCGAAAATCCAAGGCCAGCCCCTTTTCCACTGCAGCAGAGCTCCACCAGGCCTGGTCACCTCAAGTCCCCGTGTCAACCAGGACAGTTTGTAGAAGTCTGTCTCAAAATGGCCTCCATGGTCGAATCAGTGCCCAGAAACCAGCACTAAACAAAAGGCAATTAAAAAAACGTGTGGCATTTGCCAAGGCCCACAGCCTGCTAAAAGGATGGACGCTGGAAAAGTGGCAGAAGGTGGATTTCTCAGATGAATCTTCGGTTGAATTACATCACTGCAAGTATTGCAGGAGACCTACTGGAGCCCGCATGGATCCGAGATTCACCCAGAAAACAGTTAAGTTTGGTGGCGGAAAAATCATGGTCTGGGGTTACATCCAGTATGGGGGTGTGCGAGAGATTTGCAGGGTGGAAGGCAATATCAATAGCCTAAAATATCAAGAAGTATTAGCTACCTCTTACATTCCCAACCATAAAAGGGGTCAAATTTTGCAGCAGGATGGTGCTCCATCGCATACTTCCATCTCTACATCAAAGTTCCTCAAGGCGAAGAAGATCAAGGTGCTCCAGGACTGGCCAGCCCAGTCACCAGACATGAACATCATTGAGCATGTCTGGGGTAGAATGAAAGAGGAAGCATGGAAGACGAAACCAAAGAATCTTGATGAACTCTGGGAGGCATGTAAGACTGCTTTCTTTGCTATTCCTGATGACTTCATCAATATATGTATGAATCATTGTCGAACCGCATGGATGCAGTCCTTCAAGCTCATGGAAGTCATACAAGATATTAAATATGGATCTCACAGCACCACTACTTAATTCACTGATGTTATGCAACATTTTTGTATTTGAAGTAAATTATTTGTTCAATTTTCACATTACTCTCTGTAGGCGACAAAACTTTTGTCTTGCCAAAATCTGACCTTTCTGTGTTCATTAAATGATCAATCTTTCTTCAGTGAAGCAAATTTATTTTAGTATATTAAACATAATTTGGGAGGGTTTTAGCTTTCATATGAGCCATTTCTAAAACCAATGGATTAATTAAAAGTCAGGTTATAAGCTGTTGTTTCTACAAAATGGATAAGTGACAAGACTTTTGTCAGGGACTGTACGGCAACCATTGGCTTAAGTTACTACGAGTAACCTCTGAGGCGTAAGGCTCAAAGTCACCAGTTAACACGGTCACTCGTTAATCTGACACACCTGTTGCTCTGTAACTCAAATGATGTTGACACACTGCACTATTCACCACTGCCTTGGAGGTACCGTGGTACATTTATCAAGTAGTTGTTATACTGTAGGTATTTCCATTATAAATGGGCCATTCTGCACAATGAGTACTTTTACTTTTGGTACTTTACGTGTGTTTTGATGCTGATACTTTTGTACTTTTACTTGAGTAAGACTTTCAATGGTGGACTTTCACTTGTAACAGAGTATTTTTAAACTGTAGTATTTATACTTCTCCTGAAGTAAAAGATCTGTGTACTTCTTCCACCACTGCTAGCTGCTAATGCTTTGAAACATGCATGTGCAGGATGCTGGTGCCAAGAAAACTCAGACTGCATTGAAGTGAGAGGGAAACCACAACTTTACTCTAGAAAGTAAACAATGTGAAATACAATTTCGCAAGACGTTAGGGTGGCGTTAGTCGGGGACACGGTCAACATAGGCCCTTTACTTGCATCAACTTATTGAATGAGCAGGTTAACCACTACCTCCAGCTTCTGAAGCCATTGCTGGTGTAACAGTTAATCATTACGTGCAGTTTGCTCTCTGAAAATAGAAAGAAAAAAACAGTGGATGGCCTCTGATCCCAGCAGTCGCCTCGGTACCAATGAAGGCCATGTGTATGTACATATGTGCAGCCCACATTGCTGCTGTCTTTTGTAGTGCTGCACGCACATGTAAGGAGGTATTTATTAAGCGTGCATACCACACACACACTAGCAGATGTGGGCCTCAGAACTTTCACTCCTTCCACATGATGTTCAGTACGTTAGGAGAGTCTAGATGGGTTGGAAAGCAGCCATTAAACCCTTTCCTGAAACCAGTCAGACGTAAGCTGTGTCTTAAGGTCTATCTTAACTAGTAGACCATAAAGAGATCTTACAGGGGATTTACAATTAGGCCAAACACATTTGGGACTACAAAGGTGAGACACAAAGGAAAGAGGGCCAGCGGGGGGAGCCAAATCAAATAAATGAATACGACAAACAAAACATCCTTTCAATTTAGAATTTGAACAAATGCCTCGCTGGCTTTCCAAAAATTGTGAAGTTAAAACATAACCTGGGCTGTCTGGCTAAGGGAGGCAACCACCCCTGTAAAGTGTATTATATATTCAACAATTCCTAATCGCAAAGTGCACAGTGTGTGTGAATAAACAATCTGGTCTCAAAATGATTCAAGAAGATTGAAATCTGAGTTAACAACGATTTTAAATTAAAGACTGACTTTAAAGCTGTTACTTTTTATGATACTTTTGGCGGTCCCTGTAGTGTTTCGGAGTTCCAGATTCCTTTTAATAAACCTCTCATTTTACTGCAGCAGGGGTCTGACAGTCAGCCCCGCTCCGTCCTGGTTCTCCCGTGGCTCCCTTCCCTACAGCCGGCCCAGCAGTACTGCCTGGGTGTCCAGCAGCAGTGGTGTCGGCGTCGGCTCCCAGCGGGGAGTGGTGGAGCAGCGAGGGGAAGCTCTCCACCGCAGGAGTCTGAGCTTAAGGACTTTCTGGTGAACCTACACAATTTTATTGTGTTTTGCAGGAAGTCGGACCTGGTGGCACCGATGACCAGCATCAAGAATAAATACATAGAAATGGTAATGGTTTACCTATGAAGGTCATAGATAGACATCAGTATTCAATAGAGGCCGTTTCTTAAAAGGTCCTCACAGGAACGTTAACATCAGGTTTAAAAGCAGTGTTCCACTGTCCTCTGGAAGTCAAAGGTTTCATACTTCACCTCTCACCAAACCCAACAGTGATGTCACGCTGTACCTACACACCCGGGAGTACACCTGTACATCACTGCAGCAAGTGGAGAAGTTAAACCACTGGGGGTTAACAAAAACAAGACTTTCAGGTTGCTCTTTAATTTACTCCCCAACCGTATAAGTGTCAAAACTAACAACATTTAACCAAAGGCACAAAGGCAGAGACTCTACTTTAGCAGATTTTTTAGAGTAAATGTAGCAAATATTTGGCATTTCTTTTAGATTTCTAATGTCATTGTGTCGAGTTAATAATTGACTTCATGTAAATGTCTTAGTTCATATCTTTGTTGTTACAAGGTTACAATAGTACTTACATGAATGCCTGTATTAAGTGTAAAGACAGAACATGTGTTGCAACATGGAAGTGTGTTCATGACAACCAGAGCAGCCCGGTCTCCCCTAAGGGCACGCACTAATGTATGCTGTTCGAGCTTCATTTTACACCATGTAGTCTGTTTGACCGCAGCGTAAACACACATGTGTGAATATGCTATGCTCAGATCAAGTGATGTAGTGTAAACATGTGAGAAAGTCTACTTTGGCTGGCTGGTGGAAACAAACAAACAAACACAGGACTTTTAACCAGGAGACCTGTGTTCTGGTGTAGTTCACTTATTTTATGTTAGTGACATATTTTCTGTACTTATGTTACATTGTTTATGTTTTACCCAGTTTACATACTTTTTTGTAGCACAAACATGATGTTTTTAAGTGGTTTTGTAGCCCAAACCTAACTATGGTCATTTCACAATAACAACGTGACAAGCCTAAAAGCGTCAACATGACTCGCTCAATGTCGTGCTATTTATATGCCTTTCCGTGAGATCAGGTCGACCAGAGAGAGGCGCTGTGTTTATTGTCATTAAAAGTTGCAGCAGTGAAGATGGATGTGTTTTTGCCCACTGGTTTCAATGGTCTGGATACGATGGTCTACCACGAGGAGGATCCCTGCTGCTAAAAGGACCAGTCACCAGTACAAACTGCACTTATATGATATGATGTTGTATAGAGTTCTCTTTACAGTATCATGGAGACATTCTCCTGGAGAAACCCCTGGACTTATTTTAAGTCATATTTATGTTTTGTGCACGTAGACCAGTGCTGACTGTAAAAGGTTCAAAGCTTCATCCGAGGAGCACGCAGGCCGTGGTCACCATGAAGTCATGTCAGTTCCAACAGATTCTGCAGTGACCAGCTTTCATCATGGAATAAAAGGACCGACACCAAACATCTCAAACCACTGCTACAACACTATCCACGTCTCACTCATTGTCATTGTTTTGCCACAATATGGCTGAATAAATTATTTTTTTATAACATATGTCTGTTTGAATCTACTTTTCTTTATCATCATAAGGATTCAACTCTATTTTGTGAATAAAAGGTTGGGAAAATGGGTTTGGAAGGGTTTAATCCCGAACCATCCCAAGGAACACGTCTCTTTTGGCAGATGGAGACAAGATTAATTTATTGTTTGGACTCATCAGGCTGCTTTACAAACACACACACACACACACACACACACACACACACACACACTCACAGAATATAGACAAAAACAAGTCGGCAAATTGAGCCAGATCTGATTTGCCCTTGTGTTTTTCTCTGGGATCAGTTAAATGTCAACTGACAGCGCCCACAAAGAGGAGGGGCCAGTTGCGTTTCTGTTCTCAGTTAATATAAAATGTGGTTTGAATTTTTCTCATGGCTTTCATGAGCCTGTGGTGTTTTCAACCAAGCCTGGTAAAAAAAGAAAGACTTTTGACTGGCTTGATATTATAGCTGGGTACATAACAACATAGTCAGGCATCCTGGTGTTAGATTAAGGCCTGAGCTCACCTCCGGTGATGTCACAGCAGGTGTTCAGCTGATGGAAACTACCTGCTGTGACATCGCTGATTGGCCTGTTGCCAGAAGTGCAGCATGCTGGGTTTTCCAGCGCCAGTGTTGTGCTCTTTGTGATTCAGCTGTGATCAAAGTTAAACTGTCGTTTGGGATCTGAGGGACTTTTAGTAGTAATGTAAGAGAGTATGTGTTTGTATCCTTTACTTTATAAATGTCTTTGTTGAATTGCAATGATAATGTGCAGTTGAGAGGCCAAGTACCATGAGCTGCAGTTCCTCTAATGGCCACTAGAGGCAGACTCTCAAGTCCCTTTTACACATGCACTGCAACCAGGTTGGCAACCTCCGGTTCTGTCGAGTGAAGCCAATGCGTGTCTTAAAATGTGTATTTTCTATTCTGTCCACCAGGGGGCGACTCCTCTGGTTGTATAGAAGTCTATGAGAAAATGACTCTACTTCTCTCTTGATTTATTACCTCAGTAAACATTGTAAACATGAGTTTATGGTCTCAATCTCTAGTTTCAAGTCTTCTTCAATACAGCATGATGTTCATTTAGTAAATTATGGTGAACCGGCTAAGTGATCGCGGTGTAATCCGCTTAAGGGGCTTGTTTTTTGCGCCCTGAAATCAGTTGTCAATGTAGACGCTCAAGAGCGAGAGCAACGGGTGTGTTCCCAAGGGCCCTTTTTTTCAGGCCGCGATGGTTGCGCCCCCAAATAAAGATATTTCAACTCAATCAGAGCTGGAAGATATCTTTTCTTCCTTCTGTAAATATCAGTCCATGGTAAATATATAAAGGAAAAGTTAATAATTTTAGTGCACGACTACCTGGAGCTTTACTATCTGCCATACGTACTATTTTACTTACTTCACCCATTCTGTCTAATGAAGTCACAGCAATCGGTTGAAAGGTCACAAAAACAAATCAAGCAGTAAAGCCACTGTGGGGGATTTAGTAACACTTCGACAGGCACGCAACACCCCCAAGCACCTTGGATAAACAGCTCATAATTAATATTTTTCACCAAAATTGTACATTGCATTAGCAAATTTGTTTCTAATTTCTCTCTCCGTGATTATTTGAAAATGATGGTTTGATTAAACAGATATTTAGATTGAAGTCAAAGTATGTACTGGGGTTCATCCTTTACTTTTACTTACAGGTGCCCCATCCATCACACACTGTAGTGATTAAAGTAAGAAAAACGTGTTGCATTCTCCTGAGCCAAGTATAAAAAAAAGATTGTCAGATGATTTGCCAGGAGAGACCTCCCATCAAACCTCCAGCAAACGTCAAGACCTTCATCAACAGCCAACAGCCCGTGGCAGTGCTTCTCAACCATGGGGTTGGAATGTCATGTTGAGCTGCTTCAAATGCAGGTGAGCCAGCGGGAAGTTTGCATATCAATAATATTTCATATGTTTCAACATAAATATGAAGGAAGCAGTTTGAAGATATTATCCATAATCTATTTGGAGCTCCCTTCTTTCTCTCGCTAATTGCTGAGGTCATGAGAATTTAGAGTGCTATATGAACAGGATCACGGTGGGACAGACCTTCAGCCTTGCAGGGCCGACGCTAACTTGAGAATTTAGGGGCTTCACAAATGAGGGGGGAGTTTACATTGCGCAATTAAAAACAATACTGGATAGTCTTTAGCAGGGGTCTCCACAGTTTTCTCCTTCACCTGGTTAACATTATGATTTGAAACAAACCCAAACTACATTGTTATGTTTAGTAAAAGATCATGATTCTGCTTTTAAAAAGTAAGTTTGTAACATAAGTAAAGTTACGAATGTAAATTCAAATAAGTTAACGATTAATTTTGGTTTCACACGGGACATGAACAGCAGTTTTCTGGGTGAGAGTCCTGTGTTGTCCCACCAATTGAATATTGCATACATTCGTCAGGGGGGAAAAACACGAGTCCAACTGCATAATAAAATTGCTGCAAGTATGCTGGATATGTACATATGTGTACAAAAGCCATGTGATGAGCATCATCTGCCCGCAGTTGGACAAAAAATCAAGAATGACTGCAGCTTAAAACCTCTTAAACACGACGCCCCCGAATTTGGGGGCTTCGTGCTCAAGTGGCGTAGCAAAAATCGTCGAAAAAATGTACATATCGAGAGCGAATATTTTGCATGTATACATATGTTATATACCAGATTAAACAGCAACAGCTGGGCAACACTATCATGTAAGTCACTTTTTACACACTCCAAACACAATTATACACAACTAATATCATATCTAGAAGACGTACCACAATATCACGTATTTTTCAGCATGATTCTGCGGCCATCCACTCCGTAAAAAGCTGAACAAAGAAAATGCTAACTGAGATAGCAAAAAGCACGAGGATTCGACACAGAGTCCACAGATATCTTCAGAATTTCTCTCCGTGAAACCATTACAATCCTACTGCCAACAAGCACCACAAAACCAGCCCCAATTGGGGTTCGAGCGAGACCGTTTAGCATGGTAGTGTGTCGTAGAATGCACTTTTCATAAACAAATATAATGAATGCTCCACACATATTATATACCGAATTAACAAAAAAAGTCTGGGCAAAATCATCATACCAGTCATTTTACATACTGCAAATACAATTATAGACGAACTAATATCATATCTAGAAGATTTACCACAATATCACGTATTTTTCGCCACGAATCGGCGACCTATGCACTTCGTTTGCATCTCCCATCACAACGCTGGCCACTATCAAGGCTGATGCATATATCACAAAGCACGAGGATTCGACCATGAGTCCAGTCATATCCTCCACATTCCTCTCCGTGAAACCATTAAAAAGTTACATCCAGAAAGCCAACGAACAACAAACCACTCCACAGCAAAAAAATGTAAACGCATCGTACCTTGAGGTGATTTTCTTGAAGAAAAACGCTGGAAATTGACGGTAATCCGTTTCAACCGTGTTCTTCCTCTCATCCACTGTGTGTGTGAGAAAATGGCGTTTTCGGGTGAAACTATCACAAAATGGTCGGCAATCTAGTGTTGGGCCAATCATTTTACGCATGGGGGTTGCGCGGCACGGCTTGGGATTTTTAGTGGCTAAAAAGTCTGTCAATCTACTCAAGAACCCGCCTACTGCTTTCCTGAGATTCATCCGTGTCTAACGAGGTATCACATGATGAAATCCGCCAATCACAGGCCTTAGAAAGGGCTCCATCGACACAGACAGAGACGAGAAAATTCCATGGAGGAGAGATATGAGAGCTCAAAATGGCTCAAAATGATGCCAAACTGCTGTATTTAGATAGATTGAATACTAGTAGTGATAAAACAAGTGAAATATATAGTTATATAGTATATAAAAGTACAATGGAACAGGTTCCAAAATGACAAATCTGCTTGACCTCCCGCGACCTCTCTGACACAATAAACTCTATAACTTTTGTTTTGCTTCACTTTATCAAAGCCAAATCTTTTTTATGGATTACTGACATGTTGTGCTATGATTTGGGAGTGTGTTTAGGCTTTCTGCTGCATTATTTCAAAGACATAATTTCAATAAAAGTGCTTTTTTTTCAGGCGAACCTGAAAATATTCAATTTGAGCTGTGTTCTATCTTCATTCACTGTTAACCAGTAACATATACACAATATTTACACATCTCAACACATTAAAATAGACCTTGTAGTTAAAGATCTACACTCTCTTTAGTATGGGTATGCAATTTTTGAGCAGAGGCCTAAAAATAGGGCTTGTGTTTAAGAGGTAGCATTAATAATTTATGTCCAAACTTACGAAAATACTGTAAATTTGACTCTGACATATTAGCACCTTATAAAGTTGCCTTGGCAAATGTGTTTGCCCCAGTGAAAAACAGCACTTAAATGAACTTTATCTGTTATAAAGATACATCAATTGAATTTCCTCGGTGTGGGATCATTAAAGTACTTGTCTTGTTGCAGATAACAGATGTATCATAAGAGAAAAGATGAGAGACAAGAAAAGTTTAAAATTGCCACCATGTTTTCACTGCCATTGTTGCAAGATCTGTTTGCGTGGGGGTAGTAACCAGAATGAAGATCAACACACAATCCAACAAAGCAGCACACAAAGATGCTACGGATTTTCAGACGTGTCTTTATACATCTATGGCCACAGATCATAGGCGTTTTCAATCCAAAATGGCGGCAGGGCTATCGTTGCTCCATCTAGCAGAAAAAGCAAAAAGAGTTTTGTCTCTTTGCTCCTACTCTTTAAGTGATTGGTACTATCCAGTCACAGTGATGAGTTCAATATTTACCCTCCTGCAGACATTTCACATGGCTGCAAAGTTGGGTGATAAGTCGTCTGTGGGTTGGTCACTATAAGTGACGCCTTTCACAATACTCATCTGATTAAATGTTAACAAAAAATATTGATTGAACTACATTCATTTTCCATTTTGTAGCTTTCACTTGAGAATTTACCCACGTTTCTTTATGTATTTATGAGAGCATTTGCTCATCTGAGTATCGAACTTCAACACACACACACACACACACACACACACACACACACAGTGCTCTCAGCTGAGTGGGCCACAGGTGGCTCATGTTATTTTCCTTCACTCTACATTTAATGGCACTGTGAGTCAAACCCAGCGCCTGGAAACCAAGCACACAGTTCAATAGTAAAGGGTGATTTACTGGCTAACAATAGCAAACCATATGTTCCTGTTTCCCATCAATCATGGCTGACACCAAAACACTGACGGAGCCTCCTCTTTCTCTCTTTCTGTCACTCATACTTTCCAATGCACCCTGTAGCTTTGACTCAGTGTCTATGCGTGCGTGTGTGCCACTTCAACCACGGAGATAGTATGAACACATCCTCTACACGAGCAGCTAGTGTGAACTTGACAGGTGTTGTTTGCTTTGGTTTCCATTCAAACCTTCACTGTAACCCAGGTCTGAGTCTTTGTGGGTGTATGTGTGTGTCCACACATTGACAGGTGGTGAAAGACCATGCAATACTGCCCGAGGGACATACAAGAAAGGATAGCGCTGAGGTTGTTTGAACACACACCTTGGATACTGCAGAGGTGGGAATGGAAGCCCCACACACCAACACATCACATGGGGTCTCTCTGTTGGACAGGCAGATAAGTCCAACATGCCTTCACTAGTTAAAATACCATATGGGGTAGCATTGTAGTGTTTTTAACACATTACAATAATTACTAATAGAGGGCTTTCAGCTGATGAACACACCCTTTTTGTGCCGGCGTCATGATTATGTCACAGTGTTAGCTAGAGGCAAAACAAACTGAAAGCATACACGAATCACCTGAGAGTGGCTGGAGTTACACATCACAAATCACATCCTGCTCTGTTGGTGGGTGCCACAACTTCCAACCTGAATATTGATTGCATATATTGAGATGACAAACTGATTCCAGGCTCTTGCGAGCTACAATATTGGCGAAGCGTTTTAGAGATGCCAAGAAGTATTTTGCTAATTGTTTAGCTTAGCCTTCTGCTAACCTCAGCTGTCACGTAGCTGCTGAGAGATAGAGAAAATGTTGCTAATATGCTTAACTATAGAGAGATGGAGAGAAAATGTTGCTAATAGGCTTAACTATAGAGAGATGGAGAGAAAATGTTGCTAATAGGCTAAGATATTAAAGAGATAGAGAGACAATGTTGCTAATAGCCTTAACTATAGAGAGATGGAGATACAATGTTGCTAATAGCCTTAACTATAGAGAGATGGAGAGAAAATGTTGCTAATAGGCTAAACTATTGGAGAAATGGAGATAAAATATTGCTTATAGGCTTAACTATTGGAGAGATGGTGAGTGAATGTTGCTAATAGGCTAAACTGTTAGAGAGATGGAGAGAAAATGTTGCTAATAGGCTTAACTATAGAGAGATGGAGAGAAAATGTTGCTAATAGGCTAAGATATTAAAGAGATAGAGAGACAATGTTGCTAATAGCCTTAACTATAGAGAGATGGAGATAAAATGTTGCTAATAGCCTTAACTATAGAGAGATGGAGAGAAAATGTTGCTAATAGGCTAAGATATTAAAGAGATAGAGAGACAATGTTGCTAATAGCCTTAACTATAGAGAGATGGAGATAAAATGTTGCTAATAGCCTTAACTATAGAGAGATGGAGAGAAAATGTTGCTAATAGGCTAAACTATTGGAGAAATGGAGATAAAATATTGCTTATAGGCTTAACTATTGGAGAGATGGTGAGTGAATGTTGCTAATAGGCTAAACTGTTAGAGAGATGGAGAGAAAATGTTGCTAATAGGCTTAACTATAGAGAGATGGAGAGAAAATGTTGCTAATAGGCTAAGATATTAAAGAGATAGAGAGACAATGTTGCTAATAGCCTTAACTATAGAGAGATGGAGATAAAATGTTGCTAATAGCCTTAACTATAGAGAGATGGAGAGAAAATGTTGCTAATAGGCTAAGATATTAAAGAGATAGAGAGACAATGTTGCTAATAGCCTTAACTATAGAGAGATGGAGATAAAATGTTGCTAATAGCCTTAACTATAGAGAGATGGAGAGAAAATGTTGCTAATAGGCTAAACTATTGGAGAAATGGAGATAAAATATTGCTTATAGGCTTAACTATTGGAGAGATGGTGAGTGAATGTTGCTAATAGGCTAAACTGTTAGAGAGATGGAGAGAAAATGTTGCTAATAGGCTTAACTATAGAGAGATGGAGAGAAAATGTTGCTAATAGGCTAAGATATTAAAGAGATAGAGAGACAATGTTGCTAATAGCCTTAACTATAGAGAGATGGAGATAAAATGTTGCTAATAGCCTTAACTATAGAGAGATGGAGAGAAAATGTTGCTAATAGGCTAAGATATTAAAGAGATAGAGAGACAATCTTGCTAATAGCCTTAACTATAGAGAGATGGAGATAAAATGTTGCTAATAGCCTTAACTATAGAGAGATGGAGAGAAAATGTTGCTAATAGGCTAAACTATTGGAGAAATGGAGATAAAATATTGCTTATAGGCTTAACTATTGGAGAGATGGTGAGTGAATGTTGCTAATAGGCTAAACTGTTAGAGAGATGGAGAGAAAATGTTGCTAATAGGCTTAACTATAGAGAGATGGAGAGAAAATGTTGCTAATAGGCTAAGATATTAAAGAGATAGAGAGACAATGTTGCTAATAGCCTTAACTATAGAGAGATGGAGATAAAATGTTGCTAATAGCCTTAACTATAGAGAGATGGAGAGAAAATGTTGCTAATAGGCTAAGATATTAAAGAGATAGAGAGACAATGTTGCTAATAGCCTTAACTATAGAGAGATGGAGATAAAATGTTGCTAATAGCCTTAACTATAGAGAGATGGAGAGAAAATGTTGCTAATAGGCTAAACTATTGGAGAAATGGAGATAAAATATTGCTTATAGGCTTAACTATTGGAGAGATGGTGAGTGAATGTTGCTAATAGGCTAAACTGTTAGAGAGATGGAGAGAAAATGTTGCTAATAGGCTTAACTATAGAGAGATGGAGAGAAAATGTTGCTAATAGGCTAAGATATTAAAGAGATAGAGAGACAATGTTGCTAATAGCCTTAACTATAGAGAGATGGAGATAAAATGTTGCTAATAGCCTTAACTATAGAGAGATGGAGAGAAAATGTTGCTAATAGGCTAAGATATTAAAGAGATAGAGAGACAATGTTGCTAATAGCCTTAACTATAGAGAGATGGAGATAAAATGTTGCTAATAGCCTTAACTATAGAGAGATGGAGAGAAAATGTTGCTAATAGGCTAAACTATTGGAGAAATGGAGATAAAATATTGCTTATAGGCTTAACTATTGGAGAGATGGTGAGTGAATGTTGCTAATAGGCTAAACTGTTAGAGAGATGGAGCTAAAATGTTGTAAATAGGCTAAACTCTTAGGGAGATGGAGAGAAAATGTTGCTAATAGGCTAAGTATTAGAGAGATGGAGAGAAAATATTGGTAATAGGCTGAATTTTTAGAGAGATGAAGATACAATATTGTTTAGGCTAAACTATGAGAGAGATGGAGAGAGAATGTTGCTAATAGCTGTCTGCTAAGCGTAGTTGCTGCGGTGAGCCTTTTACTGCAGCAGAAGCATTTAGCAACATTTATTCTGAATTTTTATGAACTATTCTGATCTGCTAAATATGTGGACCTGAGTGTTGTCTGTCGGTGAGCTACAGCCAATGAGAGCACATGATACGGGTGGAGGGGAAACCTGAGGGAGGAACCGTCAGCAACTGTAGCCCTGTTCAGACCTGGCATTAACATGAATCTTGGGTGATCCGATCATAAGTGGACAGCTTAGTACAGGTGCGAATGAACCCAAGAAGCAATGAGGGCGCAATGTGATTCGATCACTCAGACCGCATTCGGAGGTGGTCTATGCCCTGTACTGCCACATTCATTTTGCAGCGTGTATGCAAATGTGTCCTGGGCCACAGGACGGCGTATTCAACTAACACATGTGTGTCCGTGGGTGTTAGATCCTTCTACAGCTGATCGTTCCACCATCCTATCTCATGTGACTGATTCCACAGTACACTCTTCCTCGCAGCAGTGTCACTGGGGCTTGTAGATCAACTGTGAACAGAGCAGACATCCTGAAACAGAATGAAATGCATTGTGAGTTGTTGTATCAGTGAGCTGTGTGTGTGGATGGACTAAGGCACACTGCTTTTGCTCTTGAGTTTCCTTCATCACTTCATCATGCTCTTCACTTAAGACTTCCTATTCGCAGTTGTTTGGCGTCTGATACACCTACAAACCAACCTGCATGGTCACACAGAAATATGTGAAATGACGACGACCTCTTAACTGCGCATCACGTGGTGGCGGCACGATCATTGTTAAAATGATGTGCCGGCACCACGGAAACAATGAAATGGTTTAGGGAATAGAACGTACGTTCGGTTTATTTGATTTCATGTTTATTTGGTGTTGACAAATACATATGCATAGAGAATTACACAACAATTATCCAATGCAGTAGGTTTGTTGCAGTTAGGCAGTTTGCGCAATTTAGGAAAAATGGCACGAGCGTGTCTTCACAATAACATAACACTATGAGACACAAACACCAGTCCGTGGTCTTGTCTTGTTCACTGTTTAATGCTATGTCACTAGCTTTAACCGTTGTTTGACCAATTTGTGTCGCCACGATGAAAAAGGATCATAATTGTCTTTCCATCGGCATTGTTTTTGTGGTTCGAACACATTTCGTGCTACCACCAACCGTAATGCGCTGTTAAGAAATCATTTCACATATTTCTTTGAAATCACGATCCTTCAAACCCATCAATCTATTATTCAAAAACGCTTTTTGGAACAAATTTACAGACACAGTTAGACTAGCTGGTGAACAAATCGGCTCTTTTAGCAGCTAAAAAGACCAATTTTTAGTGGAGACACAAACACAACTCCAACTGTTTAGATAAATAAGCAACTGTATGTTGCCCCAGCATCAGACATAATTAAACAAAATGCACTGATAACACAATAATGAACCATACTGTACTGCAAGCAAACCAACACTGGATTTTCTGAGGCCAACATCAATACTTGAATTTAAAAAGTATGCTAATGCTATCAATTCTTTTTTACATAAGCACATAACCTAAAATGCGTAATAATGACACACGGAACTATAGTGCTATTTCTACGCCTTTCCGTGGGATAGGGTTGATTTATGGTAGAGGAACAATCGCCCCACACTGCATCCTTTTTGTGTATTATTCATCACTCAACTGGTTGTAGCTCTGCCACCTCCCTCAGCATCACAGATATAGTGTTGTTGGTGTGAGTGAGCAGAAATAATCGGAGCTGCTCACCTTAGACTACATGAACCTCCTCCAAGTAACATATCATATTCTTCATTTCAAAAGCGGATATCACTGGATCTACACTTTAGTATAAGGCTGATATTGGCTGCATACACACGTACACGCACACACACACACTCCCAGGTGGACATCTGTAAAGCTGTGTAATAACTGAAATAAACATCGGCTTGGCGGAGACAAAGACGGACCTAATGGAAAACAACAACACTGAACTCATCATGGTGCCTAACTACATCTGCCATGACAATGGAGCTTTATGCTGAAGCTGGGAGCCAGTTGGCCAATCTGTGACGGATGGAGCCTCAGGGTTTGTACTGTAGCTCTGGCTGCAAACAAGAGACTCTCTCTTCAACAGACACTTTATACTTCCAGCCCGCTGGTCAATGAGCTGCTGCCGTGGGCAGATGTGTGTGTGTGTGTGTGTGTGTGTGTGTGTGTGTGTTCGCATTCTGTTTCTAGCGATTTTTTTTTTTAATCGGTGGGAAATACAAGATATTGGCAGATAAATACAGTGCTCCAGATTACTTGTAATGTAGCAAAGAGTCCAATGCAAAGTAATTCAAATTGAAACATCAAAGCAAATAGCGAGTGGTGTGAAGTGGTGGTAGTGGTGGCACAGCATCAACGGAGGGGAATGCCTGTTCTAAATCATTTTAAAACTCTTGCCAAACCCAACGATGTTGTGGTAGAACATTTCAAAGATGGGTGCAGGCTTAAATGAGCCACGTCCTCCTCCACCAAACCTTAAATCAATGATGGACTGGCAGCTTCCATTTCAAGCAGATTCATGTGACTGGGAGTCAGGAGAAGGACTCTGCTTGGGTTGCACAGAGTGGAGTCTCCTCTAGGCCACTAGGATACCACCATCAAGATCACGACACTCCAGACAGGCCAATGACATGGAACCAAGGGCAGTCGGGATTTGGGGATCTAGGACCTGAAGGATTTAATCATTTCAGCATGTATAGCTGGGGATTATGTCTTGCAGTAGGATTACAAAGTTGCATAAATGTCTCAGTTTGCCGGTTTGTACGGGGTGTCCTCACACGTCTAAGGGCAAAGGTGTTTGTACTTGATCCAAATGGCACATTGAGAGGGCAAGACGCAATGAATCATACATATGGAGATAAGGGAGCACACTTTCGCCCTCCATGGCACAGCTCACTGATCCTCATCCAACGATTCGTATGATCATTTCTTACGAAAGTCCAGCGACACTTGTCTATTTCCGCTCTTGCATGCATAAAATCTCTTGTCAACATTTTGACACCAAAAAACTTGTGTTACATATACACAAATAATTGAGTAATAATCAACGATGACTTGGAATTAAGTGTCACAACCAAATTAGATATCAATGGCAGCACATGTTATAGCCAATGAGCTAGACATTTTAAGTAAATACTATACAAGTCTTGCCACTGCTTAAAGCCATTTGATTAACTCAGTAGAGTTAAATCAATGACAATGATGTCGTTAAACTGACAGCAGTTTATAAAAAATATATTTTTCTATATAAGATGTATTTAAAATAAAATAACTGAAAGGTAAAATTTGTCCGACAGTGAAACTGGACGAAGGCCCCACTATAATGACGTTAACATAAGGACGAAGGTTACAAACAGCAGGTTTTAATATAAAAGATTATAATTGTGTTTGTGGTGATATGTAATAAAATATGTAATAAAATAGAATACTACTCCTAATCACCTCTGGATCATTTTTGACTCTCTTTCCCTTTCAATCTCTGACAGGGGCTTATTCAAGACTCTATTCACAGATTGATTACTTCAATATAAACTCACTTGATTCAATTAAGTTATTATGGGAGACAGATTTGGGGGAGGAAATACCGGGTGAGATTTGGGAAGGGTTCTTCTATTTGTGCCAAGTGTTAAATTGTAAAGTGGTGCATCGCATCTACTTTAGCAAGAATGTCACAAGAATGTCTCCTCGACCTGTGACAGATGTCATCAGTCCTCTGCCAACCTCATACAGGCTCTGGCTGTCCGTCCCTGTTGGACTTCTGGACAATGATTTTTCATGCTTTGTCTGAAATACTGGGCCGAAAGCTTGACCTTGACCCTTTCAGGGCTCTTTTTTTGGGGGGAGGGGGGGGGGGTGTCACCCTCTCTACTGTCTCTCTCTTTATCTCAAAAGAATGTAGATAGATAGATAGATAGATAGACATGTACTTTATTCATCCCCAGGGGGAAATTTGTATGTTACAGCAGCAAGACACACCAAGAAGCAAAGTAACAGAGTAACCAAAAATATTAAGTATTAAAAAATGCACAATATATACAATATAATAACAGAGTAGGACAAATTAAATATCAGAATATAGAATATATAAGATAAAACAACAAAAAATGCACAGTATATACAATGTAATAGAATAGTGTTAAATGAACTAACTAGGTGAAAAACAGTAGTGCAAAAATCAACCCCAGCAAACGACAGTGTGTAATTATGTGGAGGATGATCTGGCCAGAGGTGATTTATTGTAAAGTGATATTGCAGAGGGCAGGAATGTTCTCCTGTATCGGTCCTTGTGGCAGCGGAGCTGGATCAGTCTGTTGGAGGAAGTGCTCCGCTGTCCCTGCAGTAGGTGGTGGAGAGGATGGTCCGGGTTATCCAATATGGATAATAGTTCTTCAGTGTCCTCCTCTCCACCACCTGTTCCAGATAGTCTTGTTTACCACCAATGATGGAGCCGGCCTTCTTAACTAGTTTGTTCAGTCTGTTGGTGTCTCCGGCTCCAATGCTGCTCCCCCAGCAGACTACAGAAGTACAGTGCACTGGCCACAACAGACTGGTAGAACATCTCCAGCATCTTGCTGCACACGTTGAAGGATCGAAGTTTCCTCAAGAAGAAGAGTCGACTCATCACCTTCTTGTACACAGCGTTGATGTTGGTCTTCCAGTTCAGTCTGTTGTCGATGGAGACACCCAAGTACTTGTACTCCTCCACCATGTCCACATCCTCTTCCAGAACTCTCAGCGGTTGTGGAGCCGTCGTCGTCTTCCTCCTGAAGTCGACCACCATCCCTCTGGTCTTGGCCACGTTCAGACGCAGGTGATTTCTGAATGTAATCACCTTCACCACTTTACTGGCTAGGAGACTGATGCTGATGAGGCATCCCTGCACACACATTGGATTTGGGACGTTCGTTGTATAAAATAGGAAGGTCCAATGCATTTGTCAAAGCCTGGTGCCCATTTTCAAATAAATTTATATTAACAAATTTAAAAAAGGTATATTCCAACCTAAAAAATGAACTGTGGAGTGGTAAGGTGGGGCAATGTGAGTTTCTCCTTTTTTTCAATTCATTTTTTAAAAATCTATATCTTTGAAGAGTAGCGGTACAACATTGATGTGCTGTTGAACGTCCTCATGATTATGTATTGTTTGTTATTGTTCCTGGTCTTTGTTCCTTGATGTCGCATTATAAAACGCAATTGTATTTGATACGAATGTTTTATTATTCTGCAAAAACCCGATAAGAAAAGTAAAAAAAAGAAAAAATAATAATTATTATTGAATATTTCAGTGAATATGCTGCAATAAATAAATCAAGTGTTATATGTCTCATTAAAATAGGTAAAGGAGTATTATGTCATATTAAAGTGGCTAATGGAATAATAAATACAGTATATAAGATATTAGGGTAGAGTATATAATGTGATACTCCAGTGGGTAATAGAATACTACCTTGTCATACACAGAGTACCATGTCATATGTTTTTAGCTCAAAGGACCCAGATGACCTCAGTACATCTGTATGAATACATGATTCATTCTCCTCTCTGCTGCCAAGGGGCCCCTCACTATTCATGCCTGTCAGCGGCATGATGTAGCCACATGGGGGACAAAGCGCTGACTCCAGCCCCTGACATCCTCCTCACTCACGACCTTTGACCCGTTACAAAAGAGGGTTGTCTCCCTGGACAGAGATTTCCCTGCTGTTTGACGGCCGGGCGGCACAAAAAGCAGCCTGGTCCTGTTGACAGGGCATTAAGAGGGACAATGAGGGGACAGACTGGGAGCCCACACTTCCTGTCACAGGACGGGTATATTGGCAAACCGTCATATCTGTCTTACCTTCTCATTTCAACTCATGGTCCACTTACCGACTTTTGTTTCCAGAGCATTCAACCACACTTCATGGTCTTCACCAGTGGATGGGGTTCAGTTGTCGTGAGGTGTGTTCAGTTGTCGAGGATGGTTTGTGGTAGGATGTGAACGACTGTTATCAAGTTCCATTCTTAGGTCATGTGATGACAGCTCCATGCAGCAATAAAGACTAGGAGATGCGGTCGAAAAATCACGAACATAGATAATAAGTGGACCATGAGAAACTTATTATCAAGACATTACCTTTGCAGCTCATTTTACTGTACAATGCTGAAGCTTATGCTTGAACTGCACCGATCCGACTTTTTCAGTCCCGATGGCGATGGCGATACCTGGGCTGGGATCATTCATTTATTTGTCATCAGGCTTCACTTAAACATTACTTTGTAAAACAAAATTTTACAAAGACTTTCATGAAGATAAATGTAGTGGATTGGTATTTATTAAAGTAATTATGAAAGTATCCCATACCATATATTGTTGGAATTACAATAATTATTTTTGCCTTGCTGCTTTGTAATGTCACCTATATTTTAATTAAGTGTAGGTGTTTTCATGTTCATAGTGAGCTACATGTTTGCACTTGTTACTAAGCACAATATCACTCTCTTGAGCAGTGGTTCCCAACCTGTGGGTCACAACAACCCAATGGGCCGCAAGATAAATATAAGGGGTCAACAGGACAAAAAAAGAAATAAACATTCTCAAACAGAAATTAGGTTTAATTTTTCAGATGGATGGTTTTTTTCATATAAAATACAAGTTTGCGAATTTTATATCCTCAGGCTTCTAAAAAGTGTTCAAATAAGACAAAGATAATCACTCTAGATCAGGGATTCCCAAAGTGCAGTGCATGCACCCCTGGGGGTGCGCGAGCTGCCTCTCGGGGGTGCGCGAGAGGAAAAATGTAATGGTGGTCTAATGGTGTAATAATTCATATTAAATATAATTTTCACAAAATAAAAACATGAATGTAACAGACTGTCTCATGTTTGTCGTTCTGGTGTTGACTGTTGATATGTCCCTTGAGGGTTGCCGTAGCGAAGGCGCAACCCCCGCCTCTGGCCAAAGGAGAAAACAATAATAAAGAGAGTAGCCGTGGGCTGATACAAGATGTCTAATCTCCCAACTCGTTATTACTGTATGATAAGTGCCCTTATACACGAACCCAATACGCTCGGTTACATGAATTATAAAAATTCCCTTTGTAAGATTTAAATTAAAAATTAAAAACGTACAATTGAATAAATAAATGCACTTCAGCTCCTGCCGCCAGACTGTCTTTTACGTACACTAGCTAGCCTAGCTTGTGCAGCTAACGTCAGCTAACAGCTAACTTCATTCATTCAGCAACATTCATGCAAATATTCTAAACTGGCTGAAATCGGGGAAACTGTCAGGTGGGACATCTGAAGCTATCAGTCATAAAAGAGGAGAGGGACAGAGAGAGAGAGAGAGAGAGAGAGAGAGAGAGAGAGAGAGAGAGAGAGAGAGAGAGAGAGAGAGAGAGGAATCGGAGGCGAGAGAAACGGAGAGGTGCGTTTGGGAGAGACCGGGAGAAGAAATCGAACGGGAGTCAGAGAAAGATGAGATGGAGGAGACCGAAAAGGAGGAAGGGATAGCACAGACAAATCGGGAGCACATAGGCCCATCGCGGAGTCAAGGTGAAACAAGAGGAAACGAGAGTGAGCATCAGACTGGAAAAAAAGAGGAAATATGATGAAAATGATCTGGGTCTGGGCTTCACTTGGATTGCCAATGCAGATTGCCCAAAGCCACAGTGCGTGGTGTGCAGTGAGGTTCTGGCTAACAGCTGTCTGAAGCCCTCTTATTTACGTCGCCACCTGAACACCAAGCATGCCAGTGCAAGTCAAAAGCCCCTTACATTTTTATATCGAAATTGGAGGAGTTACAAAACAGCCCAAAACAACTGCAGTCTCATTCTATGTATGGTTAATTGTAAATTAAATGTGATGCAATCTGCCTCTGAGCCTGTGCGTGTGTCCTCGCCATCCTTATTGCTCTTTAAAAGTGACGCCTTGTGTAACTGAAAGTTATTGAAACTTTGTTGCAGTGTTTCAGGGCGTTTTCACACCTTCAGTTCGTTTGCTTTGTTCTGATTCAGGGATTAATATGATACAATGTTGCAGTTGCCCCTTTGTTCGGTTTGTGTTCACACTGCAACATTTAACAGCGGACTAAATCTTGTAAACAAACGCCACGCGCGAGCAAACTGTTCTCTCATTGGTCCGATTTCTATGCGGCTATAAATAGGCTCTGTTGCTTCTTCTTTTTTTTAAAGTGTAGGGGATTGGGGGTGCGTGAACCCGGTCGGGATGTAGAAGGGGGTGCGCGGCCTAAAAAGTTTGGGAACCGCTGCTCTAGATGATCTGGTCACAACTTGAGCTCCTTCCCCACTGGACAAAAAAACCACGAACATCTGGCTTTTGTTTTCACAATCGGCATCCATTTACCCAGACAAATGACTCCGCAGTAGTGTCAGGTATTCATCTGCTCCAGCTTCAATGGGCAGAGATGGAAACATGACACCCGGGTGGACGTGCTCATTTTCGACACAACGCTATGTGATGCGTATTGAAAATAATGAATAAAATCAACAGGGATTTGGAGAATTATTACAATGTATTTACATGCAAAACATACAATTATTAGGCTCTCTCAAAGCCACCAGACTCCAGTCATTTTACCTCACTCATTGTCATAAAACAAAATAAGACTCAACACCGTTTTTGTTAGTCTTTCCACTATTCCAACTGTCACCAACTCTGGCTTGAGAGTTTGTAACAGAGACTGAAAAAGTTAAAGATATAAAAATAAGAAAAACGTAAAAACAACAACAGGGAGACAGCCGTAATCCAAGTTGGCATGGCAAAATCGCAGTCTATAAACCAATGGGCGATGTCACGATAACTACGTCCACTCCTTATATACAGTCTATGAGACAAATGCAATGTGTGATTTGGGGTCCCAAGCCAAAAGGTCATGGGAACCACTGCCTGAAAAGATCAATAGTATCACAAACTACCTCCATTACATTTTTCACGTGGCAATATTTCATTTGTTGTGTGATTTAACCATTATACATAATCACACATCATAAAACATTACAGTTGTAATGGTCAAAGATTTTAAAGATATGTTTGCATTTATTTGAAGTCCAGCAATCTTTATAGTGGCATACAGCCGACATGCAGGGAAGGTGGATGGATACATGAACACACACTGATCATCTGATGCGTTCACGGCTGTGAAATGTTCCTGGAATGTCTCGTGGTCCATCGTTGACAGGAGCTCTGTGCCTGTGCGTGGTGACTGTGCCGTCTCGCTGTGTACAGTGGAGCAGTGCCTCCTTCTAGTGAAACAATGCTAAATGAACACAAGCTGTTCTGTACGTATCGAAGTGACAGATCTCTGAGAGATTCATACAGATTGAGTACTTTGTCTCTGTGTATTTCCTCTGGGTGTTCCAGTTTCCAGACATGCAGGTTATGTGAATTGGAGACTTGACATTGACTATATATTGCCAATCCTGAAGCAACTTGTACTTACATTCTCTCTTCTGACCACCAGGGGGCGACTCCTCTAGTTGTATAGAAGTCTATGAGAAAGTGACTCTACTTCTCTCTTGATTTATTACCTCAGTAAACATTGTAAACATGAGTTCATGGTCTCAATCTCTAGTTTCAAGTCTTCTTCAATACAGCATGATGTTCATTTAGTACATTATGGTCCATTTAGAGTCAAACAGACCATAAAGCAGGGGATGCTTTAGGGCGGGGCTATTGTGATTGACAGGTCTCTGCCACGGCGTTGTCCGGTCTGGGAGTTGTCTGTGTCTTACAACTTTAACCCTTTCACAGTGTGTTTTCACTTCATGAAAGGAAATTGTGTGACAATTTGGTTGCCTAAAACTGTCTCCAGCTTTCAGTTGTACTTAGCTCCACCCCTTCGTGTCACTTCTGGTTGCAAAAAGACCCAAGATGAACAAAAACCAAGATGGCGATGGCCCAAAATGTCAAACTCGAGGCTTCAAAAATGCAGTCTACAAACCAATGGATGGCGTCATGGTGACCACTTCTTCATTCATGACGTGCACATGTTTGGTGGTCTGTGTTAAAGGAGCTCAGTGGACCAGCAGCCTTAAACTTTACTTTTATTTAAATCATCACGTACATTACATACATGAAATCTGCATTCGACCCATCCTTAGCATTAGGAGCAGTGAGCTGCTGTGAAGCGGCCGACTTTCAGTGTCTCACTCAAGGACAGGAGGAGCCGGGGATCGAACCGCTCAACCCACCGAGCCACATTTCTTCCATTGCATTCTGGGATGGATTCCAGTTCCCCTGTGACTGTGGCTGGGACTAAGCATCTATGGAAAATGGATGAATCACAAGTTAGGTTGTTTTTTCTTGATTGCTCAGAGAATATAAAGTCAGTTTTTTTTTTTTTTTTTAAGATAAAGGGTTAAATTAATAAATCAATGAATTTGAATAAAACTGTTTTGTTTCTGAAAAAAAACATCTTGATAAACAAAGAAACCAATTGTATTTGTTTTGTTTATTTATCGTTCTTAGACTTTGGAATTCACAGTGAAAATGTAGAGTCCCTTGCTGGTACATTATGATTTTTTTCTAATATTTTCGCAATCTTTTTCTTTGTACAGTCTGTTAAGAAAAACAAATTTTTCCTTTTGTACTTACAGGATGTGATATTTAAGTATTCATGGTCACGATAATGACGGCCATAATTCTAATCGTATTTATTTATTTATAATTGGTTTGATATTTGGTCTGACTCATTGCATGCTGCAACTATGCTTATTAGGCAAGGACACTATGTGCAATCTCCTAGAACAGGGGTCTGCAACCCGCGGCTCCGGAGCCGCATGCGGCTCTTTAGCCCCTCTGTTGCGGCTCCCTGAGGCTACATCCACACCAATACGTTTTCATTGTAAAACAGAGTTTTAACAAACAAAAGCGATCTCCGTCCACACGGTGTTTCAGCATCGTTTTCAAAATGATCTCCGTCCAGATTAAAACGCCTGAAAACTAATATCAAGTGACTATTCACGTACACTGGCCATGCTCATGTTTGTGAATTTCCGGGTAAGGGTCACGTGACAGGAGTGTGACGAATCAAGGAAGGACACGTCGTGACTGCTAAGAACTGTTAAGGATTTCAGTATTAGAAATATTATAAGTAGGATTAAATAACACCCCTAGTGGTGAGTAGAAGTGTCACAATAATAATAATGTCAAAATAGGTTAAAAAGTCACAAAATATTTACTTATGGAATGTAATATGTTTACAATATTCTTACTTGTAGAGGATATTATGTTACAGTATTTTACTCATTGAATGTATTAAACCATAGAAGTATAGTCACTAAAGGTATTAAAACACTGTATGAATAGTTTTGAGGGTCAGAAAGAGATCATTTTGAGTGAGTCTTTACAGAGGTGCAGCAGAGAACAGAGGGATGGACAACTGACCACCAGGACCTGAGGAGGAGTCCGGACGACTTCAACCAAACACTGAGATGATAACTGCCCCAAGCCAGGAGGGGCTATTGAATTTCGGCCAATCACAGAGGCTGATACTGGACATTTAAACTTTCGGACAGAGACTTTTAAATATAGGCTTAGTTCCAGAGGGTTTTTGCGAGAGTTCGCGCCGTTACCACTCTGGGTAGTTTACCAGCTGGGCTGGGCTATTTAGTGGGCCTTGTGAGAACTCTGCCCTGGGGACATATTGATATCGATAGAGTAATTCAGTTTGCAACTGTTCTAGCTTCTCTTGTTTATTAAATACTTTTTGATTGTTAACCGGATCCAGTTCATTTTTGGTGCGACTGGAAAGTCCAGCGGTCTGGGTCTCCCCTGAAAACATCTAACCCTAACAGAACCAATCAAGTAGCGAACGCGGGTGTCTATGTCATCGTTTCTAAACGAATGCGTTTACGAGCGTCCACACGAAGAGGCAACCCCGGAGTTTTCAAACTCCTCCGTTTCCGGCATAGTGTGGACGCTCAGTGTAAACCAGAGGTAGCCAACACGGTGCCCGCGGGCACCTGGTCGCCTGCAGGGACCATGTGAGTCGCCCGCAAGGCATGTTCTAAAAATAGCACTAGGTCCCCATGGAGCTCCGTCTAAAAATTGTGGTTTCTGTCCTTTTTTAATCAAAAACGCTTGCATTCATGTAGATTTTAAAAGGAAGAGGCCGCCGCACCGCACTAGGTTTTCAGGTTCCGAATGGCGGGCGCTTCCCGTTGGCACCGGCCGCGCCGCCCCCGCCGCGATCGCACACCGTCGTCAGGTCTGTCAGTCCTCGGAACAGGCCGCGGGGCAACAACTCGTAGGTGGCGGGGGTAGAGGCGAGTCAACGCAGTACGATCGAAAAGGCCCAGACTAGAGGTTTGAACGCAGGCGACCAAAGACGCTCGCGTGCCTCGGAGGGTTGGATCCCCCCCCTCGGCTATAGACGAGACTTTTTACTAGTTTCTTCGTGGAGAAAAAGGTACCCAAAAAAAAGCTGGTGACTACAGACTACAGGCCGGCATGCAGGCTTCATTACGCAATGCAAAGTTGACCCAGATTTCCCAAAATGTGGTGATTAGTACTAATGTAATAGGATTCATTTAAACATGTGAAAGAGTTGATTTTTTAAATTCTACATAACTGATCATTTGTATAAACATGGGACAGAGTTCATGATTTGTTCAAAAATGTTACAAAGGTAGTGGTTAGTACAAACGAGATGTGATGTGAAGATATGACAGTTAATGATTTCCTCATTTTTTTTTAGAAATGATCATTTTTACAAAAATATAACAGGTGCGATTTTGAACAAAATACACAATCATTGTTAATAATTATTGTGAGGAATAATTAACATTGACATGTGATCAGTCTCTTCACATGTATTATTATTATTAAAAGGTGATCTGTGCAACTTTGTTATTCAGGAAGTTTGTATCAAACAAGTAGCCCTTCGTACTGCTCAGTACCCTTGAAGTAGCTCTGTTTCAAAAAGGTTGGTGACCCCTGGTGTAAACGTAGCAAAACAACAACGTAGTAGTGTGGACACGGCCTCAGGCTTTCACAAAAAATAACATGGAAATAAATAAGTTATTTTTATGCACAGTGGACACTCTTTCAAAGGGAACACCTCTTATCTTGGAGTTTGAGGTGATACTGTGTCACTGAAAATAAAAATGTTTTAATATTTTGTCAACTAAAATGTGACACAGATGTGTCACATCCTATTACGTCGCTGTCAGGCGCCTTTCCCTGCGGGCGGCTAATCATGATCTGCAGACCCTCGCCCTCGGTAAACTATCAATGGATGAATCCCAAAAAAAGAAAAGTCCCGGAGGAAAATAGAGAGTTTAATTCTGCGTGGACGTATTCATTTACTTTCACTGCCAACGATGCTGGCTTACCTGTATGCTTGAAATGTGGCGAGAAATTAGCAAACAACAAAAAATGTAATGTTGAAAGACACTTCCAGAACAAGCACACAGCATATGTTGAGAAGTGTCACGCTGGAGATGATTTCTCAACTGCTGCAGCAAACTCTCCTCTTCATAAGAGTTTGATATTGTTAGAACAGGTAAAATAGCAATAAAATGTCAAGAATTGTCTTTATTCTTGTTCTATAATTTCATAAATACAACAAACTATAGTTTTTGTATATATAATATAACTATATACAACTTTATAAACTGATATCAAATAGCTTTTGCGGCTCCAGACAAATTTTATTTGGTAAAAAATATGGCTCTTTGGATAGTAAAGGTTGCTGACCCCTGTCCTAGAACATTCATACTACTAATTTGTTCTGCCAAAAGAGATTTTGTGTAACCGGTTGTATATGGACCCAAATGCAACACACAAGATTCCACAGATCTTTGGCTTTTATTACAAACTTAAATAACAGCAGGCAGAGTTTAAACAGGGTCAGGATCAGAAGGCTGGTGGGTTTACCGGGAGTCAGGCAAGGCGGGAGATCAGGCCGTGAGAGCGTGCTGGAGAGTCTGGCATAGAAAACCGAGGAACAATCTGGCAAATGTGTCTGGGAGGCAGGAGTCTATAGAGGGGCTTGATTACTGATCAGAGGCAGGTGGGTGAACAGGTGAAGGGCATTAGACTGATGAGGAGGGAGTGACTGACAAGTAGAGTGAGGAGGGTGTGGAGCTGAACTGTGACATTTTGAGGGAAGTGTAATTGCAGCCTTGGATTGTGTTGAGAGGGAAGCATGTTTTCAGTGTTGGGGTGGATGTACAAATGCAGACCATCATTTACAGAAGCACAAAAAAAGGTTCACCATGATTTACTTTCCCCGAGCACAGGTGCAGAAATAAAAAAAAATTAATTCTCCATTCTTCTAAGGTGCAATTTGCTGGTTTGTTTTACGTCTGTTGTCTCTTTTATGTGAATTTTAAAAATGATTTAAAGTTATTTAAAAAAAAAATTCTGTTTTGTTTTTTTACGTCTGTTATTTGTGTTTTATGTGGTAAAACTTTTTACGCTGCCATCTTGGACAGGACTTTTTATGGTGTTTAAAACCCTCAGTCATATATTCTTACATCTATTTGAATCTAATGAGTACGAATGAACTGTGTGGATCTGTATCAAAAAGCCTGAAGGGTGGTAGTCACCGTTAACCGGTCTCGTCCCCCGTTCTGCGCATGTCCTCTGCGGTCCACACACTCAACTGGAAGCTGTGGACACAGAGAGAGAGAGAGAGAGAGAGCGAGAGAGAGTTAACAGGGGATTCATGGAGCATGTCACAGCACCAGTGTTTTCTATGTCTTCTTGTCCACGATGCCCTTTAGGATTTCAATAAGATGCGTGTGTGTTTCCAGATCATCACTTTCTTCCTCGCCGTCAACTTTTACTGCCAGCCGCTCGGAGCTCAGGGTGAGTCCGCCCGTGTCTTTGCTTCCAGCTGTATGTCATGTGTCCATTATACCGTCTGCGCCTCTAATGCATTTGGTTAACTTGCTGAAAAATTACAGAACGGTGTATAATTCAGGCCTAAAGCCATCTGTCGTTCGTGCCCTGCAGGTCGGGACGAACTTGTTGATTCACTGACAGCTGCCATCCCGTTAGCCCGAGATCTCGCTCTGAATGTAGGAGTGACAACTTCACGCCAAACTCCATTCACAAATCTGACAACGTGATATTGCCTTGCTTAGTAGTGGAGTTGAACACCTCGCAGACTGGTCGTCGCGACGTCTCCTGGATCACAAAAGTCCTCTGGTGAATTCGGGCAACAAAACGTACAGAAACCTGCACTTTTCTCAATAAAACGGATACATTGTATCCGGTAGTACACCGCGCTAGCTACCGCCCACCACGGAGCGTCTCGATGCGAATTGACTGTGGGAATACCGGGGGAAACAATTGTAAAAGTTGTCATTTAATCATGTTTAGTGTATTTATTGAACGCCGAATTAAAGCGTGCGTCTGTGATATTATATTAAGAGTTTTCGTGGTGATGTTTACGTTTGTCCTTTTGCCGAAAAGCAAAGCGACGATACCTTGAGTTAATCCATTACTGGAGTGAATGTTAGCATGACACTGTCCGTCTCGGAGAACGGGACGTCTCGGGTTAGCATGCTGTGGAGCGTTTTCTGACAACGGGATCATCTTTTTGGACGAGCCTTTGAAGTTTTCGGTCAACTATGGCGTCGTTATTATACGCGTTCCCCGGTGGGTTCCCTCTCCTTATGTTTGACTGCTGGGAGGCTGTAGCCTACGAGTTTTGAAAGTACAGTTACTCGGTTCCTTGTGTGACACATAGCCGGGGATAGGAAAGGAAGAGCTGACACTGCGGATCGGGGGAAAAAAGTGAAACTGGACCGTTACCGCGATGGCAAACGTTATGAAGAATGTAGCACGTTTAGTCCTCCTCGGTTATTAGCTAATACACACAACTTCTAGGGTTATTTTGTAAGACATTTTAAGAATCAACAGGACCCATTCTTCTATTCGGCATTCCTCCCATACCCTCAAAACGCATTTACTTCCATAAAAAACTTCGTTTTAACTTGTTGGCGCCTTATCCCCATATCATTCTCACACCAAAAAAAAAAAAAAGCTCCGTTAGTTTCGTGAGCACCGGCAAACTTTAAGCAGAACGTTATTTTTTAATTAATACCAGGTATTGATAGGATATCTGCACAGGTGTGTAGCTCTGGGTTTAGTTGTAAATCATGAGCTTTCTCAGGGGAGACAGACAGGAGACTTGGGACGAACCACTGCCGGCCGTCTTCACTGGGGTCTGGCTGCTTAAAGAAACCAGCGCATGTAAGCAGAATGCGTCTCTAGCCTCTCGAGGTGCTAATTAATTCTCTCGGACTCGTTGAGCTCGTCGGGCAAACACAGAGGTGTGCGTCGGTGCTGTTGGACAACTGGCCGTGAAACTGCTCTCACTTGTTAATTGATTGAGTCAACATGGAGCTGCCCCTTTGCACTTTGTTGCTACATTGTTTTTAGCCATTTGTGGAGGCGTCTTGTGAAGAGACCTTCAGCTGTTGCCACTCTTTAATATCATTTTAACTCATGTGTATCTTAGCTTCCCGTGGCTCGTGTTTTATCCGAAGGGGCTCCACACAGGCAGGGTTCTACATTAGTCTAACATGCTGGCTGTAGGTCTTTGATGTTTCAGTCCACATGGGTGCAGGATGTGGATTTGCTCTGGATAAATATCACTTTGCATCAATTTTTTTTGTTGCCTTCTGACACATCTGCCAGGAACATGAAAGCAACACAGCTCTTTAGATCGTCATTTGGGGTGCACATTGTCTCCCAAAGGCTTGTGACAGTAATACAAGTCTCACAAAGTCCCCACAAAAGGTGTAATAAATTACACCAGTGGGAAAGTGGTCTGGCCGTAGGAAGCTAATGGCTTATCTTGGGACGTCCTCCCCACACTTATTTTTGTGTAGAAATGCCATACATTCCATACTTCTCTACCGAGGTTTTGTGAAAACTTTGTTTCTTTCATGTTGTGATTCGGTTATGGAGGCTAACCATGAGAGAATGCATCTGGAACCAATTTTGCCTCCTCAAAGCAGAGGGGGAAGAGGAGGGGAAGGAGGGAAGTGATCGGCAGCCCCCTTTTCTTTCCATGTCCACTGTGAGCAGGCACGGGCCTGAGTCCCGCAAACCTAATTATAGTTATGTGAACACAACATTAAAGTGCAGCATACAGAGTTTCATTTCTTGGCTATCCCTTGGTATAAGCTATTTGAATTGACTATGTAATATAATGTTTTTTTCCCACTGGCAACCCGTTGCTAGTGTTTTGTCAAGGCTAAATATAAATAAAGAGAAATAAACCCAGTAAAGATGTGACATAGGATGAATCTCCTAACCCTAACCAAAGTGCCTTCATCATTTCAAGTGTTGATGGTAAAAAATAATTTTCTTTTCTTTCACTCTCAAACAAAAAAAAGTATTCTGTATATATTCTTTTTTTAACAAAAACGTATAGCATGGCAGCCAAACCAGCAGATATCTCCATCAATTATGAAACACACACACGACAAACAGAACATATAAAGTAGAGATGGAACGATGTAGGATTATATCGTGCATTGTGATAACATACACTCAATATGTTTTAAGATCGTGGTGAATTTCCGTTATCTGGATAATCGCAAAATATTGTCAATTGAGTGACTCGAAAAAAGCTGTCAAGTAAAAAATAGTCTGATTTAAAAATACAATGATGATCTGTCATGTAAGAAAGAACAGACTCATGCAATAGTGTTGTTAATTCATTGTTAGTCGTGTAGAGGGACTTTAAGATTTATGATTACCTTATATAAGATATATACGTTTGTTTTTCACCCAAAACAATGTCTGTCCATTTCAAGATGGAATAAGAATATTTGTTTCTTAAGAAAATGTAAGATACATTTATTCCTGCAATTATTGCCGTTTTAGGAGTTTTACACATATTGTGATCATAATCAGGATAATATCGTGAATTGCAAATATTTTGGCCAAAATAATTACATTATCGTCGTATCGTCCCATGTCTAGTACAATTGTTTTCGTAAAATGTATGGATGCTGGGTGATATTGCAGCTCCAGTTAATCTACAAAGCTTCATAAATTGAGCTCCATATTCTGTAAAATATTTTTAGGGCCCGAGCTACCGACGTCGGGCCGCGAAGGCCCTATTGATATTGTACCCGTTTAGGTAAACGTACGCATGGTTGGAGGACTTGCCATGCATGAAAACTCACCAAATTTTGGGGACTTGTCAGGCCTGGTGAATATAGCCATCTGAAAAAGAATGCATCTTTCTGTGTTAAGAAATGGCTCTCTAGCGCCCCCTACAAGTCGGACCGGCGACGCCCCTCGGCCAGTATGTCTGATTGACTTGAAATTTGACACACACGTCCACTTGAGCTAGAGCTACAAAAAAGCCAATCAGACCCCTAAGCTCCGCCTACTTAGATTTTCCGCCATATTGAATTTAGTGTAAAACACATTTCTGCAAACTCCTCCTCCATGCTGGGTCCCATTACTACCAAATTTGCTGTGGATCATTACTGGATCTACGTCATCAAAAATTATCAAAAGCTTTTTGATATCTCTTTTCGTTTACAAGATATGTACCAATAAACTTCTTAGGGGCGTGGCTTAATATCAATACATATAACTTCTCAACCGTTTGTCCTAAAATTACCAGATTTTCAGCATATGTGCACATTGCGTCCTCTAACATACCCTGATATTTATTTTGCATTCAACTAGGGGGCGCTAGAGTAAACCCTCGAAGTTGTGCTTTTTGTCACTTTTTGCAGATTTCAGCCTTCGCACTTTAACGAACTCCTCCTAGAGATTTTAAGCGATCAACTTCTACTTAGGTCAGGATGCTCTTAAGACCTTTGTGATTAAAAGTTATCAAAATAGAGAGTTTTCATCAAAGAACCTTGACGTGGCGTGGCGGCCATTTTGCCTCATTGTTTATGAAAAAATAAGTTCTTATAAGTTGTTATAACTCCAAGGTACATTATCCAATCCGCACAAAACTTCTTATGCATGATGCTACTTCAAGCCTAAACATACTTTAATTGAAAACAATTCAATAACTCATAGCGCCGCCTACTGGCTAAAGGAAATGTCATATTCTATACTTTTATTTATTTCTCCTAGCCAGGTGACTTCATGAGTCTCAAATTTGTTAAGAATAGCCTTAAGACATTGATGATGCATCATCATCAATATTGTGAGTTTTTGTTGAATGCTGTTGCCGTGGCGACGCATCGTTCGCCATGAAAAAGGAAGCTGATGGTTTAGTGGGTTGGGATGCTCAAAAACTCATGGAACTTTGTACATGTGTCACAGGTCATATGAAGAAATAGTTTATACAATTTTCTTTATTGGCCGTTTTAAATTGCCTCTATAGCGCCCCTACAATATTTCAAAAGAGCAGCCCCAGCGCTACGTTTTGGCTACATATATGAAGCTTGGTAGGCACATGTGTCCTATGGAGACTTGGAGAAGTAGAGTCATTTTCTCATAGACTTCTATACAACCAGAGGAGTCGTCCCCTGATGGACACTAGAGAGAACGCAAGTTTATGACACTTCTGCATTGGCTTCACTCTTTACAACCGGAGGTTGCGGCCTGATTTAACACCTGACTGACTGTAGCTGAAAACGTTTTCCCCTCTGTGCCTCACTCTCTGTGGCAATATGCCCCTCATGTCATTTCCCATTACACACACAGGATACAGTAGGTCAGGTCTGCCTCCTCCCTTGATTCTGCGAATTGAATATGAAATGAGGGGGCAGGACAGACTCTACCATCTGGAGTTGTGTGTGTTTGACATCTGCTCTTTCTCTGATAGGATTCAGGCGTTCCGGAGGTTTCCTGGATGTGTGGCTGTTGTGTGTATGTTACCTAGTTTACATCTGGTCAACATGTGACAGGCCACTCAGGCTCCTTACATAACCATATACACACCAGAAAGTAGGATAAACTTTACTTATCAGTGAAGAACTATTGCGTTATCATTTAATACTTCAAACATCGATGAACACAAAACTTCCCTCTGTGATGTTAAAGATGAGCTTTATATAAAGGACGATGTCAGGAAAATTATGTCCTAAATAAATTATAAATTGATACGTCTCCATATTTTCTTTTGTATGCGATAATCCATGCAGCAGTCTTGCTCCTCTCCCTGAATTCTGCTCACGTCTCCCTCACAGATGTCGGTCTGAAGCGTCTGGCAGACAATATAAATTCTGTACAGACGGCAACCTCCAGGTCTGCAAAGTGAAGCCAATGCTGAAGTGCATTGAACTTGCGTTCTTTTCTAATGACCATCAGGGGGCGACTCCTGTGATTATATAGAAGTCTATTGGAAAATGACCATACTATCATTTGATTTATTACCTCAGTAAACATGATGTAACACGTTCCTGTTACCACGGTGGGTTTCCTAGGCACAATGACGCCAGCACACTCGTATAGCGTATCTCAAAGTACTTTATTTTGCCACAGTTCAAGCTGGTCTCGGCCGTGTGCTCTGCCGCCGTGCATTCGAGCGCCCAGCCGTCGGCGATGTCGTCGGGCTGTCTCTCGCTCCCACCGTCGCTCGGCCAGCCTGTGTCCTGTCCCGCGCCTCCGTCCCTACTGGTGTTTTTATAGGAGATAGATACAATCAGAGATTGATTACAGCTGAGGCTGATTACGCCTCTTACCGGCACCGTTCCCTGAACCACTCCCCCCACTACGTCCCCTCTGCAGCTGAGCCCAACCACGCCAAGCCACCACACATGAGTTTATGGTCTCAATCACAAGTCTTCTTCAATAAAGCATGATGTTCATTTAGTAATTTAGGGTCCATTCAGAGTCAAATAGACCAAGTATGCTTTAGGGCGGGGCTACTGTGATTGACCATTCGCTACCAGAGATGCATACGGTGGCAATAGCACGTTGTCGCTCCTCCTCGGTGCAAATACGGTCACTTCCGTTTACTGGTTGCATAAAAAACCAAGATGGCGACTCAAGGCTTCAAAACCGTAGTCCTCAAACCAATCGGGGACGTCATGACAACTACCTCTACTTCTTACTTATATGGTTCTGTATCAGGATCAAGTGAATGTTGCACTCATCAGTGTCTCCCAGTGAGCGCTGTCAGAGAGGCTGAGGGATGTTTTTCATTGTCTCACATGTCACTGAAGGACAGTACTCAAAGTTTTTACATCTTAGTTTGTTAGCATTGGGATCACTATCAAACCTCCCCGAATGTCAATCCTCTTCTGTGAAAAGGCCCTGAAATATATTAAGAGCATACCTTGGGTGGAGAAAAACAATGATGTGGTTTATCTGCTTTTTATTTACATGATAAATAACAATGCATAGGGTTGGGGGAGGGGGATCTGTTTTCCACCACATATGCTCTGTTAATCCTTTAATGCTCAGCTCCTTATGGCAAATCTCAATGAATCAATGCACAGGAAGTGACCTTTGATCTCCACCCATTAAACTCTCCCCCCATGGAGTCTGCCGCGGCTCTGAGGAATGCAGGAAGGAGGGCGGTGGCATACGAGAGGCTCCTCTGCTCTGAGCATGTGTGACTGTGTGCTTGGGTTAAAGTGTGGGGGGGGGGGACCCTAGCGGCCAAACCACATAGCTGTTTTTGAAGTCCGTCACTCTCGAGTCTCTCAGAACACATACGCCTTCATTTCATGTATGACGCGTGTCTCGGTTCATGGCCAGGCTGGGGTCACATGCGATTTTAGAGGTACCAAATCCATTACGGTTATTTATACCATGACCTCCATTGGTTTGGTAACAAATAGACGTAAAAATAAACACAAGAATGCTCATTCAGTGTTAACGTACGCTTTATTTATCACTGTCCATGAATAACTATAATTTACAATTAAATGTGAGGTTACATTTCTTTTTAGTGATGGGGGCCACAAGGGTCCAGGTTTCATATCAATTCCCTCGCAATATGCTTACTACTTACCAAACACATGCATTTCAGCCAAAACCCTTTTATTTGAATACTTCCGACTCTCTCAGATGAGTAGCGTGCCTGTGCAAGTGTGAGACTGTTTATGTGGAAGGGTTTTAAACACGCACCAACCTCCGGTTCTGCCGATTGAAGCCGATGCTTCATGTCTTAAACTTACATTCTCTCTACTGTCCACCAGGGGGCGACTCCTCTGGTTGTATAGAAGTCTATGAGAAAATGACTCTACTTCTCTCTTGATTTATTACCTCAGTAAACATTGTAAACATGAGTTTATGGTCTCAATCTCTAGTTTCAAGTCTTCTTCAATACAGCATGATGTTCATTTAGTACATTATGGTCCATTTAGAGTCAGAGAGACCATAAAGCAGAGTATGCTTTAGGGCGGGGCTTACTGTGATTGACAGGTCGCTGCTGCTACCAAAGACGTATACAGTGTCTCTATGTAACTCTTCCACAATCCAAATATGGTCTTTTCTGTTCATTGGTTGCAAAAAAAGAAACAATGGTGACGACCGACAATGTTTTCTTCAAGAATTCAAATTAACACTGGGTGAAGAATTGGAAGTTGCAACGATGAGGCAACCATATCAACAATGAAAGCAGACGTGATGTTCAGGTTGAAGGATCTACAAGGTCTCTGCAGTGAAATTAATTTCCACCAGTAGCTTTCTGAAAGGAGCAAAGATACTTTTTAGAACAGTAAACGCAACGCCATGCTGTGGAAAATGGCCGGCAGTGATGTAAAATATATGCAGTGTGTGTGGTTAGTGGGTAAAACCACAGTGTTTGCTTTGAGACGAGTTCACTGTAGTTAAGGGGAGAAAGAAACGGTTACAATACCAGATATGAAAACTGCATATTCACAGTTCTCTAAAGCTGGTTTGTTGTATATCTGTATTAGGGTTGGGTACCGAAAAACGGTGCCAATATGGCACCGGTTCCTATACGTCCGGTATCTACCGGACCGAAACGCAACGCAGATTTCGGTGCTTCCTTTCGGTGCCTGAGCCGATTGAAATACTTTTTTTACACTACTCTGATGACTCCGTCCTGGCAGCAGGACTCGCTCATAGTATTATTACAACGGGGTACTCGCTCATAAGCACAACATCCACAGGCACGCGAAAGCTTCTTCTTCTTCTTCTCTGAGGTGTAGTGGCGGTTGGCAAACGACGAATTGGCGCATTACCGCCACCAACTGGTAAAATAAAATAAGTCATGAGACTTGTAGTATTTTGCCAGAGAAGGCAATATACAGTATGCTCATATTTCTGCAAAATAATTGCTGAAGTTTGAAGCTGTAGTGTGTGTACAGAGTGTGTGTGTTTTGTATTTATTTATATTTATTTAAGTATACTGTAAACTGTTAACAGTTAATATATTGTTCATAGTTTGAAGTTAAAAAGTTTGAAGCTGTAGTTTGAAGCCAAGCGTTTTGTATTTATTTATATTTATAGTATACTTTAAACAGTTAATATATTGTTCAATTTGAAGAAAAAAGTATCGTTTTAGCACCGGTATCGGAAAAAACCCAAACGATACCCATCCCTAATCTGTATGGTTGAGAATGATAAAACAGTGCGCCTCATTGAAGAAGCTCTCGTGCAAACTGATTTAGGAGAACTCGCTGCCTTCCCCAAATTTCTAAGGTACGAACACAATTCACGGATGGTCCTGTCGTAGGAGTCATGTGACATTAGTCTGCTGTTAGTTTTTCACTCATGGATTGTATGTTTCATTATTCTTCAAGCATTTTTGAGTTAGAAAACCCTGTATAAATTACACTTCATAATTATGTTGACATGGTCCTGTTTGAATACAATTCTAAATGCATTCATATAGCCTAACAATTATCATTATTGATGCTATTGTGTAACGCTCCAATGTAAACATGAACATCTTAAATGATTTGGAGTCATCGGTCACCTTACTGTGGCGAGGCGTTCTTCATATGGAAACATTTCTTTTTAATTCCAGTGGTCGTGCGACCATCAGGTGACACGGCACTAACGGCACTCCTTATTCTCCCCATAGAGCGCTGCAGGGATGACGGATTCTTCTGTGTCAACCAAGAAGTTAGCATCACACCTGTTACCTCGACAAAGAGCCAATGGGGTTTTGGGATTTGTACAGATAATAAGCTCTGAGGCAAACGCACGTTTACGGTAGTTACACGTTTTGTTCAGCCAGATAATCTTCACCACTGATTTCTGAAGGGTAAATGCAATCAGCAGAAGTCTCAAGCTAATTCTGGGCTATGAACGAACTACACCAAGGTTGCGTGACTTCACGTCACCACCACTGAGCTAAAGGAGGACTAGTCAGCGTGATGAGGTTACGTAGTCCCAATTAGCCCCTGTTTTGTATCTATTAAGTATTTTATATCGTAGAACAAAAGGTTCAAATCTCTTAAACTTGTGTTAACCACAGACCTTTTTTCAGGCATCAAACTAAAAACCAATAAAAGAACAAACTTTGAGACGAGGGAACTGGAAGTGTAAAAAGATTGACTTGTTTCTGGATTTTAGGACTCATTTCTGCAGCACTCTATTCCTCCGCTGAAGCAGGTCCTTTAATTCTGCTGCTGACACGGTTAAACTACTTTTCTTTATGGTTCTCTGAAACCAAGACTTCAACGTAGGACTTATGGGGTAGGACGCTTGGGGCTTTAATTATGCAAATTTGCAGATCTGTGTTGTCTAAAGTTAGGAGCGCTTGCTGAATCTGACGTGAAGCACTCTTACGAGACCACCGTACGAAAAAAATAAGAGCAAGTTAAGATGGGAATATAAAGATGTTCTTGCATGATTTTCTGTGTTTGGGGGCAGCTCATTCCATCCACTGCCATGCCCTCCAGCCCATTTTTTCATCAATTCACATGAGTTAAAGGCACTGACTGAATGAATCGATCAATAAGCCACTTTCATCTAGAAAAGTCTTTATTCAGTTCATTCCAAAACCTGCAAATGCCCAGAAAAAAAAAAGAGTTCCAAGCCCCACTGTTATGTCCACTCCTTCCTTCCACTCATACATGAACACACACAGGAAACTGGCTGGCAGGAAACCCAGAGTAATGTTACAGTTAAATAGAAGGGGGGTGCAGTGAAATTCCTCTCCTTATCGTCCCAGTAGCTGGCTCACGTTCGTGCGCGTGGCTGCTGTTTCCAGGTTGTTCGTCGTAGCTGAAACGCTGCTTTTTCTCCGTATGAAGCGGAAGCAGCGGCGGCTCTGATAGGTGGAGAAGAATAGCTCTCTTTAATAGCCCGCATGCTGTGAGAGGTCGGGCTAGTAACAACAGAAAAACAGGCACTTTCCAAGCTGGTTCAAGATCTACGGTATCCTCACTTGTGTGTATTCTTCTGTTCTGTTCTGTTCTATTATAGACGGGGAACGCCAAACCCTGCTTTTGTTGGAATGTCGATGAGCCGTTAAGTATTCAGTTGTCTAAATCGATTAAACTGCGGTTGACTATGAATGTGGGCTATAAATCACTGTTTGTTGTCAAGTAGCAATCCTTTTTAAATTGTTCATGATGTGACTGAGTTTAAATTGTGTACAGCTTCTTCTGAACGCATCCATCAAAAATACTAATAATAACGGAACATCTTGGCAAATGGGTTCATTGTGTCCATCAACGTTCCCTCAAGGCGGTTAGGAGGATGTGTCCAGAGTCATGGCTGAATAGTTGGACAGAGTTCCTCATTTGTTTATCTCAATTTAAATGGGTGCTATTTTGTCTTGATCGTGACCTTTACCCTCAGCTAGTTAACCTAAATTCTGTAAGAATGAAACCATACGCTATTTACACGTTTACACAACTAGATCCGTCAGCAGTTGTGAATTGGTCCAAATCTAAGCACGTCATATTCCATTTGTAAGCTGATCAAGCGGGACCTTTAGGATTCAGAGCTGTAGAGCAGCTCGTCGGTGTGTGATGCTAACGTTAGCTCAAGCTGCTACAGCGCAGGGCTTTCAAGAGTATCATTCAGGGTTGTCAGTCAGACATCCGAACATTTGTCTTTAGTATCAGATGATACCAAGCAGGAGTTAACCATAAGATGCTGAATGTCATCTTAACATAGCACTCATTAAAAAAAAAAAGTGTGTGTGTGTGTGTGTGTGTGTGTGTGTGTGTGTGTGTGTGTGTGTGTGTGTGTGTGTGTGTGTGTGTGTGTGTGTGTGTGTGTGTGTGTGTGTGTGTGTGTGTGTGTGTGTGTGTGTGTGTGTGTGTGTGTGTGTGTGTGTGTGTGTGTGTGTGTGTGTGTGTGTGTGTGTGTGTGTGTGTGTGTGTGTGTGTGTGTTTCCTTCGCATATCTCGAGAAGTGTTCATCCGATCTACTGCTCAGCAGACTGAGTCGAGCATGTCGTCACCGACTGCAGTTCACTTCAGCTGCCGGATGCTGGACAAACTCACTTTACAACCAAACTGTTTATACTGGCGCAATGAGCCCCGAGCACACACAAAGGCAGAATGAACTGTGAAGAATCAAAAAGACACGGAGTGTAACCGGCAAACCTCCACATTGCAGGGATTGTAATTATCTGTAAACTCATATCTCATATTCATGGTCTACTTTATTACCTTTGTACAAGTCCTGTAAAGACACAAGTCAAGTATTAAAAGCATTAGAAAGAAACGGGCTGAATATCCTGTAAACTGTTTGATTTGGCTGCAAAATATTTACTCAAATATAGATTTTTAAGACCTCCTGTTTCCAAAGCATTAAAAACCAATTGTCCTTCTTTGTATAATCCCTAGACATGTAAATAGTGTTTTTATCAGTGAATATTTGTGACAGTCACGTGATCGGGCGCGCCAAGTTACTAAATTCAGAGGTGTACGACCAAGCGACCACCTGCACTCTCCATAGATGAGAAAAGGCCGTGATGACGTCATTTTGTGGCCAGCGCGCCTCACTTCAGCTTCACTGCAACGAGCATAAACTAAGCTTCAACGGGCGGTTCTCAAGCAGCACTTCAGCCCGCTCTGAACCAACACACGTTCCAAACAACCACTGCGCTAGTCTTTCTAAATGGAAGCTAAATTGGTCATTTTTAGAAAAGTAGCTTTGGGTACTTAGAAGTATAAAAGAACAAGAAATTGCATCATTTCTGATCCGTTTGTTTCAGAAATGATTTGTACAGTACGAGCTTATCATGGTTAATACTGTGTAGACCATCAAACCAGCCCGGAGTTTACTTTATAGTAAATAATGGCAAATTAAATGATACATTTGGGGAACAAAAAGTACAAAAAACATATTTTCCCTTCATTGTTCAACCTTCATTAAAAACTTCATGATGAAAAGTGGTCAAGACGATGCACGCTGCTGTTCCTATAGTAATCTCATAACTTCACACCCCAGCGAACCTTTAGATAAAAAAATATATATAATATTTTAGTAATCCTATTTGTACCTGTCATGATTAGATAGCAAGCATGTGTACCTATGGTTTGAAGACTTCAACCATTGATTTATGTATTTCATTCATCAAAGGAGGATTTATTTGTCTGCTAGTTAGTTAACAGCAAGCCCAAACAACCAACCTGACACTGATCCAATATGAAACGGACATCGTTGCCTGTACAGAAGTTGTACAACATTGCGTGAAACTTTGAATGTGTTGCATTCCCAGCTCTGATTGATCCACTCCACATAAACCACAATGTTTTCCACCACAGAGCAGATACTCCTCTAGATCGGCTCATAGATGCTCACCAGCTGGCCGCCATTGGTTCACACCAACCTTTTTACACCACATCCATGTCACCGCTGAGATTCAGATTGTGACTTAATGTGGAATTCTCATGCACTGCTTTGTTATTGCCAGCAACAAGATGGCTCTTCTTGCTGCTTGTTGATCTCTCTCGTGTCTCTTAGATGCTGTATTGTTTGTTTGGATGTGAGCTTCGCACACGAAGCACAGAGACAGATAACGGTGTGAATGACACTGATGTTTGTGGTTGGATGCTGAAAACTCAATTTGGCACAGAAAGAAAAACACTGCTAATGTGATTTGCAGGTGAGACTTTGAACGCAGACACAAAAGATTTAATTTACCCCCCTGGTGTTTTGAGTGACCCCCCCCCATGTTCCCTCTGGAGAGACCGCATGCTGACACATCCCTTATCTGTGGGAATAAAGAGTGTGTGTGTGTGTGTTGTCAAAGGTACTTTGATAATTTTGCAACATTTCTAAATTCATCGATCTGTTAAAGCGTAATTGTGTGTTCACACCAAACGCGGCGCCGCGCTAATCGTGTCATTCGCGCCGCGTTACTCGCCGGAGATCATTTGTGGTCATTCGCTTAAATTGCACCATTCGCTCCAGAGGGGGCGTGGCTTATCGCCCTGGAAGCCGTTATTAACTTAAGCCATTTATTTTCGCCATCAGCCATGGAAGATATAACCTATTTCTGCTTAGTACTTGTGGAAGTTTCAGATATCCCTGGAAACTAAACGCAGTCTTGTCTGGGTTCATAACATAGTCCGGAGGAGCTCCGTGGATTTCATCAATTTGCAATAAACGGACAAAAAGGGACGCTGAAATAACGACATAATGATGCCGATTTGTAAAGAGTTTGAATTCACGTTTTGTTAGTTCTCTCCGCAAGACGACAAGCAAATCACTTTTAAAATGCTTATTTCCTCAATGGAGTTCGGATCGATCGGTGCTATTCTATGCTAACATTGTAGCATCTCCATCAGCACTTAAAATAACGTCATCTAAGCATAAATACGGCAGAGTCTATATATTGTTTGTACATATACACATAGTTTGGTCCGGTCTCTATTGATATGAGGTATCGTAGAGCTCTGGGTGAACACAGACGGCTACAGTATTTGTTTCCTGATTCAACAACGGCAGTCAGTGATGACAGGAGAAACATCTCAACGCTGATAGGCTATCGCGCAGCAGCATCACGCCATTTTTCGGCGAAGTTGAACAATTTTAACTTGCGTGATTGACGCAAATTTGCGCAATTCGCGCCGCGGCATTCTCGTTAATCGTGCTGTCACTCCAGTCTCATCGCTTCTGTGCATAGACTTTGTATGTAATCTACTCGCAGGAATAATTCGCGCCGCGTTTGGTGTGAACGCAGCATAACCAAACCAACCCCAAAAAAACAGTGGGTATGAGAATTTAGTAGTGCTGTTGATGGATTCAGGTCTAAATCATGATCCACACAGGGCTGAATAACAATAATAAGAGCACAATCATTTAATTCCTAATAACTGAATGTGTGTGTTTTCTGCCAATAACCACCATCGATCACAATGACTAAGTAAAAAGATGTCGGTCTACATTGACTGTGGGATAGATGGATTTCTGCCATGCAGTTGCAATACCAGTACTCTACCCCTTCAGCAGCATGTATATATTGACATTTTTAGGAAAAACAATTACACCATATTTACCGTTATGGTAAATGATACCGTGATATAAATGTGAAGCCGTACTGCCCAGCCTTATGGGTCCTAAATTAAAGCATGACACGCTCTCAGGGGGTAGGGGCGCTCATGTTAAAGGAGACGGAGACAGATGTCCTCATGTTTGTTTTCCTTTTACACTCATTTGCAAATTAACTAACTTTCCTGAATATTAATAATCAGTATTTTTTTCTTCAGATGACATGATTGAAATACCTAATAATGTTTCGAGAAGAAAAAAGTCAACATTTTTGTAAGTTAAAAGATAAGAGAGTAAGATGAGGGTTAAACAGGGGAAGTGCCACAGAATCATTTGTCAATCATTTGTTTCACAATCCTAACAAATTGGAAGTGAATGAGAGCTAAGTGAACAGTTTACAGGCACTGTGAGTTCAGTAAAGACGCTCATGCACACCGTTGTGCCAGCAGAGTTACAAGTCACACAGCTTGTTTGACCGACTGCCTGTGTTGTTGGAATACATGAATTTATTATTATTTATTACATTTTTTTTATTCACATTAAGGTCGCATGTATGAAGGCAAATCACTGTCAAAATCCGAGGGCGCAAATGAGATCCGCGCGCGCGAAAATCAAACAGCCGCGCGCGTATTTTACTTTGACGAGCGCTTTTACGTCACTCCGTGAGCAGAATTCGCTCGCTCGCGAGTCTTTTTCCTGTTCGCTCGCGAGCAGTTTTTCTTTGTGACAGTAAGTGGGCGGACCCAGTCACCATTGTATCTCTACATCTAATTGGTTACAATCCTCGTCTTGGGGATAGACCGGATATCACTCTGACACAGACGCTAGTTCTACATCTCAGCATGTTCTACATTTGTCTGACATGAGTCATTTGGACGTCTGAATGAAGTTCAACAGTGTAGCCGAGGGGCCGACTACACTGTGCTCTTCATTCCACAGACCACAGCGTAACAATGTAGCTGAAGGGGGGGGGGGCCTGTTGTGTGTATGCTGAGCCAGAATTGGGCCTGCGCTCATTAGCAGCCAGCCCCGGGGGCCGCATACTGTACATGAGTGAATGGCCTCATCATCCCTCACCCCCCTGCCTCCCTCAAATTATTATGTCACCTGCCCTTGAGAGAGAGAGAGAGAGAGAGAGAGAGAGAGAGAGAGAGAGAGAGAGAGAGAGAGAGAGAGAGAGAGAGAGAGAGAGAGAGAGAGAGAGAGAGAGAGAGAGAGAGAGAGGAGAGAGAGAGAGAGAGAGAGAGAGAGAGAGAGAGAGAGAGAGAGAGAGAGAGAGAGAGAGAGAGAGAGAGAGAGAGAGAGAGAGAGAGAGAGAGAGAGAGAGAGAAGAGAGAGAGAGAGAGAGAGAGAGAGAGAGAGAGAGAGAGAGATTCTCTCAACTGGATACATTTCAGACACTTGTTTGAAATCATCACAGATTTTTACACTTTTTTTTTTTTTTTTTTTTTTTTTTTTTTAAACACTAGTGGATTAAAAAGCCACACGTAGACAAAGTCCACATTGAGAAACACGTCCCATCTGTTTTTGGGACGGTTTTTGTGTTTTAGGAGCTGATGTCATTGAACTGTCGTTCAATATTTTTGGAAACGTACTTTTTTTGCTTTCTGTCCATGGGTGATGTAGAGCATTGTGGATATGGATGTGCTTCACGTTGGAGATAACGCATAGCGAGTGTTAAGTCAAGTCCAAAGAATAATCATTTGACAAATAAATATTGATTTAAAAAAGATTTGATTGGTTTTAAAAATGACTTTGGAGCGTCGTTGAGAAACGTAGCGTAACACAATAATGATTTTATCTCGACTATCGGTTTTTCATAAACGTTGGAAGCCAAAATCGTTATTGAAATGAAATAAAATAAAATAGATTAATGGCCCAGCCCTAGAATGCAGGTAACTTGTTATACATCTTCCCTTCTCTCTGCTTTCTCTGTCGGTCAGACGGGGACATGGTGAGTTCATGGCTGGGCTCACGGTATTGAATCAACACCAATGACATCAAGACTCTGAATCAAATGGAGTCATCAGATTCCCAAACATTCCCACCCCGACTAATCACGTCCTGGCTCATGTTTGAGAAGCGGTTTGTAATATTTGGGGTGAATAGTTAAGAGATGAATATAAGACCGAGATGGTGGGTGATTGTAGAGCATCCTCTGTCCCACCGACTGTATTTTACTGTGAGAGAGCAGCTCAGCACCACCGTGGTAAAGTGTCACGTCAAGTCTACATACTAAAACCGAGCCAGGTCCCTTACTGGAACCCTGGACGTGGGCTGTGGTCTGGAGCTCTGCTGCCAGCCAGCGCCCCCTGTCCTAGTGTGTCAGGACATGACGTGTATCTCCACCAATGGTAACGCTGTAACCTGTAATGACCTGACGGCAGTATCACAACTAACTCACCCATCTGTCTGCAGATCCCTCCTGTTGCCAACATGCTGCCGAGTTCTCACCTTGCAAAGAAGCTTGTGACCAGGTAAAAAACACACACACACACACACACACACTCTCTCTCTCTCTCTCACACACACACACACACACACACACAAGCCCCCTCCTCGGCCCATTATAGTCAGCCTATGAATAGAGGTTTTTGAAGGGGAGTGGGGGTAAACTTTTATTTTTTTTTTGTCTTTTGGTTCTTTGAAGTGAAGAAAAAAAGTCTCACCCTGTTTCAATTGGGAGCAGGTGACGCTCTCCCCCTCCCTCTCTCTCCCCCTCCCTCTCTCTCTCTCCACGTCTGTCTTTACGGTCGTAAAGGAAGCTTTTTCTCTGCGAGCAGCAAACGGGCAGAGAGTTCAAACCTTCCTCGTGCTTTTGAAGTGAAGAGGGAGGCTGGACAGAACTCGCTGTGCTCTTAATGGCCGACACCAGCGCTTTGCCAGCCAAAGAAAGAGAGAGGAAACTGATTGAAGAAGACATTCGATGAAAAGATGGAGATGGATGTCTCAAAAGAGAGGAAAAAGTGGTGGGGAGGTGATAAAGATGAAAGAGATGGAACAGGATAGATAATGGACTTTCAGAAGTGTAATGGCCTCAGAACACCCCTCAGAGGTTGTGCTTAAGGTCTCGTGTGTGTGTGTGGGTGGGTTTGTTCGGGTGTCACGGGTGGGGTTGGGTGTCGATGTAACCACCAGGACCATTTTTAGCTCTAATGGAAGCCGCCTTGCGCCTGGTTACACCCAGAAAACGAGCCGTTCTTCAAAAGGTGCGGGTGGTCATACATAGAACCCAACGGCTGTTTGAGAAATACAGATGTGCTTCCAAGCTATTTTTGATACTGCTGGTTTGGAACATTTCAAATAAAAGAAAGTAGACTTGACTGTCTGAAATGTCAGCACCTGGCTACTGAAGTATTACCAGGAATGTGATTTAATATTATCACCTCAAACAACCCAAAGAGTGTCTTCTGCGTGGATTTGTGGTCTCCACGTATAACAGCCTAAGTTGTATAAATGGAGATAATGGCTCACTTTCGGTTTGTTTTGCCTCCGGGGCCAAAGTTGATGCTAAACCTTCACTTTACCCAGCGGTTAGGAAGCAAGACATGACAATGATCTTGAAGGAGCTGCAGCATTTCATGGAATAAGAGAAAAACGCCAACTCTCAGGCCTCGATGACGCATAATTGGAAAACAGCTGCTTTTTTTCTCTTAGCCGCCCACCGCTCGATGAGCCCGGCACCAGAGAAAGAGCCCATCAGTCTGCCAGCCGGCACTTATTCACCTTTCATACACGCAGAGGGAGTCTTACAAACGGCCCGTCGGTTTTCAGAGTTGGTCTTTTCAGAGAGAGAAAGTTCTTCTTTGATTGTCTGCCAACAAATCACTGTCGCTCGGCTTGGCGGTGTGTTTTTCTGTCACTTCGGCGGAGATGCCAGGGCACTTGGAATAAGCAGTGGATGAAGTCACTGTCGGTCTGGATTGCTTTCCTCCGATGCAGTTGCTTCCAACAAAGACCAGTCCAAGAACACCTGATTACAAACACATTACGAGCACCTGGAGCCTGGCATGAAGGAGCCGCTCCCATAAATGATTAAAATGGACAGCGGCGTACAAAAGCAGAACTCCATGCTTCAGCTGTTCTTCTTTTTACCCAAGTGAAAGATTAGAAGGCGCTTTAGTAATCCAGTGGGGATATACAATTGTAACAATTAACGGAAATAGGGCAAATTGGGAATGTTCAACACATACCACAACCAACACTTCAATGTGCATTTAGACGATTGGTATGATTGGCCTCCACCACACATCTGTCTCTTTAGCTGATACATGCAGCAGTGTTGCAGGAATGAGTCAGCATTTTTACACTTCCAGTTACCTCCTCTGGAAGTCAATGGGTTCTGTGAAAGTGTTTTAGTTAGATGCCTGAAATAAGGTCTGTGGTTAACACAAGCGTAAAAGATTTTAACGTTTTGTTGTGAAATACTTCAGTAAACACCTCTTTCTTAAAACTCGATAGCGTCCTAAATAGGCGGTTGCTAACAAGTGGCTATATGAGACTACGTAGGTTGTTGGGGACATTAAACATCACGTCGAACACATCAAGCTTATAGGTTACATCCACACTACCACGTTTTTGGTTTAATAAACTGCATTTGTGTCTAGGGTCCAGACTACTGCTGCGTTTTCGAACCCCCTAAAACAGAGACGTTTGAAACCGCCGGTGACGTCGTTTTAGTTTGAAAACGCCGGGGTTTGTTTTTGTGCGGACGGGCAAAAACCATGACGGACACCCATGTTTGCTGCTTGGTTGGGTCTCATCACTCATCATGACCCCTATCACGTGATCCTTTTCCAGAAGAAAACCAACAAACAACATCAGCCCCGACTACCTGTGGTTAATTTCAACGTTGATAACGAATTAACGGCGCCGCTGACCTTGTTGTTCAAGCTAACAGCCGTTGTGCAGTTAAATTCTGTATTTTACAATGCTACTACTGCCTACATGTGCCGGGGGCAAGCTATTATTATCAGGACGGAGATCACTTTTGTTTTATAAAACGCTGTGACTGCCGACCATCAAGCATCTTTTGGTATTCTTTGCCTCAGTCAGTGTTGGAATCACTGTGACGTCTCAGAGCAGTGGAAAGGGAAGAGACCTCCGGTCCTCCAGCGGTCTGAGTGTGTGGAGCTGTAAATCTCACCCACTGGGTTTCATGACTTCACACTTCAGCCAGAGACTGCTGGCAGCGGCTGCGTTCTCCCAGGCTCTCGCCTTTGTATGTTCACACAACACTTGGATGTGTTATGGCTGAGTGTGTGTGTGCGTGTGGAGACACACGCCACAAACTTGGATGCCATATTGCTGTCTCAGAGAGCATATCTCAGAAGTGTTGCGACTGACTTCATAATGCAACACTTTCCCATGGCCCGGACACATTCCTCTGTGTGGGGAAAGATTATGCACGGCCAAAGGTGCAACAAGTACATTTCTACTGTCTCCTGGATCAAGGTCAGCATAATATACAGTATGTCGGGGTCTTGATCAGTTCCAATAACTCAGTAATAGAGTCGGGGAGTGTTCCAATGGCGAGATCCACAAGCCCCTCTTTCCTTAAAGGAACAGTGCGTAGCTTTTAGGGGGATCTACTGGCAGAAATTGAATGTAATATGAATAAGTGTGTTGTCTGTAGTGTAAGATCACCTGAAAATAAGAATTGTTGTTATTGTTGGCTCAGAAGGAGACGTTTATATCTATCTATGAAGAGCAGTCTATAAAGAGAGTCTTTAGGGAACTGCCGCCATGTTTCTACGGTAGCCCAGAACGGACAAACGTCAAACCAAACACTGACTTGGCTCATGCGTTTTCCTGCTTTCTCGTCAGCCACTGTAGTTTCAGCCGATTGCTATCTGCAAATGTGCCACCAGTTGGTGGCAGATCCTACACACTGCTCCTTTAAAGTGAGAATACAAACATACACCTTCTGAATGTTGAAGTCTTCTACGACTGACTTAACTGCCTTGTTAACTCGTCGTAAAGCGCACTTCATACAAACTCTACAGAAATTAAATAAAGCGTATTAAATCACCGTCTCTGGTCTGAATAAATCCTTAATTAACCGAGTTCGATGTGAAAACATGCCGACTCTGCACACTTTGCACCCTTTTTCAAAGTACTGTTTAGAGGTTAAGACTGCTTAATCCTCACAAGTAAACCGGAACAAATTCATTCAGCCTTTTGTACCACTTCTTCTTCTGCTGCTTTTTTGTGATCTGGCATTTTGCTCAATTCATTCTGTAGCTTCTGAGCTTGAGCTCGCTCAATTTCCAGATAGCTCTCCAGCTCCAGCTCCACGTTGGTTTTAGCCACTGCAAGCAACTTTCTTTCAGCACGGAGCTCTGTCCATCACCTTTGACTACTTTTGAGCAAAAAGCATCATTGATGTAAACACAGAGTCCGCCTCTTCTCGTCCAGCTGTCCGCCCGTCAATTTGAGCTCGATCCGGATTCACAGCACTCACCAACCTCCCGTTGCTGGGTCAGCCTGACAATGCAATCACTGACATTTTTGACTTTCATTCAATTTTGTCCAGAACTTTTTGACTACTGCTTCATTTGAAAAGCTCTTGATCGACAGCTCAACTAAAGCATTATTCACTTTCCCCTCAGGATGAATTGTAATAACTTTGGTGATCCATCCGACTCTTTTAACAAATAACACCAAATATCTGCATTCTTGACAGCAATACAACTATCGGTGTATCACTCCATTCCGTCTCGTTTGTGCCATTGTATTTGACTCTTCATTGTGGTCGTCAAATGCATTTGCTTGCCATGAAACCTTGTATTGCAGCTGTGTTTGAAAGGTGTTTGAAACTTCATCAACCGGCCCTGCTGTAAGTTCTTCAGCCACTTTAGACTCCTAGTAAAGCTGCAATATGTCTTTGAATGACCAACAGGCAGCTCCAGACAAGAAACACTACCAACATGTAAAATAAGCTGAATATTTTCACGACTGTATATGATGTCAGAGTGTGTTGAGCTTTGGCTCTCTGAGAAGACGGAGTGCCCTTTAAGATGCAAGGTGGTTGAACTAGTAAATGATTGGTTTGGTTTCTACAAAGCACATGTACATGGATTTAGAAGGTGTTTTTATTAAGTCAGTGTTGTTCTCCCATGTCGCAGCTCGCCACTATAAAGAGTGAGTCTCGTCTAAAGCATCTGCTCCAGAGGTTACCCAGTTACTGTCCGGAGTTGATGGTGAGTACACTTCCTCTATTACAACGATGCTTGCTGTATTTATTGATCAGCTGTTTGTTTATTTGGGTTGGGATGTAATCATTCACCCCTTCTTGCTCAATACTGCACTGCAAAAAGTGTCTTTAAAATCCAATTGGAACAAAAAAAATTGCATTCAACTAAACTAAATAATTAAAAAGAAGTGTCGATAAAATGATGATGATGTTTACTAATCATTAGCAATGCTATAATTTATGTTATTTTATCTTTTGTGTGGGTTTTAAATAATATATTCTATCGTAGCTGATGGCAAACAATCACATTCTACCATTAATACAAGTTTATTGCTGCAAATATTACATTTAATTTACTATTTTAGGTCTTTTTTTTATAATTACCAAATGATTTGGGAAATGATCTCTGGTAAGTGAGATCCAAAACACACCTGCAATGCTGATCGCCGTAGGTGCTGCCAAAGAGAACTAAACGGAGATCTTCTAGACTAACTTTAGACAGGAAGTGGGTTGGTGGTTGTGGTTACTCGACTACTGGAGCACCTGGTTAAACCACACACACACACACAGGCTCAGAGCTTCCTCCCACCATGGGTAATTACTAAGCAGAGAGGCTGGTTTGCTGCTTGTCCCCCTCTCTCTCCATGAGCCACACCAGTAATTAGACCGAGGCAGTCTGAAATGAACATGTGTCCAGTTCTTATTCAGCCAAACAGATGCCCAAACACTGTAAGCTATTGACATGCATTTACCGTACAAACATGATGCACTTGTGTGTATTATTACAGCTGTATTGGGATTGAAATGTTACTTCTAAACATGTAACTGGTAACATTTAGATTTAGGTCTTAGTGCTGTCACGGTACCAGAGATGTTGGTTTTGTTGCCATTCTTTGAGCCTGATTAACTCAATAAAAACATTTGTGCCATTTTCTTAGTAAATCTGGCCCTTTGTCATGAATACTGGATATGTTTTGATACTGAACATTAAAAAGAAATATTCAATTTTATAAGTAAAAAAACAAATTCCAGCTCACCGAGAAGAGCAGAGAGGTAAACAAAGGCAAAGAACACAACACATCGCTGCTGTTACATAAACAAGTTTAGAAAACGTGAAAATAAAGAGCATGAAAGTTCATTCTTAACACTAAAAACAGCTATCGACAACTTCAGTTGCCATTGAGATGGTTCAGTTGTCATCATGTGACCTAAGCGTGAACTGACCAGGCGGCAACCTCTGGTTCTGCCGAGTGAAGCCAATGCATTCTCTCTAATGTCCAGCAGGGGGCGACTCCTCTGGTTGTATAGAAGTCTATGAGAAAATGACTCTACTTCTCTCTTGATTTATTACCTCAGTAAACATTGTAAACATGAGTTTATGGTCTCAATCTCTAGTTTCAAGTCTTCTTCAATACAGCATGATGTTCATTTAGTACATTATGGTCCATTTAGAGTCAAACAGACCATAAAGCAGGGGATGCTTTAGGGCGGGGATACTGTGATTGACAGGTCGCTGCCGCTACCAGAGCCGTATACGGCGTCTCTACGTAACTCCTCCGCATTCCAAATATGGTCACTTCTCTTCATTGGCTAGAAAAAAAACCAACATGGCGATGGCCGTAATCCAAGATGGCGATAGCGAAATCGCCGAAATCGAGGCTTCATAACGTTAGTCCACAAACCAATGGTTGATGTCACGATGACTGTCTGCTTTTTTAATAGTGTATATAAGATACGCTAGTTCATTTTAGGTTTTTTGAGCTGAAAATGGAGACTGTGAAAGAAACACTGCTTAGTTGGCCTTATGTAGGTCATATCAGACTGTAACAAAAAGAAAGCTTTCATCGTACACGTACACACAAAGGCTCTCTGGGTAGACTGGAGGGATCTCTGCTTCTGCTCATGTAAACGGCAGCATTATTCTTCCTGTCATGTTGTTGCCTCATTGGCCCCTGCTACATCACAAATCATGTTTATGCCTCATGTAAAGACACCGTTACTCCCCTGCACCGCCTCATAAATGATGCTGACGCCCGCTGACGGGAACCTTTGTTCCCCAGCCAAGAGACACACGGAGGGAGTGTTACCAGTGACGCGCTGACTTCACACAAAATGATCTGTGAAAGCATAAGGGCATGAAAGAGCTTTTTTCCTCTCTCTCTCTCTCTCTACCTACCACACTTCTTTTTCCATGTTTGCCCGTGCTGCTGTCCCTATCTGCGCCTGTCTCTCTGTCCCAGACGAGCTCGTTCGTGAGGATTAATCCCACGACATCTCACCACAAACCCAACGGGACTTTCATAGGATTCATATGTTTTCCTGTTCTCCATTGTTTTGATGCAGAGAATGTCACGGCCGTTTCTCTGTGAAATCAGAGAAAAACAACATTTACGTCTCAGTCGATAGTTCAGTATTTGTCTTCACTGGAAAATATTGTTTTGATAATACTTATGTGCATCAGGATTTTTTCCCTGATCTCACCTAAAGACGCCTATGCATCCAACTCTGTGTCCTTCATCAGTTCATTAAAGGGCCAGTGTGTCAAGTTATGTTGTATTCGGACGTGTTTTATTAAATCTTAAGTCGTCTGACATTAACCCTTTCTTCTACTTTGCTTTCTAGAATGAACTTTGGACGTGCATCAACTCTTCACTCCCAGGTGAGAGAGGAATTTTGATATTAAACCGTGTATGTGTAGCGTTTTAAAACGGTTTCACTCGCAGCGTTGGTATCCGTCACCACTTTAAGGGGAGTAGTATTGGTACTGGTATCGTGGTTTTTTTAAAACCACACCCAGCCCTAGTCACGGTCCAACGTGTGTGTGATGTTCAGCTTGTTATGGGCTTCTGCTAAGTGGCAGAAAAAATAAAAGATGAATGCTGTCACGATCAGGCTTTGCCTTGTGTGTTCTGTGTGTCTTTGTGTAGCTCCACCCTCCTCACTCTACCTGTCACTCCCTCAGCATCAGCCTAACTCCCTTCACCTGCCTCTAATCAAGCACTCCCTCCTCATCAGCACAACTCCCCTCACCTGTTCAAGCCACTTTATAAACCCCTGCCTCTCAGTCACTCACTGCCAGGTCACTGTTCATACCTACCCGCCCGTTTTTGCTCGTCCTGTTCCCGGTTTCCCAGTCTGCCTGCCCTGCCTCGTCCTGCCGGATATCCCCCCTCGTCTCTTGTCTCGTCCTTGGATTCCCTGTTGTGTTCGTGATTCATTAAAACCCTTTTCTCACTGCATCTGACTGTCTGCACTTGAGTCCTCCATCATGCCCAGTGACAAATGCTGCTTTAAAGACATGACAATATTTTTTATATATATTTTGTAGTTGTGGGAAAAAATGATTTAGTTAGGCACATGGTTGTTTTAATTGTCTAATAAACACACTTGAAAACCAATCCCAATGTCCACGATAACGGACACACGGACTTTGAGGCGTGTCTCCACTAAATTCATAGCGTTGTGACAAAACCAGAGGAATGCAAGCCTAGGCTATATTACACATCTGGTTTATTCATCAACCATTTCTTTAAATTCTGCTTTGATGGTGCTGTTTTTGAAATAATACAAACAGGTTAATAGATTGTGACTTGTGGCCAGAAGCTTACACGTCATTCCAGAGTGCCGTGTTATTGTGAAAATATTATGTACAATCATAGACGACGACGACAAGGGGGTTGGGTCTTTAGACTGAGTACTCATCATATCTATATGTCTAAACTTACTGTGCTTACAATAAATCAAAAGGAGACACCTTGACTCTAGGAATGACACGAAACATAACATTCAGCCGGGCAGTATCTACTGTGTGTATCTGGTTGCATGAGAAGTAATGGTAGAGAGTGAAGCTGTTACAGCTGTGAGCGGAGCTGGATCCGACCAGAGCAGAAAGCAGGCCCCGGATCAAAGGCCTAGGTCCTGCTGCCTGTGCTCGGAAACAAATGTACCTGTCAGAAGCCTAATGGCCTCCAGATCGGGAGGTATTGTTATCCTTTTCTTTTCTTTTTTGCACTCATTAAACACTGGCGTCCAGACAGCCTCGGGACTCCCTCAGATCCTGTCGGGCTCCTGAGATATCGCCGATTCTCTGATGTGCACCGCATCCCTTCATTTCTCAGAATGCCTTGCTAAATGTTGTGGAACTTGTTGGAGCTCAGCTTGGAGCACAATAAATAGTAGAGGGTTTTTATAGTGATGTTTTATGAGTTCTTAAATAGACGAAGCCATTATTAGAATGCATCATTGCCGTTTCACGTAACCTTTATGTTTTACGACACCAGTAAAGAATATACGTAGAGCATTTTGTAAATCGGGTCACTGTAGCAGCAGTAATTGACCAACCTAATCACCATTTCTGTTGCTGTGTCGGTCAACTTTCGGTCAATATGGCAACCGAAACCATTTAGTCACCAAGTGCAGTTTAAAATGACTAACTGCAGGCGGGCTGTCAGGTTTACAAACAGAAGCCATCTTTAATGCTACTTTGAACACTGGCTGTGGTACTGATGCTGAGCTCACTGACAGACTTTTACGTTTTGGAAATGGAGAGAGAGCAAACAACTCATCTTTCAAGTGCCTTTGTTGCCAAGAGCAGAAACGTAGGCACGAGAGGGGAGAGAACGATGAGACCAAGTGGCTGTCCGAGTGCGCGCTTAGTTGTGATTGGTGCGTTGGCGTAAAGGGGCGGCGCTGAAGATCGGTCAATCACAGCAGAAGCAAGAAAGACTCCAATCACCACGGAAACCTGTTTTACTCCACCAAAGCCAAATCACTTGGCCCAACTCCTCAACAAAGTGAATTTAAATCTGCCAGGACAATTTGTATTATATCCTGGTAACAGACAGACAGAATACACACATACACTGAACAAAAATATAAAACGCAACACTTTTGTTTTTGCTCCAAAACTTAAGATTTTTCTTTGCCCATAAAAGGTTTATTTCTCTCACATTTTGGTCACCAATCTGACAGGTGTGGCAGATCGAGATACTTATCGAAGCGCATGATAGTTGCACAGACTGGTCACAATAAAAGACCACTCTAAAATGTGCAGTTTTATCACACAGTTTTGAGGGAGCGTGTCATTTAGCATGCTGACTGCAGGACTGTCCACCAGAGGTGAGCGTCTCTGAGACGCTTTTTTCATCAGCTGGCTGGTCTCGATGTGGAGACGATGTGGAGGTCCCGGGCTGGTGCGGGTACTCGTGGTCTGCGGTCGTGAGGCCGGTGGAATGTACCGCCTGGTGGCGATCCTGCAGGCAGCATGCCAAAGACCCGCTCCCTCAAAACTTGGATTATTTTGGCAATGTGCTCACTAACACGGATTTTCACAAATTTGTAAACAGAATTTGAGGGAAAACATCCACTTGGGTAGAGAAAGTGTTAGATCTTTTATTTCAACATCAAAAAAAGGGTTACGTTTATTTGTTCAGTGTATATCAAGCTTTTGCTAAAGGTCAGTGTTGTCCAATGAATAAATCAGTCTCCACAAACTGCACAAGCTCCATAAAACAGATTCACATGACATATTGTTGATTCTGTGGCGCTTGATTTGTCTCCAGGAGTATCCAGGAAGTCGGACGGCTGGGTGGGGCTGGGCTGCTGCGAGCTGGCCATCTCAGCTGAGTGTCGCAGGGAATGCAGACAGGTGAGATATCGTGAATACAGTGTGGCCAACTTTCTTTGTGAGAACAAATGTCTGGACATTCGTCTCGCTCAGACCTGGAGCTCCACCTCCGCTGTGTTTTAGTGACTCTGTTTCCCTTTTTCCCTTATAGGCATCATCTAAAAATGACATAACTAAAGTATGCAAAAAAGTCACAGAGGTAAGTCCAATAAAATGAATTGCGTATTGTGATCATGCATGAAAGAGCAGAATGATGTATAGACTCAAGTTCTCTAAATTAAGTAGTAATACTGCCACGGTTGCTACTGTACTTCTACTGCACATTCCACTAGTGTATAACTGATACTACTGTGAAACTCTGTAACATACTAACAGTCACTTGTATGGTATAAGTACTATTTTAAATATTCTTTTTAAAGTGAAAACTAAATTAGCATCATTGTTTAAAAGAAAGCTACATAGATTGGAAAAAAATGATAAAGGGATAAAAAAAGAGTCACCATACCTCTACAAAATTACATATAAATACAAAAAGACAGCCATTAAAAAAGGGACTCTTCTCATCTTAATAAAAACAGAGTTTCCAACCTGGGGTGTGGACCATTTAGCAGTCGTTTCCTGTACTGTAGGGTATTCTTTACATCTTCAGGCCTCTATGAATCTGAGGAGGAGAAACCACTCTTCTGTCTAACTGCTGGTGACTCACATCCATTCTGAGGTCACCCTGTCAAGTCACTTGTAAACCACAGACACAGCTTTAGTAGTTTTGTTTTGTTTTTTTGTCTCATACTGTGTTAAGATTAATCACCACCAGCTTCTCTCATCTCCTTTTAGAACTCCCTCTACAGCTGCATCACCAAAAATGAAAGTAAGTTGTCACACACACACACACACACACACACACACACACACACACGTAACCGAGATAAACAGTGACGACGCCAACGGCTGCAAACACTGATCTCACATCTCCCTCGGACCAATAACTAAATAAACTCATCAAGACCACCGCTATCTTCTCGGAACCAATAGGTGGCCTTGTTTGTGTTCTCTCTCTGTAAATACACAACATGCACACACACACACACACACACAGCCGTGCCATGTTATTTGCCTGGCAGGATGTGAGGTCACTAACTTCCTGTTGAAAGGTCTAATGGGTTTTTTTTGTTTGTTAATGTCAGCTTTTTTTTTTATCATTTATTTTTTTATTATTTTTGGACAGTAGTTTAGGTTATCAAGTTTACGTTCGCACCAGCATATATGGTGTCCACAGTTTTTCAAAGTTAGGTAACTTTGTACAATTTGGGAGAGTGTACACATAAACAAAAAAGAAAAAAAAAAAAGAAAACATCAGACAGGGGGACTCGGGAGAGAACGTGATAGAGGTCGATGATGCTTGCTAAGCTAAATCAACGTTACAAGGTCATTCATTCACTATTCCACAAAATCTGTTTGTAATGGTTTTACGTATCTCAGCCACTTGTCCCAGAGTTGAATAAACCTGTTTCTCTGAAGGCGAAGGGAAAAAGTGATCCTTACCATAACATAGATGTTGTTTACTATACCTATCCACTCCTGTATCGTGGGGGGCTCAGGAAGCAACCAGCGCCTTGTGAGTGCTTTTTTAGAAGCCGTTATTAAAATGCCAAACAGGTATTCATCTGGACGCCCTGTTTGGAAATCAAATTTTCCTAAGAATAATGTGGAAAATTGCAGGGGCAGGTCAGTGTTAAGTATGCTTTTTAATGTTTTATGAAACTCTGCCCAGAAAGGTTGTATCACTGGACACTCCCAGAATACATGCCAGTGATTTGCTTCCGGAGCCCCACACCGTCTCCAACATGTAGCATCTCCTCCAGCGAAGCGCGCCTTCTGCTTCGGTGTGATAAAGAAACGAATAACACACTTCCACGCAAATTCCCACCACACGTGAGAATTGGTGCATTTCCATTGAAATTTACACACATCTAACCAGTCCTCGTTTGATATTGAGAGGTTACCTTCTCTTTCCCATTTTTCCTTAACATATCCTACATTGTGCGACATTTTTGTCATAAGGCCTTTGTAGGATCTAGAGATAATTCCCTTATTTGAATCATTTTGGTAGGCACCGAGAAATATTGTCAATATTGGGTCATCGAGGTCCGTTGTATTTCTAATGTTATGTTCAAAATGGTTGCGTATCTGGAGGTATCTATAAAAATCCGATTTTTCAAGAGAATATTTTTTCCTCAGGTGTTCAAAGTCCTTTAGTTGTCCCTTTTCTCTCAGAGAATAGAATGTTGTTATACCTTTTGGGATCCAGGATTTAAATCTATGGTCCATTTCATTTGGTTTGAACCCCGGATCATAGGCACACCATTGAAGTATTTGTAGTTTTTGATCTAGTTTATATTTTCCTTTTATCACGTTCCAGATTTTTAAATGGAATTTGATCCATGGATTTTGTAAATTGTCTATAAGTTTTCCCAAGTTTTTATGGGCCAATACTGCATGAATTGGGGGATCATTCATAATAGAGAGTTCAATATCTTTCCACCCGGCACAATAAACTGGGGTACACATGTTAATTAAAGGTTTAATCTGGACAGCATAGAAGTAATCCTTAAAATTGGGTAGACCCATTCCTCCTTCCTCTTTTGTGAGTTGTAGAGTTTTAAATTGAATCCTTGGTTTTTTCCCTTGCCAAATAAATCTTGAAAGGATTTTATCCAATTCGGAGAATTGTTTTGGGGGAATTTCTACAGGAAGTGCTTGAAATAAGAACAGGCATCGTGGAAGAATATTCATTTTTACAGAGTCAATTCTATGGCTTAGTCTGAGGAAAGAAATAGAGTTCCATCGATGTATATCATCTTTCATTTTTGTTAAGAGGGGGCTGTAATTTATCTCTGCCAATGTTGAAATATCTCTTGGTAGGTGTATTCCTAGGTATTTCAGGGAGTTCTGGTCCCAGTTAAGGTGAAATTTCTCTCATGTTTGTAGGAGGTGTACAATTAAAAGTCAAAATTTGTGTTTTTTGCAAGTTTAGTTTATATCCTGCATATCTACCAAATGTTTTTAGCAGGTTCATTAATTCAAAAAAGGAGTTGGAAGGGTTACTTAAATAGATCAGGATATCATCGGCATACAGGGCCACTTTGTGGTCTGATCCATTTATACAAATGCCTTTTATGCTTTCTATCTGTCTTATCCATTAATGTTAATGTTAATTATCCAGTTAATGTCAGCTTTAGTGAGAATAATCAAATCTGAGGAGGTTTAGAGCTCTGAAGTTGACCACAAGTATCCAGTTAGAGTCAATGAAACAATGCTAAGGACCAAAAGTCAGTTCAAGAGTGAATCATTTATTACACATGCATAATGAGATGAAAAGTGAAGAGTCTTTGGCAATTAGACTCCATCGTGACCTAGTATATTAGAAGGGGGTAGTGATTGATCAGGAATAACCCCCCCCCCCCCCCCCCCTTGGACTGTAAAGAGAGTCTTCCTGATTTAACTTTTGCTAAGCTTTACTTAAAAGAACAGACAAAGCATTAAAGCGTGGTGGAATTAGCATGCTAGCTAGCTAACTGGCCTGCTGTATGCTAGCTAGAGAGGTAGCTTGCTAATGCTACCATGCTTTAATGCTACGCTGGTTACAGAAAATAAGAGTGTAGTCTTTTACAGTGTTTTTTTTTTTCTTAAATACTCACCCTGAGCCCACATGTGTATTTAAGTTTGTCACCGTGTGTGTGTGTGTGTCTGTGTGTGTGTGTGTGTGTCTGTGTGTGTTTTCCCTCAGTGGGCTCCAACTGCTGCAGCTATGCAGGGCGCCACACCACCTGCAGGGAGTACTGCCAGGCCATCTTCAGGACCGACTCCACCCCCACCGTGTCCCAGATCAACGCCGTCAAAGAGTACTGTCAGAGCCACAGCCCCCAGCTGCTCAGCTGCGTCAGTAACTTCACCAAGTCCTACCCCATACGCAGCCCCATCGACAGTGAGTCCGTTCACGCTTCGCAATGCACGCATCCAGCCGACACTCCAGTGCTGCTTTATTACAGGAGCACTGGATTCATTAGTCCCTGTTGTTCTGTGTGTGGTGTTTTGCCGGTACTACTACCCCAACTTTTATCTCTTCATCTTTCGTCTCTTAATTCTGTTCTTTTCCCAACCCCAGCTTCATGCATCTCTAAACACACAGTCATTTTTTAAATTAGAAACACTTTCTGTATACATGGTGAAAGTGCCACAGAATGATTTGTGAATGTTGACAAAATCAATTTGTTGTATTTTAATCGGAAGAAAATTACAACTAAATGAATGGCTCATAAGCTGTTGATGAGCACTGTGTGTGTTTAGGACCGTTGTGTCAGCAGAGTTACAGAAGTCCCGTAGCTTGTTTGACCTGCTGTCCGTTTTGTTGGAATAAAACTGAACATCATGAAACAGCACAGCTTATTTTGTCGCTTTACTCGGGAGGTTTTTTGCAAGAAGCGACTGTCTGCCCAAAACCCACAGCACTCGACGTCAGATAGTCAGCTGCAGCAGAAGTTGACGTTTGCCAGCAGCAGACTAACGGAACAGTTTTGGAGAGGCAGCGACAGATAGGTGCATTCAGGTGCTCCTCGGATGGTCCCATTTCCACAGTTCTCCCAACTTCGGTGTGTTAATGAGCTTAAAGTTGTAATAATCAAACAACATAGACGTTACTGAGAAGAGGAGAATTCTCCTGGTCGGGAACTCATTTTTTCGGATTATTCCAAAACTACACGAATGCAGCACAAATGTCCTATCTCCTCCAATGTCAATAAAAGTTAGAAGAAAAATGCGTGTACAAACATAACCTCTTTGGGCGGCGGTAACTAACCTTATGTTGCTGTAACGTTGGCAGATGAGTGAAAGATGTTTTCTTGTTGAAATGCGATCATGACTGGTTGTGGTTGGTGGGTTTAGGCATGCAGCTCAATGCGTACATTTTTAATTTATTATACTATACCGAACCTCTTAGTGGTATGGAGTACCAGACCGTACCGGCCCAGTACCAGACCGTACCGGCCCACTTTCACGACTGGGTGTGGACCTATATGTGACGTAGCCATCTTTGTGTTTATTGTGCCACTAACCGGTGTCTATAAAGTAATGTGTGTGTTATTTTCTACGGTGGGAGCCATAAATATCATGAAAGAGTACATATCCCAGCACTCATTAATCCAACCGTACCTCTCATCCAGGTCTGTACTGCTGTGACCGGGCGGAGGCCACCCACTGTCAGGTAGCGTGCCGGCGGATCCTTCGCACCATGAGCACAGAGCACGAGATCATGGAGGGTCTGATCAATGAGTGCGGCTCCCAGCCCCTCCCTCAGGAGCCCATGTGGCAGTGCTTTCTGGGCAGCGCCCACCCTCCCTCCCCGCCCGAAGAGGAGACCCCCCACCCCGCCAAGATGGACTGCGCCAAGCTGCACTGCTGCTCCAAGGCGAACACCTCCCTCTGCAGGTACGGCGCGCCGCTTAGCGGAAGCTGCTGCGTCGCTGTCCGGAGCACAAAGTTGAGGTGAAGTGTGTCTCTGTGTGCTCCGCTCTGACAGGGACATGTGCCAGGAGATCAGCACCAACTGGGGCAGCCAGACGTGGCAGGACTTTGACCAGCTCTGTGAGTACAACCCAGTGGAGACGGAGCTCATTAACTGCCTGGCCGACGTCAGAGAGCCCTGTCAGCTGGGCTGCAAGGACCTCACCTACTGCACCAACTTCAACAACAGGTCAGACTCCTGGATGCTCGCCACGGTTGGACTGATGTGTTTTCCATGGTGGTAGCTCCTCCTCTTTGTCAAATGATATTTAGATATCTAGTCCTTCTCATGTCAGTAGAAACACCTATTCCATTTGTATGTTGAGATCACACACCGTGATCATAACCGGCTCCAAAACAACACAATTAGACATGATCAGGTTCTGTAAGGTCACAACATTTATTCTTTTTTACATTTTCATCAGCAACAACTAAATTCATCCTCCTCTATTACCGGTTGCTTTTAGAAGCAAATGAATAAGAAGAGCATATTTGCGTCCGTATTGTAATAAAGGACGATTGTTTTGTTGAGTTATTCGGCAAATTACCAAAGTAAAAGTCAAACATTTAACAGTTGATGTAATTTTACATTCACTTTTAACATTAACAGTACTAGGAATTTAAATTTTGTGTTCATTTGGGCGGTCCCGTGGACAAAAGCGGCAGCGTTTCACCAGAGAAAACACCAGAGTCCCTTTAGAAAACCTCTTGATTTACTGCAGCAGGTTCTCACAGTCTGCCCCGCTCAGGACTGGTTCTGGTTCTCCCGTGCCTCCCTTCTCTCCAGCAGGCCCAGCAATACGGCCTGGGTCTCCAGCTGTTGAATGGGCTGTTTGCATTTCAAGGGTCACATTTCATGATTGGTAAAGTGAAGTGAAATAGTTTTACAGCTTACACTTCAACCACTTCAGTTGCCTTCTCAACTGCTGTATCTGCTTGTATACTGATTGACACGTCCACTGTTTACAGTACACACACTTCAACTATTCAATTACTTTAGTTGTTAACAGATCAACTGACAGTTTAACTTTTGTCTCTAGCTCTCCACATGAACTGCTTTCATCTCTCACACTTCAACTACTTTCGGTACTTACTATCTGGCAAAGTTATCGACCGACTTTTCAGCTGCTTCCAGCTCTTTGCTTTAACCTTCAACTGTTAGTTCAACTACTTTCAGTGCAAACATGGAAATGAACAACTCCACTGCCTACAGGATTTGAACCAAACGTACTAATGCTACCACCTGTTTTCAGCTCTGACTCTTCAAGTCCTTTCAGTGCTTACATTTCAGTGCTTCAACTAAACTGCAACTACAATAGTTCACATCAAAGAATTCACATTGTAATCGTTTACAATCGTTAACTGTAGCATGTAAACAGTGTTTACATGCTACAGTTGCACACTTGCATACAATTTCTATTTTTATCAATTTATTTTTATCATACACATTTCGTAATCCTTCAGCTGTGTGAAAATGCATCATTTCGAGCCTGAAGACGGAGAGAGGCAGAGAGGGGAAACAAGAGACATTGTTACACTGAACCCAGTGTGACCCAGGAGTTATCAGTACCACAGCATGTTTTACACACTGTCTACAGATGGGGCCAAGGGCCAAATGGAACAGCTTCAAAGGCTGCACTGGGAAGTCACACTAACACACACACACACACACACATAAAAACAAACTCAAACGGACTGCCCACACACACACAGCAGTCTGCCGGTCACCTGGTGAGGGAGGCAAACACAAGAGCTCACAGACATTTGAGACGACAGCATTCTGAGAAGTCTACGCTGTGTGAGATGTGGGATTCAATTAGATTGGAGTATCAAATGTTACTTAGATAGGAGACGTTCAAAAAGTTACTGTATAGTTTGTTGAAATACTTTGTATTTTGTTAATTATCTGTACATCCCTGAAGCTGCTGAATATATTTAGAATTTAGACCAAGAGTACAGCCATGCCAACAGCTCTGTGAAGCTGCCTTCAGGCATAGCAGTGCTTTGAGCTAACTGCTTGTATTAGACAAGTTGAATTTTTGACCTAATGATGGCACTAGATGAAAGGTCAGGGGCTCATCACATCCTTTTATGTCAATATCTTATGTCAATCCATCCAATATTTGCTGAAATATGGTTTTATTTCTGGACTGGAGGTGGACCAACAGGCCAACATCCGTATCCTCGCTGCTAGCGTGGCTTAAAACAAGGTTAGAAGTAATCTCATGTTGTCTGATTCTTCCGAACCATCAGAGATAAGTTAGGAACTTTCATGCGGTATTCCGGGCACAAAATTGTAAAAGCTTTGTTCCCTACATTCCCCAAGAAAATATAATAATCAGATTAGAGGTCCAAAATAGTGTCTCAAGCTCAAACAGCAGCCGTCTCTCAAAGTGAACAGCATTAGGCTTTCTGTTATCACTCACAAAGACAATCATTTGACACATTGTGTTATTTCAGATCATGATGGCATGGAGCTCCTGCTGTGGCATTGTGGGATTTGAAGTTCAGGCAAACAAACTGTGTAGGCTCTTTGATGGAACTGTGTGTTTGTGCGCGTCTGTCTTGCTGCGTCTGCGTCTGTGTGACACAAACTAATTTTTTTTCAAACTTGAATTAGAAACACATCCATGCTCATCCTGATTTAGAGTACTGTGTCCAAAACTGGATGTTTTCTAGACTCAAGTCTCCTTACTGATCCAGAAAGTAACTCACTCACATACTCATACATGCGTTCTTTCATTTATCCAGAAAGTAATTCTCAACTTTACTAATGAAGTCAGACTTGTTACAAATGACATGATGTAGTTTTTATTTTACCAACCTATTGATCTGTTTCTAACAATGAAACCAGAGCAGAACCTCTTTGTTTTGCGTTCATACTGTAGTAAACCAGACTAATTAAGCCGACGTATGAGCATTTGGCTTTCTAACAAATCTGGCAATTCCCCGACTTCCCATGCACAAAGCAGCAACTGTGGTTATTTCAACCATGGTTGATGGCGGAAAGAAACATTGTTGGTAATCTACATGGAGGTGAGCCCCTTAACTCCATGTACAACAGTGGATGTGAGGTTGTTGCTCTACAACCTTAGCCAGAGTTTAGTTGGAAAGGAAGATGCAGAAGTGTGTATGAGCTGCAGCAGCCCTGCTTAATCTGCTGGGACTGAGCTCAGCTCAGGGAAGAGCTTTAGTGAGTTGCTCTTAACAAGAATCAGCTGATTGACGCATTTAGTTTTGGTTTGAGAGAAATACCACGTTAACCATTTTTGGGGTTAAATAAAGTTAAAACTCCAGGGCTTCACACACACACACACACACACACACACACACACACACACACACACACACACACACACACACACACACACACACACACACACACACACAGGATAAACAAGGCATCCACTCATCAGGAGCAAATGGAATGATGGAACCACACCCTGAACCTTCTCCCTTCCAACCACCAATTAGCTGAGTCACTTGAGACCAAACCCACCAATCAGACATCAAAGACACTTCCTGGTGCGGTGGACAAGGAAAACAGTCCCTCACATGATGCAGAGGGGACTCCCTCTGAGGACACTTACATGGTGGACGAATGTCCTTAAAGCTTCCTACAATATTTTTCTGTCACTCTGGGTTACGTGGTGGTTTATTCCAATCGTGCTGCGTGGACTCAGTCATCTGGGGTTACGACCATCGCCATGTTGTTTTTTTTAGCATCCAATGAACCATATGTGGACTGTGGAGGAGTGACGTAGAGACGCTGTATACGGCTGTTGTAGTAGCAGCGACCTGTCAATCACTGTGTAGCCCCGCCCTAAAGCATCCCCTGCTTTATGGTCTGTGTGACTCTAAATGGACCATAATGTACTAAATGAACATCATGCTGTATTGAAGAAGACTTGAAACTAGAGATTGCGACCATAAACTCATGTTTACAATGTTTACTGAGGTAATAAATCAAGAGAGAAGTAGTCATTTTCTCATAGACTTCTATACAACCAGAGGAGTCGCCCCCTGGTGGTCAGTAGAGAGAATGCAGGTTTTAAGATACTTTAAGACACAGCAGAACCAGAGGTTGCCGCCTGGCTAAAACGCGTTTTACAATAATTCACTACATGTTAACAATCAGGTAGGCAAGCTCATTAAGATATGTAAAAATTAAGATCAGTGTGTATGATGGAATAATGGTATTAGATTGTGGCAGAGGAACCAAATTTGGGCTTTCCCCCACCTTACCTCCCTAATTTCCTATTTATTTAAGCCTATAGCACAGGCCTTCATCACATGGTTTATCATAACCTTTCTCCATACATGTGTTTGCATCCTCTGGATTATCAGACTCAGAGTTCTCCCTCCGTCCGTCTCCTTCCTCAGGCCCACGGATCTGTTCCGCAGCTGCAACGTCCAGTCGGACCAGGGCGCCATGAGCGACATCAAGCTGTGGTCCAACGGGACGATCAAGATGCCGTTCATGAACATCCCCGTGCTGGACATCAGGAAGTGTCTGCCGGACATGTGGAAGGCCGTGGCCTGCTCCCTGCAGATCAAGCCCTGCCACAGCAAGTCCAGAGGGAGCGTCATATGCAAGTAAGTCAAGGATTCAAGGATCATTTATTCTCCACTGCCATCCTGGGTTACTACCCAGTACTAACTTGTAAGGTCCAGGTTCCTTTATTTGTACCCACAGGGAGATTTGGTTTGCAGTAGAAAGAAAAACGAGGTATTCAACACGTCACATATTTTACAAACACAGACAATAAACAAACTATATGAATACTCAAGGCTCAACTAAGTCAATAAATACATATAAATATATAGTAACAGGGTTAACATGAGCATCTAGAGTGAAACTTAAAATCCCATCGAAACACAATATTTTACCACAAAGTTACAAGACGGATTTAAATCAAATCATTTGATTGGGCCGCTAAAATGTGGGCGGGCTTAGAGTTTAGCACAATACGGAGCTACGGAGGACCTCAGCCATATTGTTTTGGAAATGAAAACATGATATCCAAACACATCTTTCTCCATGCTGCTCCGTTAGCTGCTCCGATCCGTGACGGTTCGGTCACTCCGAAGTCTCATTTGATTGGATGATTTACTGTAAACACCCTCAAGAGGAGACATCAAACATTTAAAATGTTTTACAGAAGAGTAAAGAGAATTGAGATTGAGACCATAAACTCATGTTTACAATGTTTACTGAGGTAATAAATCAAGAGAGAAGTAGTCATTTTCTCATAGACTTCTATACAACCAGAGGAGTCGCCCCCTGATGGACATTAGAGAGAATGCAGGTATAAGACAGCATTGGCTTCAGTTTTCAAAACCGGAGGTTGCCGCCTAGTCTACATTTGTCTCGGCATGTTTGTCTATATACCCTCAATTCCATTGTTTTCATTGGATTCAGCCTTTGCTGTGCTCTCAGTAATGAGTGGTGAGATGGGCTTTGATGAACAGGAGGAGGCCCCGCCCTTCTCTCAGGGTTCTGCTGTGTCATGGCTGGAGTGTGTGCGCGTGTGTTCAGTCATGAGTCAGATACAACCTTCCTCTCCCACTTCCCTTCAAAGACATTACACCGTCCATCGCACCCCGGTCTATCGAACAAACCTCAGATCTGCATTTGTAGGAATAGAAGTCAAACGTACCCACTTTATGTTGATTTATTCTTATCGTTTGTTTCAAGCTGTGTTACGCTGGCTTTTTTCTTCTTCTTTTTTTTAGTTCTGTCTTTATCTGTCCTCAGGTCGGATTGCCTGGACATCCTGACCCAGTGCGGGGACAGGAAGCGTTTCCACGAAGGACAAACTGCAGAGAGGATCTGTGAGCTGCTGTCGCCCATCGACGACCCTGAACGTTGCATCCCCCTCCACAGATACCTCAGTGAGTCAGCAGGGCCTTCTCTCCTGTAGTAACATGCAGGAGGAGAGCTCAGTTACAGATGGAATTACCAACAAGATATAGTATGGTTACTGGAAAGAAACCTTTTGAAAAACCCAAATTGCCATCGATGATTTTATAACCATACAGCTGTTCAAATGTGTGCAAGTGAATGGATTAGTGGCCACCAGGGGGCAGAACTCCACAGAAGCTGAGAGACGCATTACTGACATTATTCATCTCGTAACATAACATCCTAGCAAACAGTTGGCTAAAGAGTGCTGCAGGGATGACGTTTTTTTGTAGGCCAACCCAGGAAGTTAGCATCGCTCTGGTTCCCTCACAAAAAAAAGCAAATGGCTTCCATTGAATTTTTGTATCGTTGCAGAATATAAATTGCCTGGGTCCAGATGTTTGAATCCGCCAACTCCACTGAGTTTGAGTCGACTGATTCGTGTGGCATCGTGACATGAAACGGCAGTTTCTTGATTTAAAAAAAAGTAAATGACCAATAAACACAGCGAGGGGGACTAACGATTAGCCAATCAGCGCCATGGGCGGGACTAACGCTGTTTTCAAGCTGCTGTTGTCAGCTGTGCCGAGTACCGAGGAGTAATAATAACAACAATGGAGACCAGACCCCCACAAAAACACAAATACAAACAAAGATTCCTCTTCATTCACCTCTTTTATTGCCGTACATGCTGTTTATGTGTGTATGTATAACTATACATGAGAAACACCTTCATAAGACAATCAATAGGAATATCATTTGATGTGTGGGAAACTTCATTTGTTTCTATGATGTTAACAAATATATCAGAAGATGCACAGGCAGTTTTAGTGATGTTGTTGTGGTCTTGACCGGTCTTGAACTAAACTCATGAGTCCTCTTTGTCTGAGACCTAGACAAGATCAAAACCTTCAAAAAGTGGTCATGAGACCGGCCTCCAGTACTACAACGCTGGGACACGGTAAACATTACACCCGCTGACTGAAGACCTTAAGTTCTAAAGTTATTCCAAGTCAAGAGGCTAAAGTCAAAAGTCATTGGTGTTAAAGTCAAAGTTGAGTTGCAAGTATTTTTGGATTTAGCAAATCTAAAGTCATCAGATTCATGACTGAAGTTGAATTGGTGAGTCCAAGTCACTTGACTCAAGTACGTGGTCAGTAAGTGGTGATTTCAAGGTAATATATAATAAAATGTATGAATGCAGCTTGAATCTTTCTGACACAGTTGGATACTGATTTCCCCACAAACTGTTATTTTCTAGGGCAGTTTCATCTACAGATTGGGCTTTTATTTTGAAACCCAATCAATACGTTAAGTGTTCAGATTGTCGCCAACAGAAAATTGACATCTTATCTGACAGTCATGCTTTCCATGTCCTTATCCACCCATCACCTGCACCCCCACCCCTTCACTCAGTCCCCAGTTCCCTAGGCAACAGCATCGTGGAGGAGGTCATCCACCCGTGCAACCCCAACCCCTGTCCCAGCAACCACTTGTGCCAGGTCAACAGGAGGGGCTGCCTCGACGAACTCAACTGTCAGCCGTTCCTCTGCGTGCCGGGTGAGGCCAGCTACGGCTCCGGCTCAACACCTTTACCTTTGCTGCGTGTCTGCTGCATGGCGGTCATTCTGAGTGTGTATGTGTGTCTGTGTGTGTCCTCAGGCTGTAAACTGGGCGAGGCCTCCGAGTTTCTGGTGCAGCAGGACGCCCGCATCCAGGTGCCGACTCGCAGCGGTCCGATGGGGTGCCACGAGGTCTGCAGC